>NW_028262353.1:1558333-1870000 GCF_047370975.1 Nipponia nippon
CGAATCTTACACCAAGCGTGCAAACGAAGCATAAACAATGTAAAAATATATTATATATTTACATACACAATCTTTTAAAAAGCTGAGATGCAAGTATAAATTCCAGAGCTAAAACATGTCAGGGAGAAAACGGGGGTTCGATTCGGTGAGCTGTTTGTAGGCAAATTTTACAGTCCCAAAAATAAACTTTAAAAAACTCCGGGGTAAGCTGACTGTTGGACGCGTGCCCAAGGAAGGAGCCCCCGATGTGCCGCCACGAGACGCCCGGGGCCTGCAGACAGGAGGGCTCTGTAACGCAGTGACAGACAGGGCCGATGCTTTGCTGGAGGGCAGGAGCAGAGCTCCGTCGGCCTGACCAGCGTCGGGATTTCTGCGTCCCAAGCGCACCGCAAGCCGGTTATCAGAGCTGGGGCTCGCGCCCGCACAGCAAACGCATGGGCAGCGTTGTGTGGGGGAAACGAAGAGAGAGAAGGCTTATCGAAACGACCGACGCTAAAACCACCTGCAAGCTCCACGGTGGGTGCCACGGCTTTGGGCAGAGAAGCGAGATGAGCTATTCCACCCCTGCCAGGCATGCTGGCAGCCTGACGTCAGCAGTAAGGGAGATTTTAGTATTTAAAAGCCTGAGTATTAATCTCGGAAGTAAGCACATTTCACATTCGCAGCTTTTGTCTGTGTTTAGTGACTCCAGCGGGTCCCCTGGCAAACGCTGACCATGACCTCGGTTTACAAGGTGACCCAAGGATGTTCCTCGATCTAGTTACGTCACCTGAGGATCTTCCTACCCGAGAAACAGGAGAATGCTATCAACAGGCATTGCCAAACACTTCCACAATGCCCTCAACGGCTCAAACGAACTACCGTGTGCTTGAACCACTCGCCTTCCAAAGCAAACCACAGACCAGCGAAAGCGTGGATGGAGCCTTTGAGCGTGGGGAGGGACTCAAGCACAGCCGAGTCGGAGCACAGCGCTAGGATAAGGTAAGGGAAAGGAGAGGCCACGATACGCCCCAGCAGGCGCTGCACAAAACCAGGCTGGGGGCTTTGTGTGGCAGGAGGGAAAGCTGGGCTGACAGCGGAGCACGTAGGACCTTCCGCTCCCACCTCGCCTGGTCACAAAACCCCGAGCAGGTCCCGCCACCCACCCTCTGCCACGGATTGCCAAAAAGGCACTTCAGGGAAGGCTCCGGCAGCACCTCGAGAAGCGGCAGGACAACTCTGGGAGACTCCTTCACACACCTGCCTTGTTCGCCTTCCACCGGTCTGCAAGGGAAGGGGCCTCCTCCTGCCTCCCTTCTCACCCACCTGTGGAATTATTCATGGCAGTTGCCGTTTCCAGTCTGTAGCAGCCACCACCATCTGCCCAACATGGCAAAACACCGCCTGGATTCTGCCAGAGCAGCAGCCCAAAAGCTTTAGCTGGTCTGAAGTACGCACGGTTAACAAGGGAAGATTTAAACTAAAAGGTTTCAAGCTTCTCAGGGTAGCTGCTGGCAGGGAGCAAAACACAGGGATTAAAGAGGTCACTAAATCCACTCAGGCTTTAGGTTTGTCAGAGCGACGCCGTGCGTGGTGGATGTGCCGAGCGAAGGCTTTGCTGCCATCGGGCAAAAGACGCGCCAGTCAAGCCCAGCTGTTTCCAGCACACCAGCCCACGAGCGGAAGGAGACCCGTCACCTCGTAACTCACGGCGCGAGAGCCCAGCAATTTACCTACGGCTGCGCTATGCCGGTGGCGCTCGTTACGGAGGCGTGCTGGAAGCTGACTCTGGATACCTTTCTTATTTTTGAGTCCCACGTCTCCTCCCCTCCCTCATCCTGCTGACTGTTACAGGGAAGCTGAGCAAAGAACAGGAAAGATAGTACTGCCTACAAAAAGATTTTTTTTTTTTTTTTTTTTTAATTTTAGAAGAACCATATTCATGTTTCTGCAGAGGTCCAGGTAGGTAAGCCTTTGCCCAGTGCATCTTTCACCCAAACACCTGATTCTACATGCTACAAATTTGAGCGTTAGATATGGTATTAAGTTCCTTTTTAAAATGATCCTGGAGAGCAGCCAGAATCAGCATTCCCCACCTCTGACACAGCCTTGAGATGACTTCTCTGCTGCTGGCCTGTCCCTTGGGGCTCAGCCAGACCACAGGAGAGAGCTGACTTTGTGCACAATGTGTACAAAGAAAATACTGGAAGGTGTGGGGTACCGGCTGGGAGGTACGTAGGGACTTCTGCCACAAAGAAAGGCTCACCTCTCCCTCTCTCTTTGAGGCGCAGAGCAGTGCAAAAGGAGCTGGCTTTCACACAGCAGGGCTCTTTGCCACACACATCTGGGGCACCCACCTGAAGCAAGCTGGTGATGCACTCACGAGGACAAGATGTCGGGGTGCTGCATCCATGCGGTATGAACCCACAGCTCTGGAGGGCCCAGGACCTCCTCCCCGCCTGAGAGCTCCCCTGGACTTTGGGGCAACGCAAAGAGTGGATCTAGGCCTGCTGTGTGTAAGGACACGGAGTTCTTTCGCCTCGCCACCAGACACAGGGACGCCCAGGGAAGTTACAGAAAGACTAGATTGACATCATTAGCCAAACTTTAAATGGTTGAGTAAAAGCAATTAGGAAAAACCCCTACTGCAGACAGACAAACCAAGCAGCACTGGGTGGGTTCCTTCTCCACCTCTCGTACATCTCTTGCATGTACCACGCCTTTGGGGGGCAAGTCGAACATCCAGCACCTTCAGACAGGACTGAAGTCCAAGCATTAGAAGTCACTGAGGATACTGATGTCTGCAAACTCATTCCTGTACCGGTAAGCGTACAAACTGAGCAGGAAGGCCCATTTCAAGGAGATGAAGCTCCAGACGCACGACAGGTAGTAGCTTCTGGGATCAGTCAGGGCTAGGAGAGAAAAGAATACAGATACATTTAAAAATCCCATTTATCCCTCATGCAGTCTGGCCAGGAAGAACCCAACTCAGCCCACCCGCTCCTGGGAGCTTTTCAGCCTGCATCTAAAGATCTTGTTCTGCGAGCAAGGCTTAATCAGTGCCAATTCCCAGCTCTCTTGACTCAGATTGTAAAACAGCTTTTCCTCGTGTCTCCAAGAAAGGTGGTGATGAAAAATATTTGGTTTTCTTTTTACGTTTGTATTTCTAACGATTGCGTATGAGTGTTTTCACACCCTTCCACTAGGCTGAAGCACTCGAATCTCCACGGGGAGTGTATTTAAGCTAAGCCAAGGGCTTTTGGTGGGTTATGACCCCAACACAGCTTGCCCCCTACCATGAGTACAACAACAACAGGACTCTTAGTGGCCATCAGCCCAAATGCAGCAAGCAACAAACATGGACAACTTCTAAAAAAAACAAACCCCAAACTTTCTCTCTTTGGTCTACTGCCAAGCAAATACTGGGAGTAATTACATGAATCCTCCTCAGACGATGTTAAATATTTTATAGTAACGCAGCTTTATATGCTGACTAAGCGTAGAAGGCATTTTCACCCCGCTGACTCGTGTTTGGTTTTCAATATCCTCACCCACCTGCTGTATGAGTGCTGAAGAGACAACGTTTAAGAGTGCTCCCTTTATTTGTCATAGAAATAAGTAAATTCCAGTTCCTAGAGGAAACGATGCTGGAAAACGTGGACTGCCTGCCAGCAGCCCTATAGCCCAGGCTATCGAGGCAGCTATCAAATATCAGAAGATGCCCTAAAGGCGTGGCACTCATCGGGCAGCAGAATTACTCTTGTCTCATCAAGATATCGCAGCAGAACAGTGACATGCAATGGCATTCTTGCAGCCCCTCCCCAGAAGTCTCTCAGCACCTCTCAGAAGAGATGGCAGGACCACCCCCAGATTCACACCCCAGCTCTGCAGGCTCTTCCATTCCTTCAAATCCAATCCCAGTAATCCCAGCATCGCTAGTCATTTCTCCCAGTTGCCTACTGCAACAAAGTACTTACACTGGTGCTTGGTGATGGCCAGAACAAGGAATGTGCAGAATCCCACCACTGAGAGAGCTGAGAAGAGGATCCCGATGAAGAGGAAGAACCTCAGCCCTTTTAACCAGGTCCTCCAGTAATCCTGCACATACATCACATGCGTGATTAGGGCCCAGAGCGCCAGAACACCTGCTCAATTAGACAGCAAGGGGAATCAGTACCGTGCATCACACTGCAACACAGAAAGGTGTCTAATAAATATACATCTCATCAAACCCCGCCCCGAAACGCCAAGGCACACTAACGCTTCACGGCCACGTCTCCCGCAAAGAGAGGGGAATATCAGAATAACTGGCTGCCTGTGCAAGCATCGCTCTCCCCGACCACCCCAGACCCCCTGCTTTTGCACAGGCTTTAAGACAGAGACCCCGATCGCAGGCTGGCACAGAAAGGACTCCATTCATTGAATGGATTCCCCCGAATAACTTGTTCGTTTTCCTGTTTTGGATAGACCCATTTAACGCATACCCAGTGCAGTTTTATTTAATTCTCCATACAGCTTTCAGGGCGTGACACGTAGCAAGCCAAGCGCTTGGCAAGGATTAGTGCACCTTTTCACAAGGCCAGGCAGCCCCTTCTACATACGGAGACAACGATGCACAGCACTGCTACGTAACCACTGATTTTAGACGCCTAAACCAAGATATGCAGGACCTGTTCAGTACTCGGCATTTCACATCACGTCTTTTAGCTCCAACGTATCTCTAGTTAGCTTCATAAAGAGCCCATTTATACAAATCCCCTCCAAACACTTCAAATGTTTCAAGTAAAGGGGTGTAGAAGTTCAGCTCCCAGACGATTTGTACATACAATTCCCACTTACAGCAAAGCACGCTCACCGTGTTTAAGGTGGCCGAAATCTAACTCTCTACTTTTGGGTCTGGCCCAAAACGTCTGGATTACGTAACCAGGCAAATATCTGAGCACCTACAGTTTATACATATATATATATTTTTTTTAAGAACAGCCAAATTCACTATGGCTTTAATAGGAACAGCGAAAGGCATTTCCCTAAGCTTAGGTGACTAGTCCATAAGCAAGTTTCAACTCCCTTCTCAAAAGGGAGGAAACAGGAGGGAAAAAGGGATGAAAGCATCCAAATAACAGCTGTAAAAAGCTTCTGATATAGGGAAAAACAACGCATTCTTCCCTAATCTTGTTCTAAAACCTGCTACCTTTTCACCGCACTTCAGAAAAGAAATTAGAGGAGACACTCAATCTAAGACCTGCCCGTTCACGTGCTTAAAGCCTGTCAAAGCTTTCATAACCCGCCAAAACAAGGCTGCCTGTCACTCCCCATTATACAATCCCAGCTACAAGCAGCATCACCAACTCCTATTATAGCAAGCCGTTCCAATGGTTAAGTCGCGGCGCTGAAGAGTATGACTAAATCCCCTTAAGCCGCTAACTCAACCTATAGTTAGCGCCGCTTTACAGACTTAAAACATTTGACTCATTTTGGCAAAGACCTCTGCGGCACTTCTGAAATTTGAACCTCCAGTGGTGCAACTAACTGGCTTGTATTTCTCCTTCACTGCCACCTCCTCTCCAGATTTTATTTTCAGGGCAGCAGGGGAAAAAGAAATAATTAAAAAAAAAAAATGACACCACTGCTAAAATACCAGGCTGCTTTATATGGTATCCTGCAATAACACAGACCTCCCTCTGCGGCTACTTCTCAACATCAAAGGAAGCGAAAACCAGCCTTGCCCACTAAAAGATAAACATTTTAATGCTAAGGACAGCCACAAGCCTTGCCAGAGCTCATTTGTTACTGGATACAGTCATTATACACAAAGCTTCCCAAGGCTTAGAAGAATGTATTACAGCACAGAGGAAAACAACTGCGTCAAAACCGACAGACGAGCGCAGCCGAGAGTCGCCCCGCAAACCCTCTGCACTTGCTTTTCAGCTCCCAAGCAGCTTCCAGCTCGTTTCTAGCAGCTTTTCTGACCTCGCTGGACACACGGACAACGGATGCACTGCAGGTGCACGGCCAATGAAGCTGAATACACACGAAGTCAGTTCCAGGATAGATGAAAGAACCCTGGCAATGCTTTTTGCCTCCTCAGTGTCTTGGGATAGGGCAGAGAAAGTTAAAATACCCTCCACGGTGGCCCCCAAAAGAGGTGGGTGGAAAAAGGACAACCTTCAAAAGAAAAACCCCATAAAAGCGAAAGCAAAAGCACTCAGGGTGAACTAAAAAGCCAGGGGTAAAGTGCTGATATCCACAGCAGATGGAGCTCAGACTTTTTATCACAGCAAACAGGGAAGGCAGAATGAGTCCATTCCTTCATCTGGTCGGACTCACGGTACCTAAGCAGTATCTAAGCAGGTTTTCAGGCTCCAGGCAGTCAGGATCTTAATTCCGAGACTCTCATCAAGTACATATACTGCCTTTCCATAACTGATTCCACACAGGCCACCACTACGCACGTGTGCTAGAGATCACAAAGCTGGCAGAAGATATTTTGGAGTTCTGCAGATGCAAAAGACCGTAATTGCATTGGCAATGCTTTTCAAGCAGCCTGCCACGGGATTTGGTGGAAAAGCCTATCACTCAGCTTGCTAAATCACCACTTCCTCGACTTTAAGCTCGTGCTCGAGCAAGTTCAACCCACATTTAAAAAAAAAAAAAAATGGGGAACTTGGGTTTTTCAGTCAGCAAAACAAGCTGCTTCCCCCCAGGCGCTTTCAGATGACTTGGCACAATTTATTGGAACTGCTGAGTCAAGTTGCTGGTGTTTCCACGCCAAAGCTGCCGCTGATGCTCTGAGAGGTCTCTGCGGGGAGAGCAGAGGCAGCGCGTGAGCTGTGACTTGATCTTCCCCCCACGGCCAGGCCTGACCCTGCACCTTCCCCTGACCCTAAAGCCTGACACAGCACTTGAAGGAGCTGTTTGACGAACTGTTGCGTTTGGTTAACTCTTAACATCTAGAGTAACTGCCTCATACATGACTAAGCAAAAAAAAACCCAAAAACCTCATGACAACTTCACCACGCGCTGAAGGACCGAGTCTGGTCACAGGGTCAATAAACAGAGGGTGTCCTTTTACAGGCAGCTCTGCCAACCTCATGTTCGTTACCACGTGAAATAGAGGGGAAACGAGTCTCCTCCAGCTCCACCCGTAGGTTTGCCTCCTTTCCCTTATACCCCTACAGCACTCGGATCCTTTGGTGAGGCTATCCAGCTTGCAAAGCAGTCTATTTTTCTTGTTCCTTTTCTTTTTTCCCCTAAAATGGCAGAAAAGCATTCCAACAAGTTAAATCAGCTGACAACACTGGCTGAAAAACATCAACGCTGGCATAAAAAACGTTGGCAGTAGGCATTCAGGGACAGGTAGGAGAAACGGGAACAGGATTTGCTTTTTCAATTGCTTCATTTGCTCACCCTGAGCTTGTGAGATCATACCCAGGTGGGCACCCGAACCCCACCAGCCCTGCTCAAAACTCGGGAACAGCCACAAAAGAAAGCAAAACCACCGTCCAGATGCTGACAACCGCATGGGAATAGAAGGGGCATCCCGAGTGGGATGAAGGTACGTTACCAGCAGGGCATGGCAAACCAAGCTCAGAGCCTGAACACACGCGGAAAACAATCAATCCTTGCAGGGAATCTCATTTAAGCAGAGTCTATTGCTAAATATAGTTATCACTAACCAAACGCTTAAATACATGAAAACATGTACCTTTGCTAAAAAGCCTTCTTTAAACTAACTGCTTATCAACATATGGCATTCAGCAGGGGAAAAAACCCACTATTTCTAACTCCAGAGGAAAAGTGTCCATGAATGCTGGAACGGAGCATTTGATTCATGTTTAATTCAACTGAAACTGGGTTCAGGAAAAGAAAAATCACCTCCTGGTCACGAATATACATAAGCTAAGTGGTGAGAAGATCCAATTAGCTGTACTGATTTACAGAAAAGAATGTCATTAGCACACAGAGAAACTAAAACCATACCAGTATTTGTAATTAATGTGAAATCTCTCACTTTGCAGACCTTGAGAGCAAAAGGTTTGCAGGTTTAATACAAACCCATTAGCTACACGTAGGTAATAGAAGAACAGCTAGCTCACAGCTGTACAACTGAAACAGGTTTTACTGGAATAGGAAATAAAAATTATGTCTCATTTAAAGTCTGGAATGATTAACTGCAAGACCTCCCGTTTTTCACCTCAAGCGATTCCCCCAAATCCCCTCCTTCTCCCCAGCCGCAGTCGTATTCTCCAGCGGAATCCCACTTTGCACAGAAGCAAAACCTGAACCTGCAGACGTAGCCCTGGAGCAGCAGCGATGGCTGTCAGCTCCAGTTACATCGCCCGCTTAAAATAACATCAAAAAAAATCTTGCAACCGTTTCAGAGAAACATTTGTCTTGGTGGATTTACCCCACACATCATGGTTAGAATGACCCTAAAATAAGAGCCGCTCAGTAAGACACAATCAAGGGATTTCCGACACAGAGCAATGGAAAAGTTACCTCTAAATCAAAAACTAATTATCCCAAGTACACAAAGCTCCAGGAAAAGGAAACTGGCCGATCAAACAACCAGGAGTGCATTTGAAACAACAGTGACCGAGGCAGTTTTTTTAAACAGAAGTTAACAGGTATTTTGACAAGACAAATTCATATTTAAAACAGAAAAACTTCCAGCATACTTGGAACAAGTTTAAATAAATTCTAAAAGGCAGGTTCAAAAGCAGGCTCGCCCTCAGTCTGTAACTGGTACAGAAAAACACTAACATCTAAATATTTTGATAAGCCCATCCCAAAGTTTGGCACACTTTAGCTCAAGTGAAACAAAACTTTCCCTTTCTCCAAACATAAAAACAAAAACTGTGACAAACAAAAGGTTTTCTCAGCCCCCTGCTCATCACTGACCGATTCTTCGGTCCCAGCAAAACAAGTTGCATTGTTGATGGGGAAGAACAGCACAGCTGCCTTCCCCGAGGTCAGCGCAGCCGGGGGCCAAACGTGTCAGGCCACGTTGGCAAGCCGCGGGAGGACACGGTGTCCAACACTGATGGGCCTCACAGATTCTAGGAAAAAACAACAAATGTGCAACGGAGGCCAAAAAACCAAGCAAACATACACACGGAAGCTATTCTGCAACGAGCGCTCTTATTCCAGCCTTCTGAAGCTCAAAACGCGTGCTGACGCTGGCAGACAAAGATGATGGCAAAGAAAATGACAATAAAAATGAAAAACAAGATTAAAAACTACTTGCACAGTCCTGGAAAATATAAAGTCTACGGTGACCGATTACAAGACTTTTTTTCAGAGCGCTTACAAAGCCTTCAGCCATTTTCCATCTAAACAATCTTTTTCACGCTCTATTGCTCTAGCTGGAGCATTGGAAATGCCCACTCTAAAAGGAGCCTGAGCTTTGCCAACCTCAGTTCATTTTGCCATTTCTAAGTTTTGAAAATTTTGCCTTGTCTGGTTGATTCCCTGAAAGGGTAAAATGTTTTCTTCCGGGAGCTAAAGCCAAGCTAGCTCAGCCTCAGCTGGTTTTGGAAGAGGTTAAAAATGGGTTTTCTTGAACAGCTCGTCTGCCAAAATAGCTGGGGATCAACACTGAAATATTTTAGGAAAACAGCTCTCGAAGGAGAGGAGTCTTCGGAGTATTCTAGTGAAAACTGGTTTTCACTTGGCAAAATTTCCCTCTGGACACATGCAATCGAGTGCTTTACTATTCCAGGCCGTTTCGGTTCGGAGGAAAGCAGATTGGGCCGCACACGTGCGAGAAGCAAAACCTGGCGTCTCGGCTTGTTGTTCAGCACCGAGGCGCTCTGCTCAGCCATTTTCAGAAGCAGGAAACAAGATTTACAGATTTCAGATGCTCTGTGCCTCTACCATTCACGTTTAAGACGAAACCACCATCACAGTTTCCAGCACATCAGCAGCACTTACGAGGGACTCATTCTCTCCTCGCAACTTAATTAAATTATGATTAAGCATAAGCCACGCGCAGTCTTTTCTGCATTTTCTTTCAGCGTGCTTTCCTTCCCTTTTCTCCGTTTCTTAAGACGATGGACTAAAGCAGTCACGAGCCAAACCTTAATCAAACAATATGTAGTATTTTATATGCAAATCCAAGCATTTAAGAATGCTTTACTCCATAGCTGCAACGCTTTTTGGCCATGCTATTCCAGCCCTGGAGAGGGAACAAGCCAATTTGCATAAATTTATCTAGTATATGCAAGTTAGATTAGTTATCAGAGTCTTCAGAGAATCACTGCTTCTGTATGCAACAGATACTGTGTTCAGCATAAACGCGCTTCTACTACTTTCACTTATCAGATATTTTTAAAGTGTCAGAAAAGTACATTTTGTGTTTCATCTTCTTTGCAGCTGCTTTAATATCTGGTCCACATTATATTCGCAAAGCACAAGCTTTTTATTTTGCCAGAAATATCCGAGCAGCTTGGAAACAGCCAATAAAGTCTCTTTGGAGCAGAAAAAAAAGGAGAAGATACATACACAAGAACATTAAAAGCCACTCAGGAAAGGGCTGGATACATCCTGAAAACATTTAATTGCTTTCTTCTCTTTTAAACTGCCTCTGGCAGAATGAAAACATCAGAGTTGCTTAGAGATTCATGGCCTACTTAAAAAAAAAAAATTAATTTAAGGCAGCGAGGGGAGAAGGTCAAACATACAAACAAGCAGTAAATTATAAAAGGCACTGTGACTAGCTCAAAATTAAACAGCAAACCACCGAGACAGCTAGCATTAACTGAGGAATGACTTTCTGGGTCCTGTGATTAGTCGATTAAGTTGCTGCCCCTCAGGTTATCAGAACCGCTCGATGGGGTGTTTCTGCTTCAAACAAGGATACGATACACCACGGCTGTATCTGATTTAAGATGATCCCCAAATTCCCAAGTATGCATGCCCAGAGGCATATTTCAGATTTTGAGGATTAGTGAGTTGATTTTACTAGGCATTGTGGGGGGGGTTTATTATTACGAAAGCCAACCGGAAAGACTGGAAAGACAGTTTGCTCAGCACCTTAAATTACATGCTTCTGGTTTCATAACTAGAGGTAACAGAGGGCTCTAGTTACAGACTCATCAGTACGTGGCAATTTTCCCTCCACAGCACTTTAATACTGCACCTTGGAGTAAATAAATATCTAAGTCTTTAAATTATAAGAAATGTATCAGAGCGAGTAAGTTAGTACAAGCAGCAGTGGAGGGCAGATTTCAGTGCAAAATGTAGCAGGAAAGGTTCTCTAGAAGATAAGCAAAAGATAAATAAACTGATTACAAAGAGAAAGATCTAGATTCCTAACGAGACAGGAATCAGTAGGACTTCTTACAGAGAGGAAGCCCATGGATAAACATCCTAAAACACACGTCCCTGACAAACCAAAGGCACATCAACAAAAGCTGCACAGGCTGCAATCCATCTCACCAACGCAGGCAAGAGAAAAGCAACGACAAACACACAGGAGGGGACGGGAAAACCAGAAAGATCGTTAAAACTAGATCAACGTGTACAAACACACACTCGCAGAGAAGGCTGGCAGGCAAAGCCGCGGCTTAATCAGAGGCTTATTAACGAGGAACTGCTGCAAAGCTGCCAAATGCACCAGCCTAAACAATTTTCTGCCCCCCACACACGGTGTCAGAGCTCCCAGCTACAACAGCCCAACCTGCAACTCACTCTCAGGTGCTCAGATCACTTTTTAAAGCTTCTGAATAAAAAAGGCACATATGGGCCAAAAAACCCCTGTTTGTGCTAAAGACAGTGAACCCACCCAGCACAGCAAACACACCTCCAGCACAGGGTTTTGACTTCACACCGCCAGCAGCAGCAGCACACACGCTGCGCCCCAGCGCTTGAGCCGTCTCACACGTTTTGGGGGAGAAGCCGTCTTTCTGCATTATCTTATCTTGTACAACGTGCAGAAAGTTGCAACAGGTTTGTTAGTAGACTAAAGGGCACAAAACAATGCCTGACAATTAACTTTGCAATGTCTACACGGCGGAAAATTTCAGAAACTCGCCCACTTCCTTTCCTGCCATTCTCTGCCAGTGGAACTAAGTGCTAGTTAGCATGTTACAATAAAAAACATGATTTAATGAACTACGCCAGAAACAAACCCCGTGAACGCCCTGCTTACCTGAAACTGAAGTATCCACAGTGTCTAACCATAATGCAAACCTCCTACACACCGTGATTTTTTCTTAGAACAATCTTACTTCAGCAAGTAGCCTTAGCTTCAACGCATGGAAAAAAACACGGCTTTTTTTTTTTTTTTTGGCTACTCCTCCACGACTACACAAGCAACCACTTGGCTCTCTACCCATGTGTGCAGTACGTGAAATGTCGATTTGTAAAGGCTAGCAATGAACTGAGGGCATAACTTGACTGTAACATCTGACAGCCGAATGAATTTAAAAGGTCCTCCCCATACACGAGTGGTTTTACGCCCACTCCTGGCCCCTCCGTTGTGGGGATAACAATGTTTGTGAGACAGCACACTGCATATCCTCAGTTGAGGGGTGGGAGCTGAAAATAAAAGTCTCATCTCAAATGTCTGGAGCATATTTCACCTACTGAGACATTGAGGGGGTAAAAAAGCGAAGCAGAAAAAGCAGCCATGAATTTAAGATGACAGGAACCCCCTGAAACAGCTTTGTTCAGCACCAAAACATACATTTCTTAATCTGTTTCTCAGGCTTTGTGATCCTACTGCGACTCTACCTATAGGCATTTCACAGATGTTTGAGAGCAAATTCACACAAATTCACAGAGTCCAACCTAACAAATGACCATCTTTTTAATTTTGTTTCTTGCTTACCTTGCTCCTTGTTATCTTAACTAGCTTGAATTACCTGGTAATTAACCAGCACACAAACCTTCTCCCAGCAGACAATAATCTAAATAACTTCAGCACAGAAAGTACGGGGTGGTTCCTCTCTCTGCTTTCTCACCAAACTCCTCCTAGAATGCGGGCTTCCAAAATTCCTCTGTGAACACAAAGACAGCACATGCACGCAGCATCAAATATCACTTGTTATTTTCTTGCGCATTTCTGGGGCACAACACTCCCAACTTTCCTTGTGCCACCTAGTAAAGCAAGGTGTTGGAAGTGCTCTGCTTAATTCCAATGCCAGCAGGAATTAAAACTTTTTGGAGGGAGAGGAAGCAGAGAGACAATCACAACCCTGCACCTCACAGCTGCTCTGACAGCACAGCAAATACTGAGGTACACGGGAGCACGGGCGTTGCTCACACACCAGAAGGAAGCCAGATTCTTTACAAAGCTTAACTTGACTTTCTACTCTTCTTCCAGGTGGTTACTCCTACTCATGAGTTGCTGAGCTGGCAAACCAAGACAGGACTATGTTCTGCTCCAACCCAGTCATTAACTAAGATCCATAATGGACACAGGCATCTGAATCTCACTGATTTCAGTGGATGTTAAGATGCATTTTACAGCTTCTGGCCTCCACAAGTAGCCGAAACACCTATTTCAGGGCACCTGGCACAGATACGTTCAGCGGGTACAAACATCAGGAAGCTGGAGGTTTTCTTTTCTTTCCTGAAAATACAGCACACAAGTAAATATAGATTGGCAGACCAAAAGTTTACTAGGAAAGTCAGCAAAGCTTTCAACTATAACTGTGAAATAAAATCCTCTTTTCAGTAACAACGCTGGCTAGCGTACGTGGCTTACTCTGACAGCCACATGCAATTTAAGCCTCGAACTTTTAGAAATTTTCCCTCCATAACATTGCGAGTTACACACCACTATTAACTAAAGCTATTCCACCACAAACAGCAAGTTTGCTAGATGGTGTTGCAAAAACCTTCTTGGGACGAATGAGAAGACTAGAACAATTCAGTCTTCACTAGTGAGGTTATAAAATACACGAATTAATTCCCTTTTTCCTAAGGGATGAGCATCAACAGATGCAGGTAACGTGTCCCACAAACCACGGTTTTGCACCTCAAGTTGCAAATACAGCCCGACACTGGCAGCTACAGTCTCCCCAACAGTTTTTATTAAAAGTCGCTCTCTTAAGAGCGCAACAAGTCCTTCCAGGAGGTCAGGAGCTCCTGGGCAGATCACCAAGGCATCACGTGGGGACTTCCCAAAACCCAAGCCCACCCAAGGCCCCAAATCCTATACTAATAGGTATATATAAACCTATTATATGTAATCCTATATAATCCAACATATATCTATGTTGTCACCTACTCTAGCCACCGTACGGAGCGTTTTTCCCCCCAAGCCCAGTTTTGTGAGCTTCGCCACCGACATTCGAAGAAAGCCAACACGAACAACGTGGCGGCAAGGGAACCGCCACGCGCCGGCGGCCTGGCGTCGACGCCGTCCCCGCGCGCCCGCCGCCCAGGCCCCATCTGTTGCCAGGCCAGGCGGCTCGGTGATGTTTGGTGAGGGAAGAGCAGAGACCCGGGGGGGCTCTGGGCTCGCCCGCCCTCCCGGCCGCTTGCTGAGGGGTCCCGGGGCAGCGCCGCTCGCCCCCCGCACCCCAGGGACCACCGAGGCGAAGCCGCCCGCTCCACAGCCCCTCAGCCCCAAGGGAAGGCGCTCCTCGCCCCCACCGCCGCCACCCGCGCACCCCCCCTCAGCGCCCACCGGCGGGCCCCGCTGCGGGAGTTACCTCAGGCGGCGGCGCCCCGGCCCCCCTCCCCGCAGCCCTCCCCTCGCTACCTCGTACCCGAGAGCCCCCCCGCCGCCGCCGTGGCGGGCTGCCGGAAGGCCGGCGCCAGGCTCCAGGTGAAGAAGGCGGAGAGGCCCATGAGGGCGCCGGCCGCCGCGTAGGCCAGGCGGAGGGCGAGCGCCCGGCTCACCGCCATCGGAGCGCTGCTGCGCCGCCGCGCCGCGCCGCCCGCCGACACCCGGCCCCGCCCGCCGCCCCGCCCCGGCCCCGCCCCGCGCCAGCGCGCCCCCTGGCGGCCGGGGGGACCGAGGCGAGGCCCGGGGCGGGGGCGTGGGGACACGGGGAGGACATGGGGGACACAGAGATGGGGACACGGGGGACATGGAGGACACAGAGGTGGGGACTGGGGGGGGACATGGAGGACGGGGGGGGGCGTGGGGACACGGGGGGGACATCGGGGACACGGGGGACATGGACACAGAGGTGGGGACACGGGGGGACATGGGGGACACGGGGGACATGGGGACACGGGGGGACATGGGGGACATGGGGGACACAGAGGTGGGGACACGGGGGGACATGGGGGACAAGGGGGGCGTGGGGACACGGGGGGATATGGGGGACACGGGGGACATGGGGGACACAGAGGTGGGGACACGGGGGGGACACGGGGGACATGGGGGACACAGAGGTGGGGACATGGGGAGGCATGAGGAACACGGGGACACAAAAGAGACAGAGGGGGACATGGGGACACAGGGGACATGAAGGCATGGGGAAGTTGGGGTACAGGAAAATGGGGGGACACAAAAGAGACTTGGAGGGCAGGGGGACACAAGGGGACAGGGGACACAGGGGACATGGAGGCAGGGGGAGGGGGGGGCAGGAGGACATGGGGGGGACAGGAGGGAGACATGGAGGGCATGGGGACACGAGCATAAGGAGACAGGGGGACATGGAGGTGGGGGGGACATGGCGAGCACGGCGGGGGGGACATGGCGAGCACGGCGGGGCAGGGGGGCATGGGGTTAGGTGGGGGACAGAGGAGGCGCGGGGACACGGGGAGGTGGGGAGCACGGGGGCTGGGGACGTTTGCCGCGCGGTTTTCGCTTCCTCTCTCGAGGATTTTTCCTTCTTCAACCAGCACCGTCCTGCCCGCTTGTGGGACTGTGGTTTGGGGACGCCTAATAAACGTTCTTAAGTAGTTTGGGACTTTTCCAGGGGTTTATTTTTCTTTTTTTCCTTTTTTTTTTTTTAACCTTTTTTCTTTTCATGTTCTGAGCTGCCGGCTGGGTTTGGCCGCGCTTAAACCCAGGAGGCAGAAACTTGCAGTGGGGATGGAGACAAGAATGGGCTTTTTCCACCTATTTCCAATCAATTATTAATTGCGCTTATGTAAGCGGCGCGTCGTCTGCCGCTCAAGGACGGCAGGGACGGATGCTCTGCCCGGAGCCTGGAAATCCATTCCTTGCTCTGTTCCAGCTCGTAATGTTTTTTCCTTAATTTTCCGGGTTCAGTCTCTACCAAGACGATCTTTCCAGGCCTGGGAAAGCGCAGTTTGGCTGCCGTGTCCGCACGCAGAGGAGTCCCTGCTCTAGATGGCAGCAGCCTCCTTCCCTTTCAGCCTGAGACATGGCTGAAACAACATCTCCCCTTCCCTCCCTCCCTCTTTATCCAGCAGGGTCTTGAAAACCACCAAGGATGGAGTTTCTCCATCTATCCCACCTCCGATTTCAGCCTCCTGCCACGAACCACCATGGAGAACCTGGCTCCACCTTCTCGATAACCTCCTTGGAGGTGCTCGAGGCTGCTGTTATGTGTCCCCAAAACTTTTCTCTTCCTTGGGTTGAACAAGCCCCATTCCCATGGAGAAGCTCCGGCTTCCAACTGGGCTCCAGCCTCCAACCGTCTTGGTGGCCCTCCGTTGAATTCACTCGAGTTCATTGATGTCTATATATCATATTGGTGGCCCCAAGCTGGACACAGCATCCAGATGTGGTGCAACGAGCTCCGAGTGGAGGGCAACAAGTGACAAACCATCGGAGAATGTGGGGAGGGTGTGGAGGATCCTCGTTTTTTGGAGGATGCGATGATGAGAGCAGCCACTGCGTGTCTGTGAAGGCTGACGTTCATTGGGGCTGAGAGATGTGGCTGAGGCTTCAGCTCCGCCAGTTCAAGAGCAGGTCATGGGATCCGGGAGCGGAGAAAATGTTTATGCAGTGTGACCGACCCGTGAAGCCTTATCACATTCTTGGCTGAAGAATCGGAAAATTCACGGGGGAGCTCACCGCAGGGCTCGGAGGAGAGACGGCATTTCTCCGACTGCGCCGTGGGACATTACACCGTGCACACCTCACGCCTGAGATGCTGAACGTGCATCGGTCACGGTCACTGGTGAAAACACGGATAATCTTGCAGCTTGTTTGGGTTCAGCGACGTCGAGTCTCAGCCTGACACATCCTGGGCCTGAGCACAGTCCTCAAAGACGCAGTGACATTAATAAAATACCAGGTGCCCTTGGGACAGATGGCTGCTTGTCCTGGGTGCCTTTGGCTGGGGCAGGGGCGTGCTGTTAGTGGGTTTTTAGCACAAAAGCCTTGAGATCTGCAAAAAAAACCCTCTTTCCTGACGCCTCCTGCAGCCATCGCAGGAATTCAGCCGCTGCGTGCACACACCTGAAAGCACAAGATGCGGCGTCAGCAAACGCCAGTCAGCTATTCTGTGTCAAAACAGGTAAAATCAGCTCCATCTCGGTCCTCTCTGCCCAGGCTCCTCTCACACGTACTTTCTGCCAATTACCCAGCAGAAATTTGGAGACGACTTCTGTAACGGCATCCCAACTCTGCTGAGTCTGCCCGAACGGCTGGTGCCAAAGACAAAAAGATTTTGTGGAATAATTTTTTACAGGTAGAAAACCTCTCCGACCTGATGAGAAACAAGAAAGTCTGTTTTATAGATGATCAAGGTTCAAACAGATCATTTAGGGAAGATCAGGCCACAGCAGAAAGTCATCCAGAGGATTTGGGGAGATAAAATAAGGGGAGCGGGTTTGGGGGAGCAGGTCTGCCACTTAGACCAACCTCAGAGATGGTCGATGTGTCTTTTAAAAGGCTGCGGGAGGGATCTGGAGACCACAAGTGGGTCGATCTGTCTCCAGGCTGGGTGATGGGTTCGAGAGACCTTGGGCTGTTCCCATAGAAAACAACAGGACATGGACATGGGTAAATACCGGGAAAGAGTAAATGCTGCTTTGGAAAGTGGAATAAAGTGGCCTTGTGGAGGTAATGTACATCGATCTCTAAAGAAATCCATTTTGCTGTGCTCCTTCACCTTTGCTGACGAGAAGAAAACAACGCTCCTACATTAATAACCATCCACTAGATGAGACTCGAGAGCCGGTAGGAGATCGGCCGCCAGGTCCCCCCGGCACCCAAGCCTGTGTCGGTGTGTCCCAGCTCCGCGCCGGGCACAAGGAGATCATGGAGAGATGCTGAGATATGGGGCAGGTTTTGAGGATGGGTCTGTCGAAGAGCTCGGCTCAAGGGCGCAGGTACCAGCTCCGATGTCTGATAGGACTCAGGAACAGAATCACCACGCAGAAATATGTTGGGCTGCAGCTGACCCCAACCAAAAACCGATGAAGAAGAGAGCGACGTGTGCGTCCCTTCATCAGAAACAGGAGGAGAGCGGCGATGCTGGTTGCGATAGGCACCCAGGAGGGGCTGACATCACCCTCGGTAGGCTGCTGCCGCGCAGACGTGCGTGTCTGGGCCAGCCAGCGGTGAGAAACGGGCACTTCGGGGCATGCGTCACCTTGTCCCGAGGTAAAGATCTCACCCAGCTCAGGAGAAGTGCACCCAAGAAGGGATTGCACCTTAAATCCCTGCCAGCACCGCGAAGGCAGGTCTGGCAGCTGGCAGGAGCGTGCGCCTCGATGCCTAAAGAGTCCGGGTTTGGGCAGCAAGCAGCTTTTTGAGCGGTTGGGTGTTACAGTGCAAAAGCCTGTTGATCCCCAGGTGGAAAGGCAGTGCCACCAGGATTAGCATCCCCCCAACACCCCCTCAGTGAACGGGATTCTCTCCATCCACGGAGCAACCCCAGATTTGCAGGAGGTAACGAGAAGCTGAGTGTGCACAGAGGTGCCCGGGGGTGATCAGTCTCTAGGTCCTCCTTCCGTGCCCAGGAGATGTATGCAATCCCTGGACAAGAGTCCTGCGCTGTGTCCAGCTGACCGCCAGCTTTTTGGGGATGCTAAGCTAGAGGAGATGTCGTTTCCACACTTTCCTGAGCCTCTGCATCACCCTTGTCCAGGACCGTGTCCGTTCTTGGACAAGATGAGTTTGGAGCACCCTCAGCCAAGCGGAGGCGCAGGCAGTCACCAAAACGTTGGAAGCAATAGCAACCTCAAGCTGGCCCTGGGATTAAGATGATTGGAAGCTGCTGGAATTTGCATGGCCTAATTAAAGATTCACTGAGCAGACACAATGAGCCGGAGCCGGAGCAGCTCGCCCGGCGCTCGCTCCGTGTTTCCCCGTGGGCTGCTCTGGGTTGTGTTTCAGGGCGAGATTCACATCACAGGCTTGGGGAATCCCTGCTCCCAGGGACCGGGTGGGAGCCGTGTCCTCCGGGCACATGGGGACGCGATAGCCCTGGAGAAGGGGGCAGCCGGGTGTTTTAATGCCCAGTTTACCGCAGAGCTGTTCATTTTGCCTTGCGAGCGGTCTGAGGCTGAGTTAAGCCCAGCTTCGCGTCCTGGCTGACCGCACGGAGAGCTGGAGCCCCGAGCAGTGGAGGGATGGCTGCCAGCCCCTCTGCAGCCGGCAGAGACCTTGTCCAAGCAGTTTACGGCTGTTCCACATTAGCAGGAGCCCACAGCAGCGGCTGCTGCCCACCCTGGCACATCCCCACCCCGGGATATCCCCACTCCGGGATATTCCCACCCTGGGATATCCCCACCCCAGCAGCCATGGGTGGTCCTGCTCCAAGGGGTGGAAACCTCTGGCAGGCGACGGCAAGCGGGGGAAGGAGGAGTAACCGCTTCAGATGCTAATACAGGCGTTCCTGTTCAACAGCTCAGATTTGGCCTGCTTGCATTTCTCAACCTAATGATATTTTTTCACCTCTCGACCCAAAACAGGCTTCCCGGCTCCTTGGCATTGCCCACAAAATGGTCAACCCCGAATAGGATCTTAAATTGGACTTTGGCCCTTTTCTCCACCACCAGCACCTGGTGGCCAGGTCACCCAGAGCAGAGGCTTTCTCCTGGTTATTGCTCCTGCCTGCAAAGTCACAGCAACAGCTGGGAAACAGCCGGATTTACCGGATGAGGGATCGCCTTCCTCCTCCTCCCTCCGCCCCGCGCACCGTAGGTGGGAAAGCTGGATGGTGGCTGGGTCTGGGAACAAAAGGAGGAAAATCATTCGAGATGGGGGTAGCCCTGTTTGTTTTCAGAGAGCTGGAAACAGGCTGGTATTTTATCCTGCTCATCTCGAGAATTTGTCCTTGAGGCTTTTTTTTTTTTTTTTTTCCTCCTTTAAAGAAACCTTTCATACATGGGAATAACTGGGAAAAATAATGATTTAGACCTCCGTGAATGTTAAAGAATCAAAGCAAAAGGAAGAAGGAAAAGTTAAGGAAATGGGGAGGTCCCAGCCCTTCCTGGTTCCAGGGCGGGTTGCAAGCCCAGCCTTAATACGGCCCTTTGGGAAAAACTACTGTTTTTCCTTCTCCTCTCATTAATCCTTCCTTAACCCCCCCCCAGCTCTCTGCCAGTCCCTCCCGGGCCCCACGGGCTCCCCCCCGACCCTGTTCACGGTGACACCCACAGTGGTCTGTAATTCCGTTTGCTGGTGCTGGGTCTCAGGGACGTGGTCCTTCGGGTGCCACCACGCCACCGTGTCTCAGTGTCTCCCCGTCTCGGCATTTCGGTGTCCTGGTGATTTGGTGACTGTCCTGGTGATTTGGTGTCTCAGTGACTCAGTGTCTCTGTTTTGGGGTCTCCTCCGTGGGTCTAAAGGACTTTGTAAGGCAAAGCCTCTCCATGTGAACATTTCCAAGGGGCTGCAGCCGTCGCGCGAGCCCGGCCGGGCTGAGCTGTGACGGAGCGGTGTCTTTGCAGCAGGGAAAACTGGCCCCGCGTCTGGTCTTCTTCCTTCGGTTGGTTCATGCCCATAAATTAGACCTGCCTGGGACCATCCCCTGCACCCAGACCTGCTGGTGCCGGGGTGCTGACATCCACATGTGATGGCCTGGGTTGGGGTTAGGCTTAGGCTTAGGCTTAGGTTTAGGGCTAGGGCTAGGGCTAGGGCTAGGGGTAGGGTTAGGGTTGGGTTTAGGGATGGATTTGGCTTAGCAAATGCCCCTTTGCCCTCTGTGCCAGGCAAACGCACAGCTTGCAGCTCTGCAGACCTGACGGCCGCTGCTGCCCACACCCCCTGCCTGCCCTCCCCGGCATCGCCCCGGCACCCGCCTGCCTGCAAAACGCAACGCGGCCGAGGATCTCATTTAATCTTGCTTTTCCCAGGTGAAATCTGCCTCTTCTAGACCAACCGTAACGCTAATTGTTCGTGATTTAGAGATGTTCTGTCGGCGATGGGCGGTGAAAGCCGTCCTTTTCTGGAGGGCTGATGATAAGCCCTTGCTGGATTCAGATCTGAAGTGTTTGCAGCTCTTCAGAGACGCAAATCTGGGAATCATGTTTCAGGAAGAATTGGAAGAAGCAGACTGGGTATGGAAATACCGGGAGAACAAGATGGATCACGCTCACCGAATGGTAATTAAAGGAGTGTGAAATGCAACAGCCTGGGAGACTGAAATCTCCCTTCCTAAAAGAGCAGCATCGCTTCCATGGCAGCATATTCCTGCTCAAGTTACAATCCAAGCGACGATCCTAAAATGGCTAATACGGCTGTAGTTACGGCTAAACAACCACGGCTAAAATCATACCTACAGCTGTTTTCTTTTCAACAAAAAAAAGCATATGATAGCCGGTGTTAATTCCAGAATAGCTGCTAATTCTGTACCAATTAGGAGATAAAACACAGAAGCGGAACTGCTTATTAAATTACAAATCATGCAGACTAAATCCAAAGATTATTTAACGCCAAGTGTTTCAGTAAGACACTTGCAAAACCGCTTTGGAATAATAATGTCACTGTGGAAGTAGTATTAATCAAAGTAATGAAAATATAAATTAGGAAAGACTTAGCCAATAAAAAGGAAATATATATAGTTTGACGAAAAGAAATACATAAAGTAGCTACATTAAAGAATAAAACAACATGCTTAGAGTGCAGTAATTTAGAGCCATTTTCCCCAGAATCGTATTTTCAGCACTGATTTGTTATCTTGTCCTCGTAAGCCAAAGAGATGATAAATATAAAAGATTTCTTCTACAACCATCTGCCAGCAAACACACTCATCAGTGATACAAAGACTTCAGCCATTTCTTCTTGAGTTTCTTCTGTGCAAACGCACTAGAACCTGCCGCTAATTTCGTGGAGCGACGCCAAAATCGGCAGCGCGATGGAAACGCCAGCATTTCACTCGTTCCACCTTTGGGCAGCGGTGGCAGGAGGGGAAGCGGCTTTCAGCGTTTCGCTGCATCTGCGGTTCCTCTTTCGGACGGCCCCGGGGTTATTAACTACCCCCGCGCACCTCGCCATCTCCCTTGCTGCGATTCAGCCTCTCCGAGCTCCGTCAGGTGCTTCAAAAACGCGACGCTCGTAGCTCCTTACCTCAGCTGCCGGAGCCCCTTTGGGTTTTAATGCCAGGCTCCGGTTTGCTGCAGCGACAGCCCGGGCACGGAGGCAACCAGATGCCCTGAGTTTGCAAAGAGACTGAAACAGAAGCTCCGGAAACCCGTGCCCATCGTTTCGGGGCCAGTGAGAGATGAGAGCGTTGTTGATGAGATGTGACCCTGGTTTGCAACTAAAACGCTTGCAATTAAATTATCTTGGGAGTAGCATCCCCATCGGTAATTGAATAAGCAATTCTGGGGCTGTAGCTTAGCCCCTAATTGGTGCAGGATTAACTTCTGTTCATCAGGCAGCACAAAGCTGTGTCCGAAAGGCGAGGACACGGGGTCCCGCCATCCCGTGTGTGCTTGGGGACAGCAGGAGGGAGCTTGACGGCTCCTTGTCCCGTGGCTGGCCAGGGGATGGTGCAAGATGCAGGGATGGAGGAGGCATGCAGCACAAATCAAACCTAAACCCATGATTTTTTTCATCCAGGGGAAATAAACCCCATCCTTGCATGGCCAACAAGCGGCAGACTCAACTGCTCGACCCAAAGCCATGCCACCAGCCCATCGCGGTTGCAACACGCCCCTGCGTGCGGCTTTCTGCCCATGCCGTCGCACGCTTACACGTGCAAACCCGTTGCCCCGGTCCCGCAAACACCTGAACCCCGACAGCCGCCCGCCGCGGTGCCGGGCTGGCACAGCTCCACCGCACGCAGGGGGAATCCCCCGGGAGCTGCCGGCCGGCGCGGGTGCCCGCTCCTCGGTGGGAAAGGCCAGCCCTGGAGCTATAAAGAGAATTAGCCTGACATCTCACGAGCTTTATTCAGTGCTGTCACTATGCGTTTGCTGCTTTTCCCACAGAAAGCCGGGGCCGGCCCGCTGCGTTCCTGGAATGCTATTTTATCCCCAATTTGATTTACGGAAGAACCCAAGAGGAGCCTGGAGATGGAGGGAGCTTTAAATTGGCCTCGTAGATCTTGCAGGCACAGGGGAAAGGCTGGGAAAACCCCCCCGAAAATGCCTGGTGAGGCTTTTGGGGTGGGCTGGAGGGGCCCGAGCTGCCAGCGGTCCCCACCGGAGCAGCAGCGGGGGCTCAGCGGGGACCCCTGCCCTCAGCAGAGCTGCACCCCAGCCCC
Source organism: Nipponia nippon (assembly GCF_047370975.1). Lineage (NCBI taxonomy): Eukaryota > Metazoa > Chordata > Aves > Pelecaniformes > Threskiornithidae > Nipponia > Nipponia nippon. Next base: position 1,581,853 of record NW_028262353.1, read on the forward strand.
GCGGCAGCACCCCCCGATTTTACCCCCTGCCCATTGCTTTCACCCCGTCCTCTCAGTCCTCAGCATCGCTCCAGGATAGACTATTTCTGCTGCCACCTTTATTTACACTCAGCTATTTAAAGCTTCAAGCTGTAGGCAATGTCTGGGCACTCATCCTGGGAATGCCAAGTCCCTCAACCAGGGAAACGACCCCAAAATGCGGCCGCTGCCCTCAGCCCCGCTGCCATCCCCACCACCGAGGGAGATGGCTTTGCCGTGTGCCCGGAGCTGGGTAGCCCGGGCTGCGGTGAGCCCCGGCGAGCAAATGCCAGCCCTGCCTGTCACCCTGCAAGCCCTGCTCTGATTTACAGCCCCTGGGAAGGGGCCAGGAAGGGTTTCCCAATCCTGCTGATGGGGTTTATTGTAGAGATGCTGAGCGGGAGCGCTGGCCGTGGCTCCCAGACCTCAGGGAGCTTCTCATCTCCCAGGGAACAGGCACGTCTTGCTGGAGACTCGGCTCCGGGTAGCTGCCACCGCAGTCCCTTGGTGATCAGGGGCAGCGGGTGTGTGTCAGAGCAGCCCCGAAATTAGTGATTTGTGCTAACGAACAATAGGGAGGCGATGGGCAGCAGCGAGCCCATGCCTCCAGCATCGCACGGGGGGACTCGGCCTGGCCGCAGGGGCTGCGGTACCCACGCCGGGGGCACCAGCGCCGGGCAGTAAATCACAGGGAGACGGGAGGTGATGCAGCAGCACTAAATCATTTGTGCCCTGAACTGCCCACAAAAAGGGGAATTTTTTTTTTTTTTTTGGCCAAAACATGGGCGAAAACAGCTATTCTTATGAATTATCCGAGTCCTGAAACACACAGATCAAAGCCCAGAGGATTTTGTTGAGGGATGTGCCGCTGAAGGTCTGATCACTGATGAGATTTGAGGGGTCAAACAGCCATTTGCACTGACACCAGCACCACCAGTGTCGCTGGGAAAGATCTGGGAGCAGCAGCCAAAAACTCTCCCTCTGCAAAGTCACCTGGCTCCAGCGGGTCCCATAAGCCAAACACGCTCCGCACGAAAGGCGTCTCTCCACGGGGCCAGGCCTGCCTGCTCCAGGAGATTAATTATTATTCAAGTGCAGATAAAATGAGCAAGTTAAATACAGCGATAAAGAGTTAGATAAAGCAGAGCTGCTCTGTTTGCATTTTATGGTAAGGCAGGAGCTCTCTGCTCGAAGCTAACCAGACTCGGGCAGCTGGTGCAGCCTGTTGGAAACGTGTCCCTGCGGCCGGAGCCGGTGACCCGGCACGCTGGCTGGGCACGCGGCTGCGGCTCGGCAGCAGTCCTCCGGCATTCCTGCGCCTGATTTGCACCTGGAAAAGCTGCAGGGGAAGCGCACGGGTGCAGCAGCAGCTGGGGTTGTTGGATGCTGGGTTTCTCCGTGCCTGGCAGCAGGATCCCATGCTGGCCATCGCTGGCCCGGAGACCTCTGCCATCGGCTGAGCGACATCCCACGTAGCTCAGTGACAGCCCTGTGCCGTACATCGCTGGCTCCGGCGGGGGGACATCCTACAGCGCTGGCATCCTATACCCCGTCCCTAAAGCATCTTGCTGGCCCAGTAAAGACAGGACACTGGGCTGGATGGAGCCAGTTCAGAATCTCCAGAGCTGCCATCCCTGGAGATGCTGGACCGTGCACCAGCCCATGATGGGATGCTAACGCCCAATTTCCCGAGGGATTCAGACCTCCAGCAACACCCACAGCACACAGCAGCCGTGGGGTCTGTGCGGAGGATCACCGCCCCGTCTGCCCACGCACCATCCCGCTGCCCGAGCGCGCGGGGCTGCTCCGCGCCGTTCCCTGCCAGCACAGCTGCACCAGCCGCGACCTTGGAAAGTTTTCTAAATTCTGCCGGGGCTGGGAGCCATTCCCAGGAATGCAGGGTGGGAGGAAGCGAGGAGACTGCGGCACAGGGGCAGGGAGAGAGCTTTGGTGAGAGTGGTGGGGCATCCTTCATCGCTGGGTCTAAACTGGGATGGGATGGGATGGGATGGGATGGGATGGGATGGGATGGGATGGGATGGGATGGGGTGGGATGGGGTGGGATGGGATGGGATGGGGTGGTGGAAGCATTCACCAAGATGCAGGGAGAGGGAGAGGAACCGCCCACGGTCCTTGGCAGGGCCAAGGCAGGTGTCACGTCCTTGGCGTGTCGCGCTGCATCCGCAGAGCCTCTCGGGTGGGGCTCCTCTGGGGAAGCGCCGCTCCAAGAGCCTCCTGCCTTCCTCAGACCTCTTCCTCCTTCTCTTAATTGGCTCTAATTTGCATGGGGGGGCATGTCTGTGCAAGGCAGGGATCCCTCGCCCATGTCAGCAGAGACCCAGGGGCCTGTCAAAGGTGAGCAGATCCTTGATGTGCAAAGCGTGAGGCAGCCCAGAGCACTTTCCATCAGGCCGGGGAACTTTCCAAAGGTTCCTCCCTGCAGCGGCCGAGCCAGCATCCTCCCTCGGCGCGGCAGCGAGGCCGCATCCTGGCCCACTGCCCTGTGAGCGTTTCCATCACAGTACCAGCTCCTTGGGAGCAGGAGCAGCTCTCAAGAATCGCTCCCGGATGGGCTTTGCCGGCCAGCGACAGGCAGCCAAGCAGGAGGGAGGTTGCTTGAACCCCAAGCCGCCTTTGCCAGTGCCAAACTCTCCTTCCACGACCCTCCTTTGGGCTGCGGCAGGAGAGGGCTGCAGCCAGGGAGGTTTCCTTTATAATGGGCTGCAGGGGCTGGGAGGGGCTGCAAACGCTGCGCTGGGAGCCCAGGCTCATTTAGTGCAAAGTTTGTGCGTGTTGCACACCCGATGCCACCCGGAGCGGACGGAGGCCTGGGAAATGATGGTTTTGGAGCCCTCCCGGGGCCCTCGGTGCGGCAGAGGAGAGATGCACACGCAGGCAGGGCAGATGCACACACAGGCAGGGCAGATGCAGACGCAGGCAGATGCATGCAGGCAGATGCACACGCAGGCAGTGGAGGTGGACACACAACTCCAAGGGACAAGCCGGGACTCGAAGTGAGAAGCCCTGGCTCGCTGGGACAAGGCGCTGGCCCAGCACTCGCAGCCGTGTTTTGGGGCAGCCCCTGTGCCACCAGCCCTGCGTCACCTCCCCGCTAGGGTCTGTGTCTGCAGCGTGGGGCTCAGTGCAGGGCTGAGAGGGGATAAGCTTTTGGCACTGGTGGTTCCTGGGAAAGGGGAAAATGTTTAATGTTGTAAATACACAAAATGCCGCGTGAGGAGGGCCAGGAGGAGCCTGCAGCCCCCGGGCACGGTCTGTGGGTGCACCCCACCGTGCCAGGCTTCAAGACAGGGGTGCAGAAGATGCATCTTTTGCAGCAGAATAATCAACCGGGAACTTCTGCGCCCATTTCTACAGCGTCCCAGTCGTGCCGCCTCCATCCAACCCACCCATGTCTGCTTTGTCCGTGAGGCCTCCGCTGGGAAACTGGATGGTGAACTGGTCCATCGCGCATTTTAAATGCCACTCGTTGAAGTGTTTTCCAGGCAGCACCCAGCCTCATCCAGCCCCTGCATTGCTCCGTCTCTCCCTGCCCAGCTGGGACCCACTCAGACCAGCAGCCATACTGGGTTGCCGGTGAAATGGCCTGGGAGTCCTTTAGCGAGACTCCTGGGAGAGATTTGCACAGAGGACGGTTACGCAGCAGCCCCCCTGCTTTGGCTTGGAGATCCTGCACCAAATAGCTGCACGCGAGAGCGGACGCTGGGCACGGTGTAAGTGGTGACGGATCTCGGCGTGAGACTCCTCAGCGCCGTAAGTGCACGTGGGTGGTTGCTGCGATCCCCGCTTGCAGCAGAGCGCAGCGGCTGCAGCAGCGCCCGAAGCTTCAAGGTCTGCAGGAAAAAGCCTTTTCTGCCTCCGAGTGCAGGCAGGCGAAGCAGAGGGTGGGAGGAAGGGTTGCTGTCCCCGTCCCGCACGGCTGCTCAAGGATTTGCCCAAGGCCACGCGGGGAGATGCTGTCTCCCCAGGCCCGCGTGGGGTGGCCCTGAGGAGTGACAGTCCTGGGGGGCCTGGCGAGGCCCCCAAAGTCCCCGGAGTGCCTGATCAAAAGAGGGAGCAGGAGCGTGTCAAGGATGCATATCCAAACTGCTTGTATCCAGCTGACGTTTCTCAGCACTTTGCTGGTTGGGGCTTATTTAAATATATATTTTTTTAATTTTTTTTTAAATAAAAACCCCAGGGTTTATTTCAAAAGTAAAAGCTCCTTTTGGCAGAAACCCCTTTCTTTTTAGCCAAAAGTCCCAGCACAAGCGCTCCCAGGACCGCCGGGCCACGCTCCAGGTCTGCTCCTCTGTCCTCCCCGGTGGGAGGCTCGGGGCCACCTCCCCGGTACAAATCGCCTCCCCCTTTCCAGCACCTCTGTGCCCCGTTCTCCCCCCAGCAGGCTGGGCCCTGCAGGACTGGGCAGGGCAGGGGGGGTCCCCGTCGTTCCCCAGTCCCCAGGGTCTTGATGGGGTGCGCAGGGGCTCCTGAAGGCATCCTGAGCCCCTGACTCTTTGTGGGGTGCGCAGGGGAAGGACAGGGGCTCCCAAAGACACCCCAAGACCCGGGGTCTTAGTGGGATGCACAAGGGAAGGGCAGGGCCTCCTAAAGGCACCCCAGTGCCCAGGGTCTTGGTGGGGTGCGCAGGGGCTCCTGAAGGCATCCTGAGCCCCTGACTCTTTGTGGGGTGCGCAGGGGAAGGACAGGGGCTCCCAAAGACACCCCGATCCCCAGGGTCTTGGCAGGGTGCGCGGGGGTTCCTAAAGGCACCCCAGTCCCCAGGGTCTTGGCGGGGTGCGCAGGGGCTCCTGGAGACACCCCGATCCCAGGGCCGGGGCTCCCGGGGGACGCGCAGGGCTCAGGCTGGGTGGGGGTCCCGCGGGCGGGGGTCCGGGCTGGGCCCCCCCAAGGGACGGTCAGGACGGGGCGGGGGGGGATCGCCCCCCAAACCCCCCAGAAGGCCGGGGGGGCCCGGTCCGGAGCGCCGGGGGCTCGGACCGCGGGACCCCGGGGAGGGGCTGCGGGCGGGGTGCGCCGTGCCCCGGCCCCGCTCCCGGTCCCAGCCCGCTCGGGGGCGGGGCGCGCCCAGCCCGGCGCGGCGGCGGTGGGGAGAGCCCGGCCCGGCCCGGCCCGTCCCGCCCGAGCAGCGCCGCGGAGCCGCCGCCGCAGCCGGGGCAGCACCGGGTTGCGGCCGCGATGGCTTCGCCCCGCCGAGCCGCCGCCGCCGCATGAAGGTGCGGGGAACCGGGGCGGCGGGAGCGGCCGGGGAGGCGCGGCGGGGCCCGGGAGCGCCGCTTGCCCGCAGCCGGCAGAGAGCACGGCGAGCCGGGCTGGAGCCGGGGGCCGGTGCCGCTCGGTGCCCCCCGCCGCCGCTGCCGCCCCCCGCTGGGCCCGGGGCTGACGGTAACCGGCTCTCGGTGCTCCTCAAGAAGATGCACTTGTTCCGGAGCTCCAGCTACGAGATCCGGCTGGAGGGCGAGGGGGGCAGCCTGCCCCCCATCCAGGGCATCCGCTGGGTGAGTGCGGGCTGGGCGGGAGGGGGCGGCCCGGCCGGGGGACCCCCCGCACCGGGAGCCCGGGGAGCCCGACCCCCCGCCGAGGAGCCCCCCGCGCCGCCGGCTTTCCCCGCCGCCCCTCTCAGCATCCCTCCTTGCGCCGGGGGTCTGCGCTTGGGCAGCCGCAGGGTTTTGGGGAACGGGCTTCGGTGAAGCCACCAAGCGGGGTCCCCCGGGCTTATCGCCACTGCCAGCCCCGCTCCCTAAGCACGGCTTTGCAGGGCAGGCTTAGCCCTTCCCTGCCTTCCCGGCTGGCCCGGCAGCGGGCTGCGGGCTGTGACCTGCACCCTCTTCCCCCTTGGTGTTTGCTGGCTGCGAGGCGAGGCGTGCAGGGAGCGAGGCGTGCAGGGAGCGAGGCGTGCAGGGAGCGAGGCGTGCAGGGAGCGTATTTCTGCAGCCGCCTGTCCTAACCCCTTCTCCAGGCGGAGCTGGCAGCCAGGCATGAAACCAGCCCGGTGCTATTGTGCTCCGGCACAGGGCGGCCGGGCAGCGCACCCCGAACCCGAGCGTGAACAGGAAAGACCTTCCCTGCGGCCCTGCGGCACACGGGGTTCAAAACGTTCCGTCTGCACCAGCTCAGGCCGTTTCTACGGGAGAAACCTGTCGCTTGGCAGCAGGATGATGCTCAACGTCACGTCCTCCCTCCCCAGGGTCCGTGCTGTCCCCGGGCCAGGAGCTGCTGGGGGTCTCCTGGGGGTCCACGGGGTGCAAAAGGCACCCGGTCCCCGCTCTCGGTCTCCTCTCTGTCACCTTTGGGCTGGGAGGTGACCCTGGGGCCTGTTCACCTGCCCCAGCTGAGCTTCGTGACCTTCCCCTTCCCACACTGCTTGACCCGAGATAAATGTTTTTAAGGAAAAAAGTTAAATTAGTTTAAGGGAACAGCCCCCCTTTCAGCATTTCTATGCAGCGTGCAAGCTCCTTCACAAATAAGAAAACTTCCCTCTCTTTTTTTCCCCTTCTTCCTGAATTTTTCTCCTCGGAACTTTTGGGAACTTAATTATGGGGAGTTTTTTTGAGTGGCAAAAAGCCAGGGAGGTTGGGAAAGCAGCAGGCTGGAGCGTTACTGTGCTGAACTGCCGGACTGGGGTAAAGCCGACACAATCTGCAGCGCAGTGTGGCAGGAGCGTCCCCTCCCCGAGTGGCTCTGCCGTGCTTGGGGACAACCGCCAGCCGTTTGAGGGGCGTGGATCTGATCTTTGCAGGCGAAGGGGGTGTTCTCCCCACTTTTTGCAGGTGGGAGGGTGCTCCCAGTGCACCCGTTCCTCGGGGCAGGTACGGGTGAGGCGGACGGCAGGGAACCGTCTGGCTGTGCCTCGGAGCAGCAATGTTGTCCCTTGTCCCCATCGCTGCCTGCCTACGGCTCCTGGAAACTCCTCCTCGCGTGGTGGCTCCGTCTCATCCCTCCTGGGGACTTGTTTGCCTGATCCCGGTGCTGGCAAATCCCTTCCAGCTCTGCTCCTTGCCGCGAGGCTCCAGCCCAGGCTCCCATTCCCCGGCATCAGCAGGACGTCGCAGCGGCCCCCAGCAGCTCCATCCTTCACCCTTCCCAGAGGACGAGTGCCATCGCGCTGGCTCTCACCACATCCCCGGAGAGGACGGAGGGGACAGAGCGGGTCCCCTGAGCCCCCCTCCCCGCGGAGGCTCCCTGGGGGGGACGGCAAGCCCCTGGCTGGCTGCCGTGCCTTTTGAGGCTGCGGATGGGCGAGGACTTTCTCCGGAGCCGTAAAGCCTGAAATAACTCCTGTTGTTTTCCTCGGGATCCCAAACAAAAGCGGCGCGCGAGCGCGGAACGGTCGTTGCCGGCCTTGGCTGGCCGCCCGCCGCTGCCGGATTTCTGGAGACAGGCAGGATCTCAGCGCCCGCGTGTCCCGTAAGCAGGAAGATGGAAAAAGGCAACTCCTTAGGAAGCTGTTTGGAGACGGCGGCCACGATGCTGCGACAATTAGGCAGGGGGTGAGAGGGGGGAGGGCATCCTGCGGGTCCAGACCCGGGAGCTGGGGAGCAAGGATGCTTCGGGAAGGGGTTTGGGGGCCAGCCATGAGGTTTTGCCTGTGGTTCAGAGCTGGTCTGGCGATGAGAAAACCCCAGGAGGGAGAAATCGTCCTGAGCGCTCGTCCTTGGGCAGGGTTTTTCTGTCTCCTTTGGTGTCCTTGTGAGCGCAGCCACGGTCCTGGCTCCCTGCCTCCAGGACAGACCTCACTTACGGGGTGACGGCAAAGGCTTTTTGGGGACCACAGCAGCTTTCACTTGCACCCAAGGGGGTGACATCAACCTCCGGGTCCCACGGGAGGTAGCTCCACGCTCCAGCCACAGCCTGGCTCCTGTTTGCAAACATTTGCTCTGCAATTGCCGGCGCGTTTCCTGCTCCGTGGGGCGGTCACGAGGCTCAGGAAAGTTTGCAGAGTGAGTAAGTCACGCTGTCCCAGCCTCAGCGGCAGTGTGGCCAGGTCGGGAGCGTCCCCAGGGACCTGCTGCCTTCACGGAGCTGCTTGTTTTCCATCCACTCCCCGAATCTCTCCTTAAGCCAGTTGCAAACTGCTGGGGACAGGTTGGTGGCTTGAGTTGTCTGAGCTGTCCGGAGGAGGATGGGGAAGCCCTGGGGGTATGGAAAGGGCTGGAGGAAATGAGGGAGCAGCCTGAGCCGGGCAGGGTGTGAGCAGGCAGGGTTTGGGACAGGCAAGCAGGCAGCACAGGGCAGAGCACCCGTCGGTGGGTGTCCGCCTCCATCACCCTGCTGCCTGGGCCAGGAGGTGCCGGGGCTCTTCAGTTGCCCCTCAGCTCTTGGTCAGCGGTTTTGTCCTTGAATTCATTTGCAAAGGAGCCTTCTGCAGCTAATTACTCCTGCCCTTGGCTTCCTTAATTGAGGCTTTCATCTGGCCATCCCTCTTGCTGGCATTGCTCAGACCTTCCCAACCAGCCCGGAGCCAGCAGATCCAAGGAGGATCTGGCCCAGATGACACCGTGTTTCCAGTGCCCATCACCTCCAGAACCAGGCTGGCGTGCTGCAGACCCCTTACCAGCCAGAAATAAACAGGGAGGACCATAAAACCTCCCCTGGAGGTGAAGACACCCCAAGGAAGGATGGCCCTCACCCTGTCTCGAGGTTAATGCTCAAAGTGCATTAACTCCCTCGGCCGGGGCAGCACGTGGGGAACAGGTCTGACGGGTGCTCCCCCGGCCTCCCCCAGCCCGTGGTTCGTGCAGCACACACAGCCGGGATGAAAGGTTGTTTATTCAGGGCCGTGGCCGTGCTGGAGCCCTCATCCCTCTGGGCAGCACCTGGATGGGAGCGCGGCCGCCTTCGCACCGGGATTAGGACTGCAGCTGGGGCGGGCAATGGTTCATCCCTTCGTTGCTCTGCTTTCACCTAGAGCATCCCCTCCCCGAGGGGAAAAACTGGGAGAAAAATAAGCACGAGGATTAAAAAAGCACCTGCTGATGGGGGATATCCAGAGGGATGAGTGGGCATGGAGAAGGCGAGGACTCAAGTGTGGCCCGGCAGGGATTGGCATCGCTCCCGGCGGAGCTGAACCCAAGTCTGGGTTGTGCCGTGGCGGTCGGCAGCCGGCCCGTCCCATCCCGGAGAGCAGGGACCCGCTGTGGGGCCATGGCTCCGACCGGAGACGGTCCCCCGCTATTCCCGACGGTGTGAGGACAGATCGCTCAGGAGGGACTCCCCGAGCCATTTTAGGATCCCCGAGCTATTTTAGGATCAGTAAATGGCATAGACATTAAAAAGGAACCAGCTTAGAAAACAGCATTGGATCAACTCAGCATGTGTGGATTTAAGTTAAACAGAGCAAAAAACCTGGGGGGTGACCGGGGTTTTCCACCCCCGAAGGGTGCGTTTTTCTCCTTCGGGCTCAGGGAGCACTGAATTGCGGGTGAACCGGCTGTGCTGTGCATCAGTGAGGTTTCCTCTTTTGCTCTCTCCCCTCTGACACCCATCCCACTGTTTGCACTTGTTTATAGCTGTCAGGGCCTGAATTCACATTTTCGGTCGCCCCCATGGGCTCCTGCTTGAGCTCAGATCCTCTGACCACGAGCAAGGGAAAATTGGGCTTGTTTTCTTCTAATATGCCTTATTTTAGGGAAGTCTGTGTTGAATTTTACCCACTGCGCTGTTTCTCCATACCCAGCACACGCTCGGTGATTTTCTGCCTCACTGGTCCGTCGTTTCCAGGATCTCCCTTAAAATCCTTTGGAAAAACAGCTTCATATTCACCGGCTCCTTGGCCCCAAGGGAAGCGCGAGGTTACGCATCACCCTTAGCATTCGGCTCTTTCACTGCCGTGCTCCTTCGGGCACCGGGGACCTCGCGTCCCGGTGGTTTGTTACAGCTGCTTTTTCAGGATTTATTGCAGAAGTTTTTCTGGCCGTGCTGTGATTTGAGACCCGTCCCCCGACACGTTGCCTGCAGGGAAGGGTTCGGGCACGTGTCCCTCATGGCTCTCTGCTACCCTCACCTCCTCTTGCTCCCCCTCATCTGCCGTGGGCCATGAGTCCAGTCCTTGGTGGCCTCTGCAAGCTGATCCTCCAGCTCTCCAAGGCTTTTTTGGGCCGTTCTTGTAACCCAATGGAGTTTGAGGTCTTTTCCATCCTCTTTGTTCGGAGCCAGCTTCAAAGCTGGAGGAAAACCCCCAGGTTTGGACACCTCTCCCTCCCCTGGGGCTGTGCCAGCTTCCCCAGCTCTTCCTGAAGTCCTGCTCCTCCAGTGGCAAGCTCCGTGTCTCCAATATGATGTCTTTGATCCCTGTTTGCAAGGATTTTACTTTTAACTTCCTTCTTTTATCTCCCAGCTCCCTCATTTGAATGCACTTCCCTTTCTGAAGTTAAACATAACGGCGGGGGGTCCTGGGGGTTAGGTCCCCAGTACACACGTCTCTTTTCAGCGGGATGGGGCAGAGCGAAGGCTTTGCCTGGGGGTTAGGAGATGGGTGCCGGTGAGCACGCAGGGATGCTTGCCTCCTTGCCTGGCGTGGAGTGGATGAGGCTGAACCGTGCCTTGGGGGAGGCAGGAGCCCCCCGGGGTGCGCGGGGTGAGGCGGGGCACAGCAGACCCCCCACGGCCACCAACTCCCTTCTTTTTGGTTTTTCAGACCCCACTCTTGGACACCGAATCCACCCTGGATTATGGACACAGCCTTACCCAGGTGGGTGGGCTGGGAAAACCCCCAAGGACATGAGTCTGGGGAGGTGGGAGATGGGAAACATGTGCTGAAGGCCGTGAGGGGTGGGGGGCCGGACTCCCCCTGTTGTGGGGTCCTCGGCTCAGCTCTGGGATGCTCGCTCCCTTGGGCTCATCTGTTCCTGGGGGCAGGTGATTGAGATCCCGGGGTGCTGGGGTGGGCGTGCAGGTGTATCGCACCTTGGGCAGGGCGCTGGGGGCACGGTTGACCGTGCAAGGTGTCAGCGCGGTCAGGGTCCGTGCCTCACTGCCCGTGCCCTCCTGCAAGCCCCCTGCTGCCCTTAGGGCTTCCCCTGCAAGCCCTCAAATCCCCTTCCACACCCAGGCATCCTCGGAGAAGATCTGGCGAGCCGGGAAGCTCCTCTTCATCCACCTCACCAGCACCCGTCCTGGCCTCATCCGGGACCACAAGCATCACCTGCGGCACCACAGGTGGGACAGCCGGCACCCCTGCCATGCCGGGGGGCACCATGGGCTGCCGAGGACCCCGGCAGCCCTCTGAGGAGGGCACGACTTCTGCTGCCCATCCCAGGCAAGGGCTCACCTGGGGTGCCGGGCACCGCAGCCCCGTTTCAGGGCCGGTTCTCAGGCCCTCTCCCCTTGCAGGCAGTGCTGCTCCGGGAAGGAGCTGGTGGACTGGCTGCTGAGCGCCGGGCTCGCTGTCCAGACGCGGAGCCAAGCCGTTGGCATCTGCCAGGTGCTGGTGGACGGAGGCGTCCTGACGCATGGTGAGGGCGGGCAGTGGCAGCCCCCTGCACGGCAGCGGGGTCTCGCGAGGCAAGACTGGGTGCACTGGGGGCTGCTGGGATCTCCCATGGGTGCACGTGGCATCCCGTGGGTCTCCCATGGGTGCGTGGCCGAGCTCATGCGCGCTCTCCCCCCACAGTGAAGCAGGAGTGGCATTTCCAGGACAAGGACACCCAGTTTTACCGCTTTGCCGAGCTGGAGCTGAGCCCTGAGCTCAACGCCGGGCTCCGGGATGCCGAGGAGCTGCTGGAGGCGCTGGCCTTCCTGGCCCAGCTGGGTCCCGACGCGCTGCTCACCATGGCCCTGCGCAAGCCGTGAGTGGCCGGGTGCTCCCAGGGGCCGAGGGGGACGTGGGGCTCATTTTGACCCTGCTCTATTGGGGTCTGGAGCGCCAAAGGGGCTGCTGTGGATGGGGCGACCCCAGCATCTCTTCCACGGCTGTCAGAGCGGGGAGAGAAGGAGGCTGCCTGGCCAGGGGGTTGTTCCTGGAGAAGGGTGTCTGTGCCCCGGGACGTGGCGGGGAGAGGGGGCACGGACAGGCGCTCACCCCCCTCTCCCCTCCCAGGCCTGCCCAGCGCACAGAGGACGAGCTGGAGCTCATATTTGAGGAGCTCCTGCACATCAAAGCCGTGGCTCATCTCTCCAACTCGGTGAGTGCGGCTGTGCCCTGCTTCCCCTGCAGCGTGTGTGTCCCCCCCAAACTGCTCCTGGTCCCCAAATCCTCCTGCATCCCATCACTTCCCATCTGGGCATCCTCTCCTGGTATCTCTGAGCATCCCTGGGCCCCCTTCCCACCCTGTCCCACCCACCCGTGTGTGTCCCCTCCTCGCTCAGCTCCGGGCCAGGGTGACCCTGATGGCAGGTGCCTCTTGCCGCAGGTGAAGCGGGAGCTGGCATCCGTGCTGATGTTCGAGTCGCACCAGAGAGCAGGCACCGTGCGTGAGTATCGTGTGCCCCAGGAGCCGTGCAGGGCTGGCCAGTCCCCAGCCCAGGGATGATGGCTGGAGCCATTGTCATCAATGTGGATGCTCCTGCTGTGTCTTCGTGGATGAAGGACGGAGGGGACCAGAACAGTCGCTGCGTTGGCTTGGGCTGGGGGCTCGGATGGGGCGGTGGAGGAGGGATGCTCAGGGGTCCCCCCCTTCGACTGCTGGATGCCGCTGTTTCCCCTGCAGTGTTCAGCCAAGGAGATAAAGGCACGTCGTGGTACATCATCTGGAAGGGCTCGGTGAACGTGGTCACCCACGGCAAGGTAGGTGTGACCCCGTGGCAGCAGGTCTCTCCAGACACCCCACATCACTGGCCCCCAGCAGGGACAAGGGCTCCCACCCCGTCCCTCACCCTCTGTGCCCCCCACCCAGGGCTTGGTGGCCACCCTGCACGAGGGGGACGACTTTGGGCAGCTGGCGCTGGTGAACGACGCGCCCCGCGCGGCCACCATCATCCTGCGGGAGGACAACTGCCACTTCCTCCGCGTGGACAAGCAGGACTTCAACCGCATCCTCAAGGTGGGCAGGGGGCTCGCGGGGTGCTGCGTCCGAGCTGGGACGCACCGTGCACCCTCCACGGTGTTTGCAGGGGAGGACACTTCTCTGCACGCCAATACGGGGTTTTGGGGTGCAAGCAGGCATTGCCTGATGGAGCTGAGCTGGGCTGACGGCTGGTTTCTCTCCCTAGGATGTGGAGGCCAACACCATGCGCCTGAAGGAGCATGGGAAGGTGGTGCTCGTCCTGCAGAAGAACCTGCAGGGTGGCAGCAACCAGCCAGCCGCAGCGCGGAGCAGCAGGTGACAGCAAACTGTCCTTGCCCCTCCTTACAGCCATGCCGGCAGCGCTGCCAGCTGATGCTGCCTGTCCCTCTGCCTCCTCTGCCGCTCTCTGGCTTCTCTCTGGGGAGTTTGCCCGGGGGACCGAGTCCCCAGGGGGGGAACAGGGATGCCAGGCCATGCTGACCAGCTGTGTTGAGTGGCCCGGTGGCCCGGCGTGGTGGCCCTGGCCACAGCTGGGGTGCCGCGTCCTCCCCTGATGTGCCCGGTGCGCTGCCCACCAGGTACTTGGTGATGGCCGGGACGCCGGAGAAGATCCTCGAGCATCTGCTGGAGTTCATGAGGCTCGACGCCACGCTCTACGACCCCGTGGGTAGGTGGGGGTCACCCCCTTGGTCTGGGGACCCCATCCCAGAGCCACCCTGAGATGGGCAGGGGGCTGGGGACATGGGTGCCACCTTCTTCCCAGTGTTCAACCCCAAAAGCTGCTCCTCTCACCGTAAAATCCCCCATGGAGGCCAGGAGAGGGAGGCAGCTCCAGGGCCGGGAGCATCTCCTCCCTCCTGTCCCACATCCCTCTACCTCCCTCTGCCTTCCGAGAGGAGCAGAGCTGGGCGAGCTGGGAACCAGGAGATGTCCCCAGCGGGTAAAAAATCCGAGCTGCCGAGCTGGCGTCACCAGCGGCTGCCTTGGAGTTAACTCTGCCGAGCACTGCACTTTTACTGCAACTCATTTTCTTTCATCCCCCAAAGCCTGCAACCTTGCCAGCCCTTTCCCTGGTGTTTAGGAGCAAAAAGTGACCCACAATGAGCACGGTCACCCTGGGGGGAGCGCACAGGCCAACCCCAGGCGGGGCGTGGGTGACCCTTTCCCGGCCAGCTGCACCGCCTGGCTGTGATCACGGTGTCCCCAACCCACTGGACACCGTGCAGAGTGAATGATGGTGGCCTGGTCTCTTCCAGATACGCTGCTGGGGGATTTCCTGCTGACTTACACCGTGTTCATGCCGACCTCGCAGCTCTGCAGAGCCCTGCTGCACCAATATCCTTCTGCGGCAGGAGCTGGGGGGGACCAGTCTCCATCCCACCCCCCTGCCAGGGACCAGCACGCTCAGCTTGGTCCCTGTCACCCCGGTGGGACCTCAGGGGTTGGCCAAGGGAGCCCTGAATCCCCCAGGCTCTCGGGCGCAGGACACGTCCCCGTTTCCCATCCTGTCCTGGGTGCACACGTACAGGGGTCCCTGCCCGCTCCCCAGCCCCGCATCACCCGTGCTGGTGCCCTTGACTGGTCCCAGTTTCCGCGCGGAGCCACTGGAGGGCTCGGAGCAGGAGAAGGCCACCTACTCCCTGCACAAGCGCCGGAAGATCCTGCGGCTGGTGAGCCAGTGGGTGCTGCTCTACGGGCGTCTGCTGCAGGGCGACCGCAGCACCATGGCTCTGCTGCAGGTACCGGGAGCGGGGTGGGGATGTCCCCAGGGGGCTCTGGCCACGGACACCCCGCGCTGACCACCGGGCACCTTCTTCCCACAGAACCTCGCGGACCTGGCAAGCCGGGACCCCCGCCTGGGCGGGCTGGTCCAGGAGCAAGCGCAGGACCGCCGGCGGCCCCGAGCGTGAGTCCCCCGGGGAAGGAGGGGTGTCCCCATCCAAAACAGAGCCTGGCTCTGTCCCCCCATGCCACTGCTGATGCCCGTGTCCCCAGATCCTGCGCCCCTCGTGTGCAGGGGGATTGCACTTTTCATGGGGCTGAGCTTTCGGCCAGCAAAGCGATGATTGCCAAGACTGGGGGGATGCCAGCAGCTCTCAGGCCACCTTGTCCCCAGTGTGGGGAGGGTGGCAAACACTGCCGAGACTCCCCGGTGCCCTGTGGGGCAGGGATGCACGGGGGCTCGGTGGTGGCCTGGATCCTGGGGGCTGCAGGACGCGATTCTGTCTCCAGCACAAGGCGTGGGCTGTGGGGCTCTACCACCACCTTTATCCTCTCTCTGCAGGCTGGAGAATGGCGACGGCAGTGTTTCTCCGCAGCCCAAGGTAGGGGTGGCCCTGGGGGGTGCCAGGGCTGGGGGGGGTGGAGAGCTGGGTGACCCCTGCCCTCTGGGGACCCCCAGCAGGAGGGGTGACCAGTGGGGAGACATCCTCCCCGCTCTCTCCCACCTTGGTTGCAGGCTCGGAGCTCGGTGAACTGGCTCTCAAGCCAGGAGGAGGCGATTTTAAACAGCAGCTGTGCCTTAAGAGCCCAGGACAAAGGTACGGCCACGCACGGTGGGGACTGTCCCCTCCCTGGTGGCTGGGACGCTAAAGCCCTTTTGCCCTCCCGTAGTGCCCTACGAGATCTACAGACCGGACCACTCGTGCCTGATCACAGTGCTGCCCATCAACGCCTCGGTGCGGGATGTCCTGCGGTCCCTGGCCCCCCGGCTCGGCCGGGACGGGGAGCACATCCTGGTGAAGGTGAATTCGGCCGGAGGTGAGCAGGCTCTCCCGGGGATGCCGCCGTGCCATGGTGGCAATTGCCCCATGCCCAGCCAGGATCTGGCCCCGTCTCCATCCCAACACCGACCGTCCTCTCTCCCGCAGATAAAGTAGGGCTGCAGCTGGACGCCGTGGGGGTGTTCACGGCGCTGGGGCTCAACGAGAGGCTCTTCGCTGTGAGCGTGGAGGAGCTGGGTGGCCTGGTGAGCGCAGGGCGGGGGGGTCTCGGGGATGGGCAGCACCGGGCTGGCCCCCCAAGCGGGATTTGGGGCTGTTGGTGCCTCCATAGCAGCTCAGGGGTGGGGGTGTCCGTCCTGGGGAAGGGGCTGGTGTCACCTTCCCTGCTGTGGCAGCTAATGGCAGGAGGGGTCGGGCGCCTTCTCTCCTGTGCACAGACCCCCCACCCTGAGCAGTTGGGCCCCCACGTTGGCTCCTCAGAGACCCTGGACCTCATCAGCTCCAAGGACCTGGCCAGCCACCTCACCGACTACGACTGGAACCTCTTCAAGAGCATCCACCAGGTAAGGCCAGCACCCGGACTGGGGCGAGAGATGCTTTTGGGGTGGCTTTCGGGACATCCCTCAGACACCGCGTTGGGCTTTGCAGGTGGAAATGATCCACTACATCATCGGGCCGCAGAAGTTTCACGACGTGACTACGGCCAACCTGGAACGGGTCATGCGGCGCTTCAATGAGCTGCAGTACTGGGTGGCCACGGAGCTGTGCCTCTGCCCCGAGGTGGGCAGGCGAGCCCAGCTCCTCCGCAAGTTCATCAAGCTGGCCGCACAGTGAGTGCCTCGCTGCCTGCGTCCCGGTCCTGCGAGGATGGAGCCGGTGGTGGCCTCCTCGCCTGACTCTGTCCTTGCCTGCAGCCTCAAGGAGCAGAAGAACCTGAATTCCTTCTTCGCGGTGATGTTTGGTGTGAGCAACACGGCCGTCAGCCGCCTGGCCAAGACCTGGGAGGTAACCATCTTTGAGCTGCTGCCAGCCCTGCGAGGTCCCCCTGAGGTCTGCAGTGATGGATCTGGGTCCCCTGGCTTGGGCAAGGGTGGCCTGGGTGCTGGGGTCCAGGCAGACCCTGCACCCATAAGCTCTGAGCAAGGGAGCTGCTAAGGGCAGGGGGCGCGTTTCCCACCGGGAAGGGGGCCAGGGTCAGCCCCTGGGTGTGGTTAGACCCAGCTGGGGGCCAAAATCCCCCGTACCAGCATGGCAACGGGCTCCACGCCTGTTGCTCACGAGCACCCGGAGCAGGCGGTGTTGCAGAGCCCACAGAGGTGCAACGGGGCGGGTGGAGAGCAGGAGGTGCTGGGGGAGCTGGGGGGTCTCTGGGGGTGGGACAGCCGGGGTGCCGACGCCGGTGACCCCATCTCTGCGCAGAGGCTGCCCCACAAGATCCGGAAGCTGCACTCGGCACTGGAGCGGATGCTGGTGAGCACAGCCCCTTCCCGCCCCGTATCCCCCTTCCCGGCAGGGTTTGCCCCTGCTTCCCAAAAGCTGCAAGGTCACAGGGGTGCGATGGAGGTGCTGCCCCCGCTTTCTCCCCTGCACCTGGGGCAGGCAGCAGCGAGGGCTGTGTCCCCTGCCTGCCCTGCGCTGAGGTCCCGCTCCGTCCCCAGGACCCGTCGTGGAACCACAGGGTCTATCGCCTGGCCGTCGCCAAGCTGAGCCCCCCCATCATCCCCTTCGTGCCCCTCCTTCTCAAAGGTGGGTGCCCCAGCTTGGGAGCTGCGGGGCCTTTGCTGGGTGTGCAGGTGGGAATGGGTTGGAGTGGGGTGGCAGGGACCCCTTTGGACACATCCAGCCCTCCCCAGGGACCAGGAATCTGATCCCCAAATCCCGCCCTGCAGACATGACGTTCATCCATGAGGGCAATCGCACGCTGGCCGAGAACCTCATCAACTTTGAGAAGATGGTGAGTGGGGCGGGTTGGCTCTCCGTGGACCCCCACCTTGGGGGGACCTGCTGTCCCCCCGTCCCCTGGGATGCAGATCCAGAGCATCTCCGCGGCGTTAGCGCAGCTCCCCCCCGGCAGCCAGGACCCCTGGCCGTCCGGGGTAGCCGCAGCCGCCGCTGAAGCTGGAGGGGACTGTGTTTTACCAGCCGGGGAGCAAAGTGGGGCCAGGTGACAGCAAGTGACCTTTGTGCATTGCCCACAGCACATGATGGCAAAGACGGTGCGCGTCCTGCAGCGCTGCCGGGGCCACGCGCATGGTGAGTGCTCCTGGGTGGGGGCAAGGACGGGGCCGAGCACCAGTGCTCCTTTGGGGATGGGGCTGAGCTCCTGCTCTCTGTCCACACCCAGCTCCGCTCTCCCCGCTGCGAAATCGCTCCCCGCACCGGCCAGAGGACCCCAAGGCTGTCAGGATCTCCACATGTATGTCTGGGGCTCATCCCTCCGCCCCCCACCCCTGCGCTGGGAGACCCCCACCCCTCGGGGCTACGCGGGGCCGGACGAGGCCAGCCCGGGGGAGCTGCACCCACCGTCCTTGGGGGTGGTCCCGTGGGGACATCCCGAGGGCATCAGCCTGGTGATGGTGGGTGCAAGCTGCTCCGCAAGCCATTGATGCCTCAGAGTACCCCAGGATGGAGGCTGAGCTCCCTCTCCTGCATGGTCCAAGCCTGTGGGTCGCACACTGCTGGCTGGAGGCACCAGTCAGCACCTCCTCATGCTGAAGGGAGTGACGGAGTGCTTCCAGCTGGTCTGAAGTACTCCAGCTGTCAGGCAGCGAGCTGGGGTATCGCTTTGCCCCGTGGAGCAAGTCTGTCCCCGCTTGCTCCTGCTCCTTCAGCTCCAGGGGTTTCCTGGAGGGGATGGAGGGGATCCATGAGCCGAGGGAGAGGTGATGGAGGGGATCCGTGAGCCGAGGGAGAGGTGATGGAGGGGAGCCGTGAGCTGAGAGAGAGGTGATGGAGGGGATCTGTGAGATGAGGGAGAGGTGATGAAGAGGGGATTTCAATGAGCTGAGCAAGGGGCAGTAGAGGGGGATCCATGAGCCCAGCCAGCAGCAGTGGAAGCAGATCAGTGAGGCAGGCGAGAGGCAGTGAAGGGGGATCCATGAGGTGAGCCAGCGGTGATGGAGAGGGTTGGCAAGCTGAGCCGGAGGTGATGGAGGGGGCTCAGTGAGCCCAGCTGGAGGCAGGAGCCCAGCCCTGACCTCAGCTCTCCCCGGCAGGCTCGGAGCAGTCCCTGAGCGTGCGGAGCCCCGTCTCCACCTGGGCGTACCTGCAGCACCTGAAAGCCATCGACAGCCAGAAGGAGCTGCTGCGGCTCTCCCACGACCTGGAGTCCTGATGGGATGGAGGGCCGAAGGGGGCCCGGAGCAGGGATGCGGCAGCCTGTCTGCCGGCGGCGGGGGCAGCCCCCCGGCTCTGCTCCCAGTAGAACCGGGCACGGGGCTGCGCTGGAGCCAGCCAAGACCAGCCTCTGCTCGCCCGTGCCACCGGCTGCGGGCGCCAGGTCCAGCACTGCGAGGCAGCCAGGAGCCCGTGTGGGCTGCGGGCAGGCGAGGGCCATGGACAGCGGAGTGAGCAATAGAGTATAGTATTTTTGTATGCAAGGCTGCAATCCCCTTTCTTCTCCGTGCAGCAACCTGGATTCACTCTCTGCTCCAGCCAGGGGGGAGGAAGGAGCCCTGGCTGCCCCCCGATGCTGCCCACCCTGGAGGTGCTGGGCTGAAGATGCCCCCTCCTCCTGGACGGACTCAAGCCAGAGCACCCCCATGAGCAGGGAACACCACATCTGTCTCTGTCGGGGTACGGACACCCAGGCTGAGCTCAGGGTCTGGCTCATGCTGCCCCACAGATCCTGGGGGCAGCTCCAGAGGGGACCTGCCCTTCCTTCTGTCCTGCGTGTCCCAGGGGAGGTGCTGGCTGCATCCCCTGTTCCCCTCTGGGAGCTGCACGACCCCAGCAGCCACAGGGAAAGCATCTTTATCCTCCCCAGGACTGCTGGGGCTTCAACCAGGCCGTGCTGCCAAACCTTGGGCTATTCACAGCCTTCTCTGTGCCTCAGTTTCCCCACAGGGATGGGGGCAGGAATAGCCACATACAGCCATGGCGCGGAGTCAGGACAGTATCCGTCGTGGAAGGAAGCTGTGGTGGCCTCGCGATGGAGACGCTGATCTGCTCTGGCCATTCCCAACCCATGGCCGGTTGCTGCTGGGCCACGAGCAGGGGTTTGGGGGAGATGTCTTTGAAGGAGGCAGAGCTGACGGACCCCAGGGGTGGGGACCCCCATCCCTCCCCCCAGAGCATCTCTGTATGTGCACGGAGCAGTTTTAGCAATGACCTTCCCAGCGCTCTGAGCAGGCCTGGACGAAGCTACGGGGTTCAGGGGAGATCGCAGCGCCTAAAGGCTCCCACGTTTGCAGGGTACCGGCACAGGGGAGGCTCGCAGCCCCTGGCAGGTCTGTGCCCCAGCCGGGACACCATGGAGCCACAGCACGGAGCCGCAAGCTGAAGCCCCCCCAGCCTTGCCCCAAGTACGGCTGGGCTACAAGGGACCAGAGCTCTGCTGCATTCGTTGCTCTTTTCAGTCTCGCCATGCAGATGAATGGGTTGCTTAAAATAAAAGTCCCTATCACACCTAAATAATGTTTCAAGCAATGCAGCCAGCTACGAGACGGGATGCATGTTCCTTGCAGCTCCCAGCACCGCATCCATCCCAGGACCCCCGCCTCTGCCCCATGCAAAGCTTGGCTCTGTGCTTCTCTGCAAGGCAGCGGGGAGCCGTGCTCGGTGGGGACCTGGTTTTGACACCTGCCATCTCCCAGGTTTCTAATTCCAGCCCCATGCATGGTCCCAGCAGCGTGCGTGTCCAGGCAAGCTGGGGCAAAACAGAGAGGCAATGGCGATTCCTTGGCATCTGGACCCAAACTGGGCAGCCCAGACCCCCCGCAGTCACCTTTCCCAGGATGTTTGCCCTGAAGGACCAAAGGAGCCTTGAAATGAAAGAGCTCATGTGTGGGGAAGGAAGGGTTAAACCAGACTTGAACGTTTTCCAGATGTTTCTGGGCCTGCAGATTACCTTCAGTCCGCAGGTTGGCTGGCCGGGTCGATGGATGTGTCTCGGGGCTCTCCCTCCCTCGGCTGCAGGCGGGATGCTGGCCCGGTCAGCTGGCTTGGCTGGAGAAATCTCCACTCGAGTGGAAAAGCTGACCCTTGTCTGGTTTCCCTGGTGCAGGCTGTGAAGAGCATCCCGTTGGGGAGCTCACCGCGGTCTGTGCACCTCCACAACCCAGAAGCCTCTATCCCCCACAAGCTGTGTTTTCCCTAGGAGCCCAAGCGTGAAGGTTCAGCCCCACCAGCAATTCCCATGGAGCCGCAGAAGCCCCATGGTGTCCCAAGGGTGAGGGAAAACCTGGAGAGATATTCTGGAAAAGGGCAACGAGTCCAGGAGGATGCAGAGAGGATGGCAGGAGGGGATGGAGCTTGGTGTAGAGCAGCCCTGCTCGTAGAAAACATTGGACTGTGCAAAAATCAGAGGCTGGAAGCCTGCCTCCTCGAGCGAGATGATGGGTAAAGCCAGGGGCTGGACAAGGGTGTAATGCAAGGGGCGAGAGCTAAGGGCATTGGGCACAGGAGCAAGCCTGGCTGCCCGGACTCCCGGCTTTGCCTCCTGCGTCCCCGAGGCCAGGGCCAGGGCTGGGTGCTGCGGGCTCAGCGCGTGGGCAAGTCCCGTCACCTCGGCTCTAACGCAAGAGTGACACGGAGCCAGCCCCGGGGCGCTTGACTCACCGCCCTCCTGCAACACCCCTCGTGGGCGAGCGCCCCGAAGGGGGTCACAGGGTTCGGTGACAGCCAGCGACGCTGTCCTCCTGTCACCAGTGACAGACTCTGGACCGTGGCCCGGCACACACCTACCTGCTCTTGTCCCTGGACCTGCAAACCATGGGAGTGGGCGAGGAGAGGCAGGTCATCCCCAGGAGCTCGGAGGGCTTTGGTGCCTGCAGGTCCCGCCGGAAAGTAGAGGTGGGAACAAGATGTGCTGGACCATGGGGGTGTGCGAGGACGGGAGGTGGGGAGTGCTCACACCCGGCCACCAGCTTCTGGAAGGTGTGGCTGAGAAACAGGGACGAACATGCTGTTCCTGCATCTTTGCTGGTGGAGCTGGCGCTCCCAGTTAAGCCCAAGGCAAAAGGCGTCCTCCTCCACGGTGAGGCTGGGAAAGCAACCTTCTGCAAGAAGAGATGGGCCTCACCTCCATCCTCCTCCATCCAGCTCCCTCACGGAGCACCGCGGGACTTGCTCCATCTCCAGGCGCTGTGGCTCCTGCTCTTCCTGGGCATCTCAGAGGAGCAAGAGGGACACACGATGGCCGCAGCCATCCATCCAACATCCAGCCCCACTGATGTGAGCTCCTCATCCCCAGCAGGGCTTGAGGCACAGCCTGGAGTTAGGGAAAGGCTAGCTTGTGCAAGAGCCAGTTGATGGACTCAAAGAGCAGCCTTTCAGGAAGGACAGGTCAGCAGCCCAGGGCGGAGGATAGGAAATGACTGAGGGGTGAGAAAGAAGCCAAACCTGGTCCTTATTACACCAAACGCTGCTCTCCTGTGCCAGCTAAGGCACCCCGGGGAATTAAGGCAGTTGCAATGCTGCTGTGTCGGCAGGATGAATTGCAGGCAGCTGGTGGAGGTTAGAGATTGCCTCCCCTTGGCTCAGGTGGTGTTTGGAGGTCAGTTATCCCCTGCCGAGGTGGGGATGTGCAGGGAGTGATCCCTTCCTTGGTGGGGAGACCCTGTCCTGGACCTGCTGCTTCTGGTGATGAAAGCATCGGGAGCGTGGCCGTCTGGCAGCCACCGTGGCCGGCAGCCCAGGAGAGCCTGGGGCTGTTTACAGAAGCTCCAGGAGCCTCTGGCTGGGGAGTGTTCCCAGCATCACGTCAGGCAAACGCCTGGCCGAGCCAGAGGGACATGGACCACAGGGGACCAGCCAGCGTTGGGCCCTCCCTGGGTCTGTCGCAGTGCACTGGCGAGGAGGCGGAGAAGTGGCTGGAATAAATCATTTGGGCTTTGGGCAAGGCTTGTGATGAGGCTTCCTGAGAAACCAGATCACCGTGTGAGGAGAAGCCAGAAACCAGCCGGTGCCTGTGCTGGACCCTCAGTGCAGCACCAACACGCGCTGTTGGGCTCTTCGTTATTTTCCTGGAAAGGCAAGGAATGCGATGCTTGCGGACAACACAACCATGCTCCCTGATGGATGAGTTGAGGTCAGCCCATGCCAGCCCTTGAGGGACCATGGCTGGGAAGAGATGAGGAGATGTGTGGAAGAGCTGAACTTCCCCAACACCCTCCAGCAGCAAAACTGGTTGAGGAGGTTCCTTCCTGCTCGCCTCGGTGCGCTGCTCTCCAAACCAGAATGGGAAAATAGCAGTTTTTAAACCAGCCTCCAGAGGGATGGTGAGTTAGGTCTGGATTATTTTCCTGATGCGGCTGAGCTGGGCAGTGGAGGGATGTGGATGGAGGGATGATTGCGATGCCTCTTTGAAAACAGGGAGTCTGTGCCACGGCTGAGAGGCAGCGTGAAGATGCCCTTGGAGGCGGGATGGGCGCTGACCTGTTCCAGTCTGGTCACTCCCATGCCTTTGGGTGTACTGGTCAGCACGTATGACACACTCCAGGCCTGGGAACCAGTGGGAGACGGGTCCCCTCCAGGCTGTGGTAGCATGGAAAGCTGTCTCTCCTGCCGGATACAGCAAAACAGCCACCATCTGGGAACATCTTCCACTGGGATGCACTGAACTGAGCTTGGGCTGGCCCTGCTGCGGGCAGGGAAGAGGCTGGTGACCACGCCAGGCATGGGCCGGGCTCCCCCTCGGCATTACCTGGGGCCATGGAGGCTCCCTGGAGAAGGGCAGCCCCACGCAGGGTGGGGATGGACCAGCTCTGGGCTTGCCCCAGGAGTGAGACCACACTGGGATAGCCCACAAAACCTACTCCCTGAGCAGCCTCGATGCTGAAGCCTGGCTTGTGGTTATGTCTCAGGGTTTCCTTGTGCTGCTGGAGGATCTGGAGGCTTCAACCGAGGCTGCCCTGTGCCGTAAGGGGGGCACAGCCTCCAGAGACTGCAACTGAGGAAGGAGAGATCATTACCTCCAATTAACTGGGCAGCAGAAAGTTGCCCCCAGTTAGCACCAGTTGCATGGGAGCATGTGGCACATTGAGGGACCAAGCTGTGGCACTGATCACCAGCTCGCATCTCTAATGGACCTGCTGGGCTCTGGGTGGGCACAGACCCCACTGGAAAGCTTTCCCCGTGCTCCTCAGTCACCCCCGGGGGTCATGCACGTGAGGAGTGGAGCAATACTGGGATACTGGATTTACCAGCCCTCCTCCCACTCTGGGCAGCCTATGATTAAGCCATGCACATAATGAGTTTTGGCAAAGTTGGAGTACAGCCTGCCCATGAAGTCCTCAGCAGCATCATGCTCCTCCCTCCCCTCCGTGCTCCCAGGGGACCCACATATAACAGGGAGCGCCAGGGAGCACCGTCATTCCCAACCTGCTCTCCGGGACGCTCCGAAACACCCAGCCTGCTGTGTACGGGACGATGAAGGCCTGGATCCTCCTTGTCGGGGCAGGAATAGCCCTGGGCTGCGTGTCTGGCAGTGAGTAATGGAGCTTTGCTTTGGCAGAGGGGCTAAACCAGCCGGTGCATCCGATGGGAAGGGGCCAACGATGGGTCGAAAGCAGGTGGTGCTGAGGGCGCTGCTGTAAGCCAGGAGCTCGGCTGGTTCCTTGCGAGGTTGGATCCAGCAGAGCTTCACAGGGGAAAGGGTGAGGGATGTTTTCATGCTGGAGGGCTTCCTCGAGCTCTGGGGGACTCAGCTGGTGATGAGGGTGGTTTATCCTTCTCTTTGATGGGTTGAGACTTCCCCTGGTCTTTAGCCTTGTCCACCAGTTGTTTTCTGGTGCATCTTGCTGTGCTTTCATCGTGCAAGTCCGCCTTCCTCTGGCTCCTCCATCCTCCCACACTGGGGGAGGACAAAGGGAAATATTTTTCTATACCTTATCCACAATCCCCCCGTGGCCGCTGGAGGTGAGCGGAGGAGCCAGTCAGATGCAATGGGAAACGCAACATGAACTCAGGTGTTTTGCCCTTCATGACTCTGCTGGGGTTGTTATGAGAGGAGACAGGCTTGGAGAGATGATAAGGAGTAGCTCTGTCTTTAAGGCAGATGCTGCAACAAGGAGTGGCTTGTGGGCATCAGGTTTTGGTTCCCGGTCGACCAGGATCCTGCATGTGACTAGGTGCCTTCGTTGCCATCTTCTTGCACAAAATCTGCACTGTGATCTATTTGCAAGAAGGGAGTTTCGTCACTTCTGACGCTGCCAGCAGGCTGTATCTGGTGTTTCAGAAGCAGCTGACTCCCCTCAGGATTAATGGTGAGGAGTTTTGTAAGGCCGGTGCAGAAGAGGAGCTGCTTCTGCTGCCATTGGGTTGCCCTGAAAGCAGGAGGATTTGCCATGGTCTCATCTTGTTTAATGCAAGCGCTAAGTTATTCTTGCTTGAAGGAATAACTGGGCTCACCGCGGCTGGGACGCTGGGCAGCCTCGCTGGCTCGTGTCGTGGTCTGTCCTTGGCACACGCTTCGGGCCAGAGCTACGGGGGCATCGCCCCGATGGACCTGTCCGAGCTGTAACACCTCCGCCGTGTCACAGCTTCCTTCATCCTCGGCTGGAAAGGACAGCGGTGGGAGATTTTGCCTGATTATCTCACAGACAGCTTGCACCCAGGGTTATATGTGGTTTTGGGGGCCAGGAGCATGTAACTAAATATTTGGGGAGCTCAGACTATCAATAGCTCTTTTGTTGCAAGTTAAGTTGTCCTTCAAATGGGTCCTTTTAGACGCAAGGTTGATCTTCGGTCTGTGTTTGCACAGCACAGCGAGGTCTTGAGTCAGGCCAGGGACTCGCGGACGCTGCTCTGACACGAGCCGTAATTCATGTTCGTGTACTAAACCGAGCTGAGAGCCGCTGGGAGGGCTCCGTCATGTCTCAGACATTTCCCCACACCTTGGTGAATGGAGCTGCTCAGGAAATAGCCCGCGTTTTCTCGGTCAAAACTTTTTTGGCGGAAACGAAAATGAGTTTGTTCGTGTCCAAAAAGCTGTGCTCGGGGAGGGATGGATCTGGCTGAAGGGCTAAAAATGAGAAAGAAATATTTGTCTGGCTTTGTGCAGCCAGAAAATATCTACTGGCTAGACCAGCCAAGTATCAACTGAGTCGCTGAGTGCGGATGAGCTGTGCTGAGCGCTGCTGGCCATGGCCTTCTGCTCCGGCCACCGTCCCTTGGCTGCAGCGTTGCCAGCTCTCCCAGCAGCCCTTCTCTCCCAAAAGCTCCGGCAGCCCTTCTAAACTTGACCATCACAAGCGGACGACTGCTCTGCAGCTATTTAGGCTCATGCCTGCGTGAGGAGGAGCGAACACCCTCCTGCAGCCATCCCCCGTGCCCTGCTCGCGCTCCCTGGGCAGGGAGAAGCCTCGGCACCCTGCAGCTGAGCCCCGCGGGAGATGGGGCGATGCTGAGCTCGCTCCTGTAAGGACTCTGCAAGGCTCCCGGCCTCGGCTGAGTCACTGCACACCCCAGTATCGGTGCTTTGCTGCGACACGCTCTGGCAGCACGTGCCCCAGGACTGGGAAGGTCTCAGCGGTGACTTATGTGTGGGCAATTCCTGCCTTGCACAATCCCTCCAGGACTGCTGCTGGAAAATGAGCCTGGATGCGTGATTCAGGCTGACTTATCCTGGCTGCCGCTTTGGGAGCGAGAGGGATGCCATTCTGGGGACAGGGATCTCGGCTGCCAACCCCATCAGAGCTCCAGGCCTGGCTGCTCTTCTGCGTGCACTGGTGAGACTGGGGTGTCTGGACACCACGAGCACCACTCACCACCCAAATCGCATGTGCCCCTTCCCTCTGCAGCCCTTCCCGCTTCTCCCTGCATCCATACGAGCAAAGGAGGGAGTAAAGCAGCAGCAAGGGCAGATGGCCTCCAGGAGCATCTCAAGCAACCCCTTCCTGCTACAGCCCCTCTTGCTATAGAGTGGATTTGCAGAAAAGGACCTGGGGGTGAGGAGCCAAACGGGAGTCAGCAGCGCGCCCTTGCAGCACGGTCAGCCAGCCTGGGCGGGTTGGCGAAGAAGTTCTTCCTCTCTCATGAGCACATGTGGGACCTTGATTACGTGATTCTGAAAAGCACAAATAATTTGGCTAAAATGCAAGACAACAGAGCAAGCAACGCGAGTGCAGAGAGAAGCCAGCAAGCGTGACACTTGGAGGTCACTCTCATCACGGCTGTATCAGGATTTGCCCTCAGGGCATGTTTCACCTGCTGGAGGTGTTTAAGGTGATGCGTGATTGCAGGTTTGCGAGGGAAAGCACCACCCTTTCCTCCGGGGATCGCTTTGCAGGCTGGCAGCTTGGTTGGGACATGGCTTCTCAGCACCTCCTTGGAGATGGTCACCTTCCTGGCCAGAGCAAAGGGATGCCAAGAAAGCCATGCCCGGGCTGCTGGCTGTCCCATTCCTCCCGTCAGGAGCTGGGCAGCACAGAGGATAAGGCACATTCCCTAAGCTCGCAGTCTCTGGGCTGTCTCTTAGTACAAACCCAACATCTTGGTCTCCTACAGCCCCTCTTTGCTTGATGGCAAGTGTCCACCGTCCATCTGAGACACGGCACTTGCCCTATTCAAAGCACAGCTTGAGTTGCTGCGTTATTTTTAGCTTTGCCACCATGTGTAATAAAGCACATGCTCGACAACACATTTATCATATAAATAGCTCGGGAAGGAGTCCCGAGGTTTCCCGGCATTGCAGAAAGAGCGACGGTCGGGTTGCAAATAAGGGTGTCTGGAATGTGGCACTCCTCCGGCCCAGAGACGGCAGGACCTGGGGCACTCCTGCTAAGCCTGGCATTAAAAGGGTGAATCAGAAGGAGCAATTCATGGTGGGGAGCCAAGAACGTGCTTCCTGGTGTGAAGTAGCCCTGACGTGGTGGACGTCCATGGCCGAAGAGGAGTCATCCATGGAGATGTGCCATCCGAGGATTCAGCCGGTCAAAACGCCACCCATAAACGCTGACAAAGGATCCCAAATAGCTCCAGGAGGGGAGTCTGGTCCTTCAGGCTCTCCCAGGAGGGGAGGAAGGCAGGATGGCCTCAGGTCGTGGGCTGGGTGGGGCAGGGCGGTCAGGCTGGATGGGACAGGGTGGTCAGTCTGTCCTGCAGACCACACTGTTGGTTCTCTGTCCCAAAGACCTGTACACGGCCTCCGACTCCTGCAAGGGACGCTGCAAGGAGCCCTACAGCAAGGAGGATGAGTGCCACTGCAACGCCGAGTGCGAGAGGCACCACAACTGCTGCGAGGATTACTACAGGCACTGCCGACCCGGTGAGCATCCTCGGGTGATGGGGAGGCTTCGGGGGGCTGCACTCCCCCTGAGGCTGCCAGAGCCCGGCTATGGGGGGCAAAGGGGTTGGTTTGCAAGCATGTCTCTGCCCGTGCCGCTGTGCATTTGTGTGTGTGGTCCTGGGCAGCCCCCAGCCCATATCTCCATCACTCAGAGCTCCTTTTTCTTCCCCCTGGCTCCGTGCAGGTGGAGAATGGGCCGAGGAGGCAGCGCACGCCCGTGCCAGCGGTGAGTAGCTCCGCTTCTGAGCAAGGACAATAAACCACCACCTCGGTCTCACCCCGCGCGCCTCGGGGCAGCTCGCTCCTCTGCCACCCGTGGCTCCTGGGGGTCGATGGCATCGGGGTATTGTGCTGGCTTGTGGCCATGTACATGCTGTCGCCGGCCACTCCAAGCCACTGCGTGTCGTTGCTGAGCAGACAGTGCAGCGAGAGCCCCAGCATCGCCTGCCTGCTTACCAGCAGCGATATCGCCCTTCGCCAGAGCCGGGTGAAGCAGGCAGGCACAGAGCAGCCAGAGGCAGGGGTGAGCTGGCGTTTGCACCCCCTGGTCACCACGCACCTAAAATGCGGGAGATCGAGAGGGGGCTGATCCCAGCAGATGAGTTGCAAAGAGCAGAGTCGTGCCTGGGAGACGGGGACTGATGCTTCCCAGCTCACCCAGGGCTTAATGAAAGGCTCCCGTGCCTGCAGCCCTGTGGCCAGCTCCTTTCCCCAGGGCGTGGGGTTGGTGAGGGTTGGGGACCCCCTGCACCCCTTAACCCTCCGTGCTGAGCACCTGGCTCTCACGGTGCCCTGGGATCGTGACGCCCACACATCGGTGCAGCATCAGGTGCTGCATCACCCTCACTTCTCCGCGGGCAGCTGATCTGCAGCCCTGGGAGCCGCTGCCTGCTCTTGCCAGCCTCCTGCCTCTCCTTGCAGAGGGTTTCTCCAGCAGCCGGGATGCCATCACCGACGAGGACCTCCTGCGCATCTCAGAGGAGCTTTACCAGGCGGATCACAACAAAGCCCGGCCGACTGACATCGTCATTAACCCCCAGTACCAGGCCTCCCCCGACGAGACGGATGACCAGGAGGACCACTCCCCACAGCCGTGAGTGTGCACCAGCATCCTCGCAGGGTGGCCAAGGGCCACCACGGCAGAAATCAGCTAGTCAGGCAGGGTGCAAGGCTGGTTTTGGAGGGGACCTTCCCCACTGAATGCAGGATCCACGGTCTCCTAGGCTCTACAAATACGTCAATGAGGAGCTCTTCTCCAAACCCACCTACGCAAGCTTCATTAAACTACTGGACAACTACCAGAGGGCGACTGGCAGGGAGGAGGACGTGACGGCGGAGGAGCTGAGGGAGCAGGACAACTTCCTCAAGGAGGTGATGAAAACCGAGCTCATGAAGAAACTCTTCGCCTTCCTCCACAAAAAAAGTGAGTGTGGAGCAGGGCAGGACTGACCAGGGGGAATGGGGTCCCCAGACGTTGGGCATCCAAAAGGAAAGCCCCAGCTGGGTGGGAGATGACCTGGGAGGATGGAGACTGGAGGAGTGTGGGAGTGGGCTCTCCAGAGCTGCTGGGACATGGGAGAATTGAGCAGGGCAAAGCTGAGTTGTTCCTGAGGGAGGGGACTGGGTCAGGGATGGGGGGAGCCCCAGCTCTGCCTC
This sequence comes from Nipponia nippon, assembly GCF_047370975.1. NCBI lineage: Eukaryota > Metazoa > Chordata > Aves > Pelecaniformes > Threskiornithidae > Nipponia > Nipponia nippon. The sequence goes on from NW_028262353.1 coordinate 1,611,660, forward strand.
TCCCAGTGCTCCCATCCTGGGCCACTGCTCCCACCTCTCCACGCCTCCTTGCCCGCAGACCGCTACAGCTCCGAGCAGGAGTTCATCGCCGATTTGAAGGAGATGTGGTTCGGCCTCTACTCCAGAGGTGACGGCGAGCAGGACTCCAGTGGCTTCGAGCACGTCTTCTCAGGTAGAGCCCGCGCTGTGGTGGGACGAGGGGTGCCGGGCAGCGCCGGCCTGGGCGGCTCACCCCAGGGTCTCGCTTGTGTTTAGGGGAGGTGAAAAAAGGGAAGGTGTCTGGATTTCACAACTGGATTCGCTTCTACCTCCTTGAAAAGCAGGGCATTGTCAACTACTTCAGCCACAACTTCAACGGGCCGGTAAGTGATCCCGCAGGGTCCATGGGCGGTGGTGCTGCACCGGCCGGCAGCATCCTGAATCAGCTGCATTCCAAACGGGGTGAACCAGAAGCATCGGAGATGCTCACCCTGCCACATCCCCTCTGCCTCCCTGTGCGGACCCTGGCATGGAGGCAGGGTGGGAAGGTCCAGAAAAGACGATGCAATGGGCAAAAGGGGCTCCCAAAACACAAGCGAGAGAGTTGAGATTGGGGGGCTCTGTCTGGCAGCCCTTCAGACCAGCTCTGGATCTGTCCCTGGAGAGGGCGTGAGGATGCCTGGCTTCACATGCAGACGGGCTTTGCTTGAATTCCCTGCCCTGCTGCACCCAGAGCCAAGCGGAGCCGGGGCTCTGATCCCCAAACCCCTTTCTCTAGTGGGACACCTACCCCGACGTGCTGGGGCTGCAGTTCAGCTGGGATGGCTTTTACAAGGAGGTGGGCTCTGCCTTCATCGGCTGCAGCCCCGAGTTCGAGTTTGGCCTGTACACGTTGTGCTTCATCGCGCGTCCTGGGAGGGCGTAAGTACCGTATCTGTCTGCATCCGTCTGTCTGCCCTCTGGCCGTGGAGCCAGCAGTGCCCTCCTGAGCCCGATCAGCAGCTGGGTCGGCCCCTGAGCATCCGAGAGATGCGATTGCGGGGCTCTGGGATGGAACAAGGCAATGACGCAGGCTGTGTCCCCACAGATGTCACCTGAGCCTGGGTGGCTACAGCCTGAGCATCCAGACCTACACCTGGACCAAGTCCACCTACGGCAACGGCAAGAAGTACATCGCCACTGCCTACGTGATCTCCCCCTGAGGCTGGGAAGAGGGGGAGCGACTGCAGCCCCGCTCTGGGGCCCTGGGCTGCCCCATGCCGGGGGCCCGTGGAACTGGACAGGACTGGTCCGGCTGTGGGAGGCAGGCGGCCGCACTGCAGGACCAGCGCAGGGTCCCGGAGTGAGCTGGGCAGGATGGCGGTGGCCATGCCATGCATGGCAGTGAGGGGATGGAGGCAGCAGCCTCAGCACCCCCCAGTCCCATCGAGCGCCGTGTTCCCCAGTCGCAGCGAGAGCAGGGGGAAGGGAGGGACTTGCAGTGGAAAGCAGCACCCCCGAGGCAAATAAATACTGACCCTGGATGGAGAAGTGTTTCATTCCTCGGTGCAGGAGCTGCTGCTTGCCACACAGCTCTGCCCCATCGGCAGCTCCCCATTGCTTCTGTGCCAGGGACGGGGCAGGTACTGGCCCAGGGTGGGTGCTGGGACCCCCGGGTGCTGCCAGGGCCGCATCCAGCCCCTGGGGTGTAGCAGGATGGGCTCTACACCCTTCCCCTCTTGCCGCGGCCTCCAGCCCCAGAGCTCCCCGGTAAGGCTGACACAGCGAGAGACATGGAGCAGGCAGGACCCTCGTCCTCATTTATCTCCACTGCTTCCAGGGAGCAGCCCCTTGCTGCCCTGGGTCTACTGGTGTGGGACACTGGAGGGGTGAGGATACTGGGCAAAGTGAGCTTCTGCCAGCCAGGGTCAGCGCCACCATCTACGCCACTTGCTCCTCCACTGTGGCACCCAAAACTTGTCCCCTACCTTCCTATATCCACCTCTGCACCCAGCTTCTCCGGCTCAGCCTCGCTGCCTGCTGTCTCTGAGCCCCAGGAGCTGCTCGTGGGTCCTGCCCTGAGGAATTGCCCCACTCAGGGACTGAGGAGACGACCAAGCTGCTGGGCCCCCGGGTCTCTGTCCCAGAGGCAGCCTCTCCCTGGGGACCGTGACAAGGAAATCGGGGTCTGCAGGAGGTGCATCCTCCATCCTCACCCAGCTGTGCTCTCTCCAGGGGCTATGGGTCCCCAGAGACACCCCCCCCCCCCAGCTCTGCACCCAGAGCTGGGACTGCTCAGGGCTCCAGGTGCTTTTCTCAGCACCGTACTCTGGGGGACAAGTCCAGAGCCCCCCTGGGCAGCGGGACGGACAGCTTGGCAGCGGGACCCCCGGGATGACACCCACTGTAACTCCATTCACAGCCGCCCAGCTTGGTCCAGGGAAACGATGCCCCACACTTGGGAGAAGACCCCTGCCCACCCCATCCGAGAGCTCCCCCGAGGCTGGGGGATCCCATCAGCACCCCAATACTCAGCCCCCTCTCCTGCTTACCCACCCCGCCAGATGCGGGTGGGCAGCAGGCAGGACAGCCACCAGCTCCGGGCAGCAGCTCGCTCCCCCCTCCTCCTGCCTGCACCCCCTGCACAGGCAGGGCAGGCAGCAGCCAGGGTCCCCGGGTGGAGATGCTGCGCGGCAGCTCCCAGGCAGGACCGGGGAGATTTGAGCTGCCTGACAGATGGCCGGCTGCAACAGTTCCTGGGGAAGGGGTGGGAGTCCCCGCACCATCTGCCAGGGGTCACAGGTGACCCCCAAACCCCGCCGCAGGGGAGGGGGGGGCATGCCAGAGCTTGATTTATAGAAATGCACTGGGAAACTGGGGAAGAGGAGGTTCGGAGGGACCCGGGATGGGCGCGGGTCAGCTCTCCGCCATCGGCTCCCTTCCCAGCAGCGTGGGCATCGTTCCTCTCCCATGCCCCAGAGCCGGGGCGCAGCAGGGGCTGATTGCTGGAGCTGTGGCAGGGTTAAGCTCCGGGTTCAAGCGCTGCAGGGCCGCCCAGGGCCCTGGGCAAGGCGCCTTGTGCCAGCTGGTAGATGCTCTCGCAGCGGGGCAGTTTGCAAGGGACAGATTGCATGGGGCAGGGCACAGCCCGGCTGTGGGACGAGGATGCTCCAGGCACCTTCATCCTTGCTAGAGCCCGTCCTGAAGGTTTTTACCGGAGCTATCAAGTGGCAGCAGGTGGTTGCTGCTCGCTGCAGGGCTGCACTGGCACAGGACCCAGTTCCTCCTCCTGCTTCTGCATCCCTCAGCCCACTCCCATTCCTGCCTGCCTCGCCACCAGCCTCCTTGATGCCAAACCTCTCCGTCTAGAAGGACACCAGTGACCCTAGGCATCGCAGACAGTGCCTGTCCCCTGCCTCCAGGTCCCCTGCGCCCCGCAGTCACTGCCAGCCCTGCACCCAGGGCCTGGAAGCTGCTTTTCCAGCATCCATTTCTGGGGTGAATGGAGACAAAACCTGGCAGAGAAAGGTCGCCCAGCCTTGTCCAGGTTGCTGCCGTGGTGGTGGGTGTAGCGTGAGGGGACTGGCCAGTGCTTGGAGATGCTCAGGTGATGCTGGGGAGCTGCTCTGCACCTTGTCCACATCCAGAAGGACCCCGCCCAGTTGCAGCAAGCCATGGGGGCACAAGGAGGGACAAGGTGGGCACTTTTCTGGGTATCTGATGGTCCCCCTGCCTGCATCAGCTCAGGCTGCAGGCTGTGAGGCAGCAGCCTGCCAAGGCCAGGAGGCTCCAGGTCATACCCAGCCGGCCAGGCCAGGCGGAGCAGAGGAAAGCTAGCCATCAGCGGGGCTCCCGTACCCCAAACTCCCTGGCCACTGCATCTCCGCAGCATCACCCTCCGTCCAAAGGACCTCCTGGCTCTCCCTGGGGCCAGCACATCCCTCTGCATCTTTCTGCCCTCAGGTCCAGCTCCTGGGACAGGCTCCCTTCAGCCAAGGGGAGCAGCACGGTGAGACCCTCCGGCTTCACCCAAAGTGTTGGGAAAGCAAACAAAACGAGTGGAGAAGAAAGGGAAGGGCAGGAGAGGGGTGGAGAGGAGGGGCAGGTGTCAGCAAGCTGCCTCCAGCCATCTGTTGCCAGCTTGGGGACTCCAGGGCCCCCCCAGCTCTGTGCCTGATGGGGACAACACTCGCTCTCGGGGGGGGGACACTGCGCGGTCGCATCCCCCACCTGAGCGCAGCCGTGTCAGGGAGTTTTGGAGAGGGACGCTGGCCCTGCCTCTGTGGGGCTCGTGGGCTGCCTGGGTGCCTTTGCCGCAGTGGAGCTCACAGGGAGGCTCAGGTGGCCGTTGCCCCCCGCTCCCTGCATGGAGGGAGGGTTGGGGTATCCGCTTGGCTCTCCCTAAAACTGTCGGGCCCGATGTGCCCCCTCCTTGCACACGGGAGGGGTGGGTGCACCGATTGCCTGCAAACCAGGGCTTGGGCTTCATCGTCTGATCTGGGCCAGCTGGGACCGAAAACCTCCCGGCACCATCGCTTTGGCCCTGCGGTGGAGGTGCTCCTGACTTACACCAATATTAGGACAGTCGGACGCTGGGCACAGCTCTCTGGGTGTGATTTTGAGCTGCTAGCACAAGCAGGGTGTTTTTCCCATGTTTTCACTGTTTTTCCCGTGCTGTGCTGAGCACAGAGAACCGGGAAAAGGCAAAATGAAAGGTTGGCCATCGCAGCATCCCTCCCCTGCCCTGCCAGCCCAGGGGCAGCAGTGCTGCATCCATCCCTGGAGCCTGGTTTGGGCTCCCTACATCGAGGTTTATGCAAGGCCAAGATGAACCACACCTGGATGAGCCGGCGTGCAGACGCTGAGGCAAGGAGGGCTCGCCATGGAGATACCCGGGGTGCTGGGAGACATCCACAGGGCTTGCAGACCCAGGGCTTGCAGAGAGGCTGCTGAAAGCCAGGCAGGACACCCCAAGCATCTCCCAGGACACCTGCCTGGGTGCCCAAAACGTTCCCCTACCCCTGGGCAAGGGGAGCTGCCCTGGGGGGAGGCAGGAGAGGTCCCCCACGTTTTGAAGGAGAGATGCTGAAAATTCGGGGTCCTGGGCCGAGGGATGCTCTGTCACCCACAGGTCCTTGCCCCAGCTCAGCCGCTGGGTCTCACCGTGTTCTCACCCTTGGAAATAGCTGAGCTTTCTGAAGAGATCCGTCCTGGCACGGACCACGGCAGCCCAGGCATTACAACCTGGCTCTGGACAGCCGCAGCCCTGGGTACCACCACCAGCTCCCGGTCATTAGAGCTTTTGCAAAGTGAGGATGAAGAGGGTTACAGCTCCATCTGAGCCCCCGTAAGGCAAAGCCTGCTGCATTATATCCTAATCCGAGAGGCCTTGGGGACCGTGACTCTAAGTGGAGGCTCTCTAATCCCCTCCCGTAAACGATACGGCACTAACTACCCCGATGGGACTCTGGCCACATCTGGTAGGAGAGCCTGCCGGGAGTGCCCGGCTGTACCTTTTGCTAAGAGGATGAGGATGCAGAGGGGAATATGCTAAACCATTTATGCCACGGGCACTTTTTTATCCGCCGCGATCAGATGTCTGAGCTGGCAGGACGGGATCTCCATCTGGATGGATGGCCCCAGCCCTCGGCTTGCTCCCGTACCCCAGGCAGCATCCCTCCTCACTGCCGGCTGCTGGAGAAGCACCGCTGGGCTGCTCCTACAACAAGCCCCGTGTGGATGCGGCCACCTCCCTTTGCTGGGGCTCAGCGCTTTAAGGGGGGGCAGAAATGTCCCCTACCGATGAACCCCGCGTTCTGCCCTATCCCCGGCACAGCTCAGCACGTGGCAACGGTGCTCAGCTGTATGGTGAGGGAGACGTAGTCCTGTGTAAGGTGGCTCAGAAACCCTCTGTCCCAGCCTTCAGCACAAGTCAACTGAGAAAACGACCCAGAACAACCCAGCCCAGGCTTGCACGGGGGACTCCGTCAGCAACCGACTGGGAGGGACCCCGCAGCAGCGTCCCCCTTCTCCCCAGCCCACTCGGGGACACAGAGGAGATGGGTTGAGTCCTGCTGTGGCTGGGGTAGAGGCCAGCCAGGGTTTAGGTGCGGTAAATCATCCCTTTGCAGTGATTCATCCTGAGGATGAAAGGGGTGGGGGAGAGCAGAGCCCCCCGAGCAGCCAGGGAAGGGGCGCGGCGCATCGTTGGCAGCTGGGCTGGGGTCCACCCCCGGAGCAGAGGTTAATGAGCGAGCGGGGCCGGGAGCCGCCGCCGCAGCGGCCGTTAGCCCATATGGACACGCGAGCGGCAGCGGCGGCAGGGGGGGATCGGCGCGTGCCGGCGTCCTCCCCGCGTTTGGGGTGGCAGAGCCCCCTCTCTCTTGTGCTGCCAAAAGTCACCTGGGATGCAGGTTTAGGTCGTTGATGCCCCAACCCGGAGCTGGTCCCCCCATCCCTCCTGCGTCCCTCCTGCATCCCTCCTGCATCCCTCCCATCCCAGGGATGCTCTTCCTAGGATCAAATAAATACCAGCGGGGAAAACCAAGACCACAGCGTTTCACCCAGGAGGTCCAACACCCTGCAGAGGGTGGGAGCACAGCGAGGACCACGCACCCACCACCGGCACTGCCTCCACCCCGGCTGTGGCACGGCGAGCGGGCAGGGATGCCTGCACTGCCGGACCACAGCTGGGTCTGGCCGTTGGAGAGGCAAGCCAAGGTCGTGTCCGTTGCCCCCGAGCCTCCGCTAACGGCCGGGAGCCCGCTGGGCCCCCTCCGCACCTTTCTCCTGCTCCCCGCGGGGACGCTGAGCAGCCAACTGTTCCCCGCAGAGGCTGGCGAGCTGCAGCCCGGGCTAATCCAATCCATCAGGGGGGTAATGAGCTATGAAAGTGCGGATTCAATTAAGGGGGATTGCGACGGAAGGCAGAGCCTGGCAGCAGACGGAGAAAGGAGCCCGCTCCCCTCTGAAAGGGTCCATCTGTGCCGCCGTGTCCCGTCTTTGTGCTCCCTGAAAGAGCCGGCACGGCACAAAAGCAGCCACGTCCCCGCCGGGCGCTGGCGCTGCACAAGGGTCCGGCGATCCCAGCAGCCCTGGGGGGGAAACTGAGGCACGGTACGGTTAAGGGAGCAGCTTGTGGCACCCGTTGCAGGGTTTGGAGAGCAAAAGCCTGCACCCAGCTCGCTCGACGATTCTTGCAGTCTCATTTGCAGGTGATTTAATTTTTATTTGTGAGTCAGGTGGGGTTTGTGCAGGACTGCTTGCCCAGGAGATCTCCTTCCAACAGCCCAGCACGGCAGCTTGCTCAGGGCCCCATCCGGAGCAGGAGGGGCTGTGGGAGGCAGGATGAGGCCCCTGCTTTGGGTCAGTCCTGAGGGCTGGCTGGTCCTGGTGCCACCTGCCTTTCAGTGCCCATCCCGTTGTCCAGGGGGACTTCACGCCTTCCTGGCCAGGTGACATCCCCGTGGCCCCCTCAGCCTCCCGGTACCTCCAGGGCTGACACCAGCTTGGGCATCTCGTGGGCACGTGGCTGAATCCGGCAAGCTTAATCCTTTGCAGAAATCCATACCGAGTCACCACACATGGGGAGAGCGAGAACTGGAGCCTCGGGGTTTGCTGGGGTCAGTGCCTCAGTTTCCTCCTCCGGGAACGGCTGGAGGAGGCGGCAGAGCCGTGGGTGGGTGCGTGCGGAGTCTTCGGCACCTGCCTGCACTTGGCTCACGCTGCTGGGACTCCTCCTGCATCCCTTGGGCTGGAAATACCCCCCGAGGCCTCTTCATCTGAGAGGCTCCTGCCTGATTACAACTTGGGAGGGATTGGGCTGGGGACGAGTTTAAAGACGGGATTATTCCTGTACAAATTCTGATTAAACCGTCCCCAAACCCTCCTGCTACAAGATTAAGCCAAGCTCTAATCTCGCCCGAGCAGCAAGACTTCGTCAATAACTCCAAATCTCTCCGCTGTTAGTTTATCTGGTGGGGATTAAGCTGGGAGGTTCCTGAACTTGTATTATAATATAAAAAAAAAACCCAAACCCAACCCTGTGTGCGCTGGCCAGCGCACGACAGCTGCCATCCCCCGCGTCTCAGCCAGGGATGGGGCTGAATGAAACGGCCGGTGCCACCCAGATGCCAGCGTGGGCTCCAGGGATTGCCCAGGGCTGCCCGTCCCTGCCCGTGCTGCCTGCGCTGCTGCCAGTCCCAACAGAGCCGCTCAGCTGCCGGGATGGGGCGTGCAGCCCCGTTCCCACCCTGGCGCAGGCAGCGGGGCCGCCCGTTCCCGCAGGCTGACTTTGGGATGGTTCAGGCTGCCAGCCCTTGCCGGGAGCCCGGATGCTTGTGTGCAGGACAGCGCCGAGCTCTGCTCTTGCAGGACTCACTTTACTGCCCCAGCAGCAGCCCGGCCGGTGACCGCAGCTCTCAGCAGAGCGGGCTGTGGAACGGCTGCGGGCTGGCACAGCTCGGGGATGAGCAGCCGCGTCCCCACAAGCTCTTCTGGTGTCCCAGGCGTTTTCCATCCATTCTGCTGGAGCACCAGGGCTCAGGTCCGAGTGACACCCCAGGAACATCCCTCAGACATGATCTCTGAGGCTTCCAGACCAGGGCAAACGGGGAGAATCCTCCAAACGGAGCCCATCGTCCTCCCTCACCCCGGCCACTGCTCCCTGCAAGCCCAGCCAGGGTAAGACTCAGTTCATGGTGGCATCTGCGTCCCCATCTCTCTGGACGGTCACCATGTTCTGGCTCAGCTCTGGACACCGAAGGGGAGCTCAGGAAGGAGGGGACCCTGCGAGAGGGGCCCTTCTGCTGCTGGAAGCTGGCACAGGGTTAGTATTGCCCAGGTACTCATGGGTTCATCAGTCAGGGATGTTCTGAGACTCCCCAGAGTCTGGGGGAACTGGTGACGCCTCTCCCAGCTACATGACAGTCCCTTTCGGTCACCCTGAGCTCCCCTCAGGATCTGCCAGCCCACCAAGACCCATAACAGCTCCGGGGTAAGACCATGAGGTCCCCCACTACAAGTAGGACCCTTTGCCAGCAGCAAAATCCCTTTGGGTGAGGACCCACAGCACCTTTGGAGCCAGCACGTTCCCTGGATCCTGTGGCAGGGTGGGGATGGGGAGGGATGGGGAAGGCTGGGAGAGCCGGGATGGCCCCCCAAGGCGAGGGATGCTCCGGTGCTGGCTGTGGCTGGACCGAGCAGATGCCGGGGGAACGTTTCCCCTAATCCCCTGGACCAGTCCCCGCTGCGTAAACACTCTGTACAGCTTTGCAAACAGATTGAACCGTGGCTGATCTGGAGCGCGGCAAAGAGCTTAGGGGCTCGGCAGAGCCAGCGCCGGGATTTGTGCGAATTACGCGCCCCGCACTGGTGGGAGGCTCCGGAGGAGCCGGCGGGATGGGGACCCCCGTCCCACCTCCACCAGGCTGGATGTGGGAAGGGGACCTTGCCCTCCCTTGGGTCCCCGGGCCCGGGCAGGGTGGGTAGCAGGGTGGTGGGGCACCCACGGATCCCCAGTGAGATGGATGAGGTGCAGCCTTTGAAAGCTCAGAGGACATGCCAGCCCGGGAGGTGCTGGCTGGGGCACTGCAGCTGGCCAGGCTCCTCTCCCAGGCATCCGTCCCCACAGCACGTCCAAGGGGATCGATCTCCTGGGCTGCGACCTTGCCCAGTCCCATGCTCCTGGGTGGCCGGAGCCGCAGGCACACCGCTCCAGGGCTCGGTAGGATGCTGGGTGGATGGACTGGAGGATGCTGGATGATGCAGGGATGGGGACGCCCCACGCACAGGAGCTACCACCTGCACAGCCACGTCCAGAAGCAACAGCTTGGACCCATGGAAAGAAGAGACTGGTCCCAAAGGCTGCAAACATGCAAATGTTGGGTTGGTTCCCAAGACACGCTGTGAGCCTGAGGGTCACGGCTTTGCACAAGCCCAGTTTAACCCTCGGTGCCTGGGGGGTGCAGACAAGCTGCATCCTGGCACATCCCAGTTTCCCCAGGATCAAGCATGGTGCCACCATGTTGATCGTCTTGGGACCATGCGTGGCTCCTCTCCCACCAGCCCGCACTAATCAGCGAGAAAGTTAGTTGCCAAAATCTGATGTCCCCAAGGGGGAAAAGACGATTAACTCAAGAATCAACAGTCTGATATTTCGGCTTAGTGGGAAAATCCTCATGGTTTCCCAAGCTGGACACATTAGGAGCTCAGTGGCTCACAGTGTTATCAGATTACAAACAATATCAGAATTACAGCTTTTAAATCTGGGGTTTAAAAAGACTTAGCAATTAAACAGCTCTGGGCTGTTCCCACCCCGCTGTGGAAACCAGGGCGACTTGGAGCCAGGACCCTCAGAGCAAAGAGTGGCTCCCAACTGTGGCTCTTCCATGGACACCACCACCATTGACTGAGCCATGTGCCCAGCTGGTGCTGGACACCCCAACCGCCACCGTGGGGATGCCCCGTGTGGGGTGGGGGGCAAAGCGTCCCTGCCTTGGGGTCTTCTCCACCTGCCCAGGGAATGACGGTGGAGGAGGTTGTTCCCAGCTGGCCTTTTCAGCTCTGATGGTCATCCTTCACCTCGCACGCTCCCCGCCTGGCTTTTTCCTTCCAGTATCCTTAAAAAAAAAAGAGCCCTGGTTTTCAGCTAGCTCCCCCAAGGATGGGGCTGGCTGCTGGGGTGCCAGAGAGGGGCTGGAAGGGGCTGCTCTGCCATCCAAGCCAACCTCCACGTGGGCCCAGATGGAGACCCTGGTGGAGGTAAAGCTGTAGAAGCCCAAGAGGTGTCCGGAGCTGTCTCTGCACTGCATCCAAAACCAATGCTCACCCAGCAATTGGAGCTGGAGCATGAGGAGACAGCAGACCATCAGAGGTCCCCAATACCTGCTCCAGCCTCCCTGGTCCTTCTTCCAGATAAAGAGAGTCCTCTCATCTCAGCTGTGCCATCAGATGGGAAGGGGAGATTTTTTAACAAGGGCTCCTTTGTCCTAGAGGCTAATTAGTCATTAAGGCTAAGTAAGTGCAGCTGATGGACTCCACTCGCAGGGCCCAGATCCTGGGCACCCACTCGTCCCCAGAGGTTCTGTGAGTCCTTACCCGGCCTGGTGAGAAGCGGCGTTGCCTCCCCAGGAGCCCTTCCCAGCACCCAGGCCCTGCCTGCCCCATCCCCCCCGGCTGCGGGACCTCTCCCAGCCTCCCCCCGGACTGCGAGGAGGTGGCTGGTGGGGGGCTGCAGGGACCCACCAAGGCGTGGGGTGGAGAGGGACCCCACCCAGGCCACCCAGGGGAGAAGAGGGACCTGCCCCATCGGCTCCCAGGCTGTGCCAGTGCTGGGGAGTGTGTGGTGCAGCGAGTGTGCCAGTTCTCAGCTCCTCGCCATCACAGCAGCCTCGGCAGCGCCAGCCCATGGAGCCACAACCCTGGGGCTCCTCACAGACCGCTCATCTTGCGTGCACAGACGCAGGGGTGTTCCCTTGCCCCCGCGCACACACGTACCGGGGGCCAGCTGTGCTCTCGCACGCCCGTGCGCACACACAGCCCTGCGGGGCCAGCGCAGGAGCGGGCCAGCATTTGCCCCAGCCTGGCACGGCTCCCTGCCCTCTTGGCACAGGCTGGGGCTGCTGGAAGGGGCGATTCCCCTGCTGTCGGGCACACGGGCACCCGGGGGACCTGGCACCAAGCAGGACTTGGCCACTGGCCAGCAAGTGAAGGGCCGGGGGGGCTGGGGGCACAGCTGGACCCTGGGCACCAGCGGGCAGGCAGCCGCTGTCCTCATCCCACTGCTCCCAGAGCATCGCTGTGGGGGCGACGCTGCCACCGGGTGTGTGTTTGTGGGTGGGTGCATGCGTGTGCGCGTCCGTAGGTGTCCGGGCTGTGGGTGTAAGGCAGGCGTGTGGGTTTGCGTGCACGCGTGCACATTTGTGCACGGCCTTAGGTATCCAGCACAGAGCTGTGCAGGAGGGCTGTGAGTCTGCATGTGCATGCACAGATGTTGTACCTACTTACTTGTGCACGTATCTCTCCCCATGTGCATACACGTTTAAGTGTTGGAGTGTTTTGAACGTGTGTGTGCATATATATGGTGTGCATAAATGCTGGGAAGGGTCTCTCCGTTTCCACAGGCTGCAATAACCCCCAGCCCACGGCGCAGCCCCATCCCCAGGTCGGTGCATCCCCAGCCCAGCCTGCTCCCCGCTTGCTTGGGGAGCACGCGAGGTCCCCTCTCCTCGGCAGCCCCTTGCCCGGCTCTCACCGCCCGTGCGGCTCAGCCCCGTCCCTGCTCAGGGCCACAGCATCTCCCCCAGCCCTTTGTGGCGCGGCTGCAGCTGCGGGTCCCCCCAGAGAGACCCCCGCCCTCACCCCGCGTGGGGCAGCGGCAGCCGCGTGCCGGGGACAGCTTGCGGGGCCGAGGCGCTCGGCAGCTCCCACCGGGCTCCCGGCAGCAGCCGGCGCGCGGGGCTGGGGGACGGCGAGGCACTGAGGTGTGCGAGGACACGTGGAACGTGGGGTCCCCGCGCGAGGGGCCACGGGGGCCGCGGGGAGGAGAGGCCCCGATGGCAGCCAGAAGCTGTTTCAGGTTTTTAGCGCAGCTGGGAAATGAGGGCTCGTGGGTGCCGGGGGGGCCAGGGCACGCACAGCCCCGCTCTCGGCAGGGGCGATGGCTTAGGGTGAAGTCAGGATGCCTGCGTCCCCTGCATAGGCACGACACTGCCGTTCGCGGAGCAGGCAGGATGCGTCCCACTTGCCCCTGCACGGCCACAGGTGCGGAGCTGACCCGCGTGTGTGTGTGCTTGCACGTGCACATCTCCCCGTGTGCATTTACGCATTGCTCACAAGTGTGCACATGCAGGCCTGTGCAGGTCAATGCAGCAGCCTGTATGTGCGTGGTGTGTCAGTGTGCACACGTGCAAAGGGTTCTCTGCACGTGGGTGTGCTATTTGGGTGTGCATGCCTGTATGGGCACACCCGTATAGGTGCACACCTGTGTGCGTCTGGGGCAGCACATGTGTGACTATGTGCATGTTTGCATGCATGTCTGCATGTGTGTGCGCGCGTGTTCGTGACGTGCACGCCATGAACGCCGGGGCCAGACGGGCAGAGCCCCGGCACACAGCCAGCAGCAACTCCATGTTAAATGCACCCACCCTCGCCCCACAGCCGAGCCCACCACCATCCACCCCACACCTCTGGAGATGACCTTCCCTTCCCAGGGAGTCCCATGGCCAGTGCTGGTCCCATGGCCAGTGCTGGTCACCAGCAGCAGCCCATGGAGCCCAGCCCCAAGGTCAGGGACCCCAGCCGGACCCCAGCACGGGGGGATTTCGGATCCTCTGGTTCCCCCCAACCAACCCCTCCCCACCACCACCGTCTTGCAGATCACAGAAACGGAGACGACAGCCCTGGGGCGATGCTGCTTGAAACAAGACCACAACTTTATTTGAGCTAAAAACCCAATTCTGCTTTCTTTACAAAAGGATAAACATTTGCTCTCAGTACAAAAGGGAAAAAGCCCCAGGACCCAGGGGCTGGGCAGGGACCTCCGGAGCTCAAGTCATCTCCAAATTCCCAACTCTATACAAAACACCTCTGCAAAACAGGGAGGTTTGGCCAGCCGGGCTCGCAAGGCCAGTGGGACATCAAAAATAGTTGCCTGGATTTTCTTGAAAACAAAAATAGTTGCATAGCCTTTAAAAGTTATTGCTCATATAGAAATACAAGGGACGAGCTGGGAGCTGCTGGGCACGATCAGCCTCCAAAATCCAAGAAATGACAATGTTAAATATGTAGTTGAACATTAAATATGTAACCCCTTGGTTAAATACTTGGTTTTATCACCAGAAAATAGACCGTGAGGGCAGGAAGAAAATAAATTAAATAAATAATGGCTAATAAATAATCCTGGAGCAACAGCACTGCAAAAACCACACGTCTCCACAAAGCTAACTCCAACTAAGCACTTGGAAGTCAACTGGAAAATGAGGGGGTTATTTAGCACATTCCACATTTCATGTAAAATGGAAGGAAATAAATTAGACCCCCCCACCACACAGTAAATAATAAATAAAACAGGAAATTAAGACACACTTCTTCTGGCAGGATGTCTTCAGGACAAAGATCGTGATAAATAACGCTACAAACCGTAAGAAGACGTGGCCCTAGTCAGGAGCAAGAGTTCAGCGGAGAGCTCCTCTTCCAGCCAGGGTATTTGTGCTCTGAAAGATCGACAGTCCCTTAACGAGGTTTCAGTATCCGTGTGCTGATAATCTCAGGCTGGTTGTAGGTCACGGGCGAGGTCTGAGGCTCAGGAGAGGACGGGCAGCAGGGCTCAGCGCAGAGGAGCAGCGGAGGGACCATCACGGAGAAGCTCGGAGCCTGGCTGGACCATGCCGTCCCTGGATGATGTGGTGGCAGCAAAGATAAGGTTCTCCGTTGGGTGGGAAGCTTCAAGGAGGAGCAACTGTGTTGGTCTTCTGCAAGTGGTCCAGATCATTCCCACCTCTGCCAGCCCGCCTGGCCATGGCTGGACTCGGAAAACCATGACCCCATCAGAGCACATGGAAGGGGAACCGGTCATCCCAAGGGGCAGGAGGGGCTTGTCTCCACCTGATGCGAGACAGAGGTGTGCCCATGCCCCAGCACCCCAGGGAGGGAGGAAAAGGAGCCGTAACGTCTTGGCCATGGACAATCCCAAGTGCTGGAGTGCATTCAGGCAGAAAGCCCTGCAGGGTGAAGCCACCTTCACGAGCATCTCTGGGAGAGAGGGAGCAGGAGGCAACGGCACAGCTTTCGGTGGTGGCTGCTCAGAGTTCAGCTGTCGGGAAGGGTTCACGTGGCTCCTGGGGACAGCTCAGAAATCAGCAAGGTGGCACCAGCACAGACCTGATGGGAGAAGACTGAGGGCCAGCTGAACCTTCCACAGCGACGTCCTGCAGAGATGCTCAGAAGTCTCTCACCCTGTAGTGGCAATAACCTCGCTCCAGTTGTGTCCGTTCCAGAAGCAGCTCCACGATGCGGCTGAACTTCTCTCTGCGTCAAGAATTTGGGTCTAACTCTGCTTTGCTATTCATTGAAGATGGCGTTGAGCTGAGGCCCGGCCACGTGGTGTGGGTAGGACTCATAGCTCATGTCTAGGGGGATCTCGTAGCGGGGCACCGTGTTTTGGAAGTGAGAGGCATGTCCATGTGCTCCAGCCAGGCTGACTGAAGGATAGTGGGCCATGAAGGGGTAGGATTTATCCAGGTCTGGAGAGCCATCTTGCTTCAATGAGAAGTTCCCGCTGATGCTCAGGGGCGGCGTCAGGGGACCCTCGTAGGGGGGAGTGGTGCAGTCAGAGGGATGGTTTCCAAAGGAAGCATCCACCAAGCTCTTGAAGGTCGGAGGCTTTAAATGCAGCAGATGTGTTTCCATCGTCCCGTAGGGTGGGCTTGGGAGCCCTGGGGACTGGTAGCTGAAGGAGTGGCTGGATATGGCTGATTCACACACCGGGGACTTTTCTTCATGCTTCTCCAGGAACAAGGTCTGTGGTCCCAGCTGCAGACAGCCGGCCACCAGGTTGCTGGTGGGCTGGGACAAGCCCTTGCAGAGCATCTCCACAAAGCTCTTCCCTTCAGGAGTCTGCCCCGTCTCGAGCACCTCAGACAGAGCCCAGATGTAGTTCCTCGCCAGCCTCAGTGTCTCAATCTTGGACAATTTCTGAGTCTTGGAGTAGCAGGGCATCACCCTCCTCAGGTTGTCAAGAGCATCATTCAGGCCATGCATCCGCGTGCGCTCCCGGGCATTGGCTTTCACCCGCCGGGCCCTGAACCGCTCCAGCCTCGCCTTGGTCATTTTCTTCTTCTTTGGTCCTCTTCTTTTCGGCTTTTCCCCATCATCCTCTTCCTCCTCTTCTTCCTCAATGCTGTCGTGCTCTTCATTCAAGCCAGACATCAATCCAAAAGGACCTTGCCTGCCGTCCTCTTCCTTCAGCTCATCTTTAGAGCTCAGCGTGTCATCCATCCAGGCTTGGGTGCTCACGAGCTCCGCCATCTCTTTGGCCTTGGCATACGTCTTGGTCATCTCTGATCTCTGCAACAAAGGGACAAGGAGATGTTAATGAATTCCAGCAGGAGAGTCGCTCAACATGTTGAGGACATTAGGAACTGAGGTCAAAATCATCTTCCAGAGGCATCAACTGCTTTCTGTCCATCAGTGGTACCTACAGAATCCATTTATCCATCATCTATTTATCTATCTACAATAATTTCTGCTGAATTTTTTTGGCAGCCACTGAAGCCTCTCCCTGGGGCCCAGCAGCTCTTTTCCAGGGCTCAGGGCTTCCAACAATTCAATTTTGGGGTTGTTCCCACTCATGGGTCCCTCCCCTCCTGGCTTCAACCCTGATGGTCACGTTGTGGGTTGCAAAAGGGAGCCTGAAAGTAAAGGTCCTCTGCTGAGCTGCCTCTGGAGATTTTCCTGCCTGAGCTCTTCTAACCTGAGCACATTTGCTTGAACCTTCGTTTCCTTCTGCTGTAACGAACACAGTCGCGCCGCACAAACCAGCCTGGGTTTCATGTTAATCAGCCCCCCAAATCCTGTCATCGGACCTGACTCATTTAATAAAGCTTAGCATCTAAGCAGCTTTGCTGAAAGTGTGCTGCCCAAGCCCTGGCTCCACTGCCCCGTCCACCCCATGTGGAAAATCCCACTTTTAATATGCGTGATGGGGCTGGCGGGCTGGATTAGGGTGTTAATTGCTGCGCACAGCCATCGTATCCCCAGAGGACCATGCGGCCCCAATTAACTCTTTGGTGGAGAAATAGGGGTCTGTCAGATGATGGGAAATCTGGTGGGTGAAGACGGTGAAGGACCACCTTTGGGACGAGTGGATGGGTCTGGCTGAGCCAGGATGGAGACTCCAAACACCTTCTGCCAGCGTCCTGGTGGGACCGCGGGGCTGCGCCCGCTCTGCGTGGTGGGAGCAGCCCAGGAACGGCTGCAGATCGGCTCCAAAACCCCTCCAGGCTGCAGACTGAGGCTTCCCTTCCCTCCACCCTTGGGGACCTGTCCCAAACGCGGCATCCCTGCCTGCAGCTCCCAGCCCTCACTGGTCCCGTGCACCAGAACCCGTCCCAGAAGCAAATCACCAGGCTTGGGGCTCTGTTCAAGAGGCGAGCCCGGCGTCTTCCCCCCTTCCCTGCACTTCCCAGCGCGGTATTCCCAGGGAAATGTTTCAGAAGGTTGTCGCTTTGGAAATCCAGTTTGCATTTTTAGGGATTTTGCTCTCTTTCTCCGGAATATTGATTTTTTTAACAGGGGGTGGGGGGGAAGTAGACAAAGAGGGAATTGCCTGATGAAGTCACTTTGGCAGTTTCCCAGTTTCTCAAGTAAGGAGACGGTGGGAACCCACTGTGAAATGGGAAGTTTGTCCAGCCCCTTATTCTGGATACCTTTCATTTTCAAACATCTCCATCCCACATCGTCTGAAAGAACCACAAGAAACCCATCGCAGGAAAAAACCTGCTGCAGCCAAAAACTTAATTTTCAAGTAGGGATGGCTGAGCTTCTGGCAGAGGGAGATGCTCTCCCTTTGTGCCACCAGGCACCCAGCTCCCATCCCAAAACAAGTGGGTTCAACTCCTCCTCCTCTTCCGTAGGACCAGGGACTTGGTTTCAACGCTCCGCTGGTTTCCTTTCGCCAGAGGACAGTTGGTTCAGGACAAAGACTGGCTGACTCCAGCCCTGCACGAGACCCTGAGCCCAGACAGGGCCACCCGAGGCAGAAGAAACCCAGCGGGCTGGGGAGGAGGATGCAGGAGAGATGCTGGCACAAGAGCCAGGAACAAAATGGGCAGCTGGGGCCGGGAATTCATCACAGGGAAGGGCAGGAGGGACAAGAAACCCACAAGCAGACCATGAAAATTAGGATTTGCTTGAGACCCCTGCACCACGTCCTGCCTGGGAACGCAGCAGGATGTGGCCCAGCTGTACGGGGACCCGGTGGGCTCTGGCTGCAGGGCGGATTAAAAGCCCTACAGCTGCTCCATCAGCTCCAGCATGGCCAACAGGGTGGCTACGGGGCCACCCGTGTCAGCTGCGTCCTGAACCTGGGGCTGCCCAGAGCTCCCAGTCCCACTGACGGTCCCAGTCCCAGTGCCACCCTCAGCCAACTGGGGCAGGGGAGAGGGGATGCGCTGACGTTTTGGGGGCGATTCTGCTCAAGGGCCGCCCTGCAGCATCCACACAGACCTGGAAAAGGGGGAGGAAGGTGGGGGATGCTGGTTTCCTCCCTGCTGGGGTCCCTGGCCCGGGCAGAACTCGCTGGGGAAGGGGCTGCGCTCGCAGAGCACCGCGCACCCCGGCCGGGCTCCCCGGCGAAACAAAAGCCGGGGGCTGGGGCAGGTCCTTCATCTCCCCTGTCACCTTCATCACCTCCATCCCCTCCATCCCCAGCCAAAGCCCGGCCCCGACGTAGCCGGACCCGCCGCCAGCCAGTGCCCGGCTCCGGGGCTGCGGCTCCAGCCCCGACGGCTGCGGGGAGCTCGGGGGGCGGCTGGGGCTCGGTGCCGCCGGCTCCATCCCACCCCTCGCCCCGCACCCCCGGCGGCTCCCCTCGGAGGGCGCAGAGCCCCCCCGGGCCGGGGTCCCGCCGCTCCGCCGTCGGGGCAGAGCCCCCCGCGCCGTCCCGGAGGGTCGCCCGGGGAACCGGAGGCACCGAGCGGCCGCCGAGCCCCGTCGGAGGGGGCCGTCACGTCCCTTCGGGTCCCCCGCACCCCCGGGGGTCCCAGTCCGCCCTTACCTGGGCACCGGAGCGGGTCCCCGCTGTCACTTGCCCGGGCTCATGGTGCCTCCAGCCCCGGGGGCGCGGGCAGCTCCCGCGGCGGCGGCACCGGGAGCGGCACCGGCGGCGGCCCCGGCAGCGGGCAGCTCCGCTGTCGGGCGGTTTTGAGAGCTCCGCGCTGCCGGCGGCTCCTGCCCGGCCACGGATCCCGCGTGGCTCCTCCCACGGGGGGAGGTGACCGAGCCCGGCTCCTCCCGCCGCCCCGCCGGGACCCCGACGGCAGCCCCGGGCATCCCTGGATGGGTGCCCGCGGGTGGGCACCCCTGGTCCCTGAGCATCCTTGGATGGGTGCCCCCAGACGAGCATCCTCAGGTGGGTACGCCAGCCAGGGTCCCCTGGACGGGCATCCCCGGATGGGCACCCTTGGGTGACCATCCCTGGATCAGCATCCCTGGACCAGCACCCTTGAATGAGCACCCTGCGTTGAACACCCTAGGATGGGCATCCCTAGATGAGCACTCCTGAATGGGCCCCCCTGAATGGGCACCCCTGGACCAGTACCCTTGGAAGAGCACCCTGGGATGAACACCTTAGGGTGGGCATCCCCAGATGAGCACCCCTGGATGGGCACCCTTGGATGAGCATCCCTACATGGGCACCCCTAGGTGGGCACCCCTGGGTGGGCACCCTTGATGAGCATCCCTGGACCAGCACCCTTGGAAGAGCATCCTGGGATGAACACCTTAGGATGGGCATCCCTGGGTGGGCACCCTTGGATGAGCACCCCTGGATGGGCACCCCTGGATGGGCACCCCAGCTTGCCCAGCACCAGGACAGACCCCGTCACACAGCTCCCTCCACAGGGGAAGTCCCCCGGGGGTCTCCATCCTCAAGGGCATGATGTGACAGTGACACGGGGCTGCCGGGGTCCCAGGTGTCATCGCCCGCCGCCCCGCTTGGCCGGGCACTGCCGTGGTGACGCCGGTGCTGGGGAGAGCTGGGGGCCAGGCCCTGGGCGACGCTGGCTCCGACCCAGGTGCTGGGGGTGGGCGCGGGGGCTGCGGCTCCCTCCCAGCCGTAATGAGAGAGCAAAGGGGGAGTAATTAGTGGCTGGTACGGCCAGAAGGGGCCCGGCTGAGCTCTCCACCGCTCAGACAAGGGAAGGGGCCCCGGGCTCCACAGCCCCCGGCCAGCAAGAGGGGGCGATGGAAAAAGACACCCCCGTTAATGAAGGGACGAAGTTACGGGTCACCTTGCTCTGCCCCTCAGACCTGGAGCTCAGCTCCTCCAGCCGCAGGGGCGGCAGCCGCCCAGGCTGGGGAAGGGGCTGGGCTGGGGCCCTCTGCAGCAGCGGGGCTGGAAGCGGGGGACAGCGATGGCACCCCAAAAGTCATCCCCCCTCCCTCCATCCCTGCCCGGACTCTGGGCCCGGAGCTCAGCATCGCTGCATGGGAGCCTCCCCGCACGCGCCAGCCCGCAGGACCCTTCACATTAATTTAGAGAGCTTGCAATCATGTCTTTGGCAGCCTGGGATTACAGGGAATACTAATTAATTCATTAGTGGATTCATGGCTTACTTCCCACCGCCAGGCTGGGACAGGCAGGGCAGGCAGGAACAGATTGCGGCCAATAAATCTGCCTGTTGCCACACCGCCCGGCTCGGCGACGGCTTCGTCCCCTCCCTGACAGATGGCTCCAACAGGTCCGGGCACCCACACAAAGGGGCCGGTGGGCGCCTGGGAGGGGGGGGACACGGCAAAACCTCCCCCGGGAGCTGGCGGTGGCCCCCGGATGCCGGGAGCGGGAATGAGCCCCGGGAGCGAGCGGGGCGATGGCGGGCGCATTGTCTGCCGGGCCTGCTGCCTTTCAGCGCCCGGCCACGTGCCGCTCGCTAATCCCATTGTACGGGGGCTTTGCATCTGTTGGGGTTACGGGCGACTCAGGCCCCCCGGGACCGCTCACACAAGATGTTCAACTTTCCCGCTCCTGCCTCCATCACCAGCCCCAGGGATGGGGACCGCAGCCCCGGGACGGGGACCTCGGTGGGCAGGGGGGGGGGGGCTGTGGCTGGGGTGGAGGTGCACCCACCCGGGTGGGTGCTGGGAGTCTCTGAGGTGGATGGGAGGGAAGCGCAGCCGGGCATCACCATTTACCAGCCGGGCTCAGCCCCACATCCAGCCCCCAGCAACCCAAGGCTGCTCTGGTGATCCCCAGACCCCAAGCTGCGCCCACCCCAGGAGCCTCCCCTCCTCCCCAAGAGCCCTCCCACCCCCCGTGTCCTTTCCTTGTGTCCCCCCTCCTCAATGCCCGCTGCGTACCCCTCTCATCCCCGAGATGTCTTTCCATCCCTCCCAGGTGTCCTCCATCCCCCATTTAACCCCCCCCATTTCTCAGGGGTCGTCCCCTCAGGTCCCCCATCCCCTGCAGGTCCCCTACATCTCATCCTGGTCCCCCCATCGCCTTCCCACCGCCCCACATCCCTCCCCAGCTCCCCATTCCCCAGCCACGGGTGGCACCGTGTCCCCGTCACCCTGCATATTCCCACTTGTGCCTGCTCATCCCGAGCCTCAGTTTCCCTCTCTGCTGTGGGGCTCTGAGCAGTGCAGCCCACGAGGAACAGACTGCACTGTCCCCGTGACAACTGGAGAAGAGGTGGCAGGTCCTGAGCTTGTCCACGTTACCCCCATCTGTCGGGCCCACGCAAGATGTCCCTTGCTCTGTGGCCCTGCCTTGGTGTTCTGCAAGGAAATCACCCTTGAAAGCATCATCCTTCTCAGATGCTCCACATCCCAGGGCTGCAACCACAGGGGGCAAGCCGCAGTCCCAGCAGGGCTGGGGCCATGTGGGGGACTCAGGGGGACCTGGAGCAGGTCCTCCCGATGGCTGCAAGATTTGCCAAAAGGGGCTAGATTTGGGCTGCTCCACCTCAATGATGCTCCATCCTAGGATGCTCCACCTCGAGGATGCTCCACCTCGATGCTGCTCCACCTTGATGCTTCTGCACCCTGGGATGCTCCACCTCGATGCTGCTCCACCCTGGGATGCTCCATCCTGGGATGCTCCACCCTGGGATGCTCCACCTCGATGATGCTCCACCCTGGGATGCTCCATCCTGGGATGCTCCACCTAGATGAAGCCACCACCCAGATGCTCCAGGCAGGGCACAAACCTGCACATACAGGGGGCAAAATTTGGGGATGATGAGAAGAGGGGGGAAGCTCATCCCACCCCTGTCCCCGTGTCCCACCAGCACCCTTGGCCACCCCCCCAAGTTTCTCTCCGTCCCCTAATCCCCTTGCCAGCCCGGGCCTCGGCGGGGCCGCAGCCTGGAAGGAAGGGTAATTGCCAGAGTAAATATTGTGAAAGCTGATTGCCGCCCCGGTGCCGGCCGCCCACCGCCCCCGCGCCCGGCCTGGCATTCCTGGGCCTGTGCGGAAACGCAATTACCGCGTATTAACGGGGTCTAATTTAATCCCGGCAGCTGCGCCCGGGACAGCTGATTTGCATGACACTGGGGAATGCAATTAAAGAGAAATCAGGGGCTGGGGGGCCCGGCGGGGCGGCGGGGAGCCAGGGGGACTGCGGCCAGCACTCACTGACCCGTGTTTGTCAATTTGAGCGATGGTGGCACCGGGGAGCGGTGGCGGAGGGGCTGTGACAAAGGGGCCCTGTCCCCAGGGTCCCCTGGCAGCTCGGTTTTGGGGGTCTCCCAAGCCCACGTGCGCTGTCCTGGTGGCCCAGCGATGGGGTGCAGTTGGCTGCAGAGGGTATTTCACCACCCTGATGGCTGTTGGTGCTGGAGAAGGGACATGTCAGGGGCTGGGGACACTGTGGGGACCAGCCACGTCCCCAGCCCTCGCTGCAGCGCTTCTCCTGCCTGCTGGCCACCTCCTGCCCCCCAAAACCCCCAGGCGTGGGGCACAGAGGATGGGGCACCCAGTGTGTCCCGATGCTATGGGGTGCTCCAGAGATGTACAGGGCTGAGCGTCTCGCATGGCTCCCTGCCTCAGTTTCCCCAGCCTCAGTTTCCCCTGCCCCAGTTTCCCCTGCCCAGCCTGGGGCTGCTCCCCCGGCGAGGAGGCAGGCGGGGTGGGATGCCGAGGTGCCCAGCTGGACCGGGAGGCACAGATGGGCTCAGGCACCCCCGGCAAGTGGGGAGGGAAGGGCCACAACCCCGCAGTCCCCCGGGGAGCAAGACCCCGTTCAGCACGGGAGCCGTTCCCAGAGCGGCTGCTGGCCCACTGGGCTCCTGGCAGCCCGCAGGACGCGGCGGCTGCCGCCACGGCTGGGAAAGCCCAGATTCGCTCCGGTTGCCTCTGGCCCTGTGGAGCTGGCAGGGATGCCCAGGCACGCTTCTCCCGAGAGCAGGGCTGGGGACACCCTGGAGCCAGGGGACGCTGGGGACGGTCCCTGTTTAGGGGAGACATCTCCATCGCAGGCAGGGACAGCGAGTGACACCCCAGCCATGCACCACCTGGTGCATGCACCACCTGGTGCATCAGCCCGGGCGAAGCCAGGACATCCCCATGGCTCGGTGGGGACCCGATTGCCAGAGCTCTCTGGAAAAGAGAGGGGTGCAATGCCCAGCACCTTGTCCAGAAAAGGGTTTATCAGGGTGGGGAAAGACCCTTTTCCCCAGCACTGCCAGGGCAGAACCCCCCGAGGCTCAGCCCCAAGAGGGGCTTTTCCTGCTGGGAGCGGGGCCACGCAGGCAGGCTCGTGGGGGGGGTGTCCTGGGTGGGCTGAGCAGCACGAACCTGGCTGCTGAGGAGCAGGATCCAGCCCACCACATCCCCTGCCCCCTGCCCCACGCATGCAGGTGCCAGGCAGGGTCCCGGAGGTCCTGCACAGAGCTGCCCCGGAGGGCACCATCAAACCGGGGGTGCAGGCGAAGCACCCCGAGCCGTTGGCGCGTTGTCCCCAGCCCCTGCTTTGCATCTCAATGAAGGCTCCCAGGTTGGCGTAATTCAGCAGAGGGGATGCTGGGCCCGCGCGGGCTCAGATGACATCTGCTCGTGGGCTGGGGGCTGCTCGTGGGCTGGGGGCTGCTCATGGGCTGGGGGTGCTGGCCAGCCCCGCTCCATTGCTCCTCGACAGCTCTGCGGGGCTCTCCAGCCCCGGGCAGCCCTTCACCCTCCCACCACCACCCAGGCTGCCTGTGAGCAGGACCCTTGCTCCCCTGCTTCCTGCAAAACACCCTGGGGTGCTCAGCACAGCACCCAGCCCCTCCCCTGCACCCTCTAATTTCAATAACAAGATATTTTCTTATATGACCACTGCAGAGCAGACCCCAACGGGCCCCGGTCGCGAGCGGGAGCTGCACGGCTCCCGGTGGAAGAGCCCCGTGCTGTCCCAGGTTGCTGCAGTGGTGATGGCACACACTGCCCTAGAGCCACCGTGCCACCCCGCTGCCCTCGGGGACAGTCACCCCACAGGGAAGGCTGCAGCCTGGCCACACGCGTGTGCGATGGTGCAGAGCCAGAAGCAGAACTGGGCGAGCGCCGACTGCGCATCCCCGGGCGGGAGCTGACATCTGCTGGTAAGAAACCTCAGCAGCCGACAGCCCCGCGGGGTGCCCCGTGTCCCTGGTGGGTGCTCCCCAGGCCTGCGTCCGGGTGTCACCACGCATCTGGGGAGCAAGACCTTGTCCAGGCAGAGGTCCTCGAGCAGGAGGGCTCGTGCAAACCTGTGCGTCCTCCAGCACGGGGGGCTGGAGGCAGCGCAGCCCGGGGGATGCTGGGCAGATCTGGGGGGCCAGGACACGGGG
Organism: Nipponia nippon; assembly: GCF_047370975.1. Lineage (NCBI taxonomy): Eukaryota > Metazoa > Chordata > Aves > Pelecaniformes > Threskiornithidae > Nipponia > Nipponia nippon. The sequence continues at coordinate 1,636,142 of NW_028262353.1, forward strand.
TACAGCACAGCCCTGGGGTCACAGGACAGATTTGGGGGGCCGGGACACGGGGTACAGCACAGCCCTGGGGCCCAGGACTTTGGGCTGAGCATTGCCCTGTGGACCCCACAGCCCCGCACCCCTGGGTGCCACCCCGCAGCAGCCCCAGGGCTCCCCCCCCGCTCCTGTCTGCGGCCGCTTCTACCCCTTAAACCCTCAGGATGGGGACAAAAGGGCCCCTGCGGGCATCGGCAAGGGGGTCCTGGCCTCCTGGGACCGGACTCATCCCAGCAAAGGGCCTGTTGGGGTCTGCCCGGAGCCTGCCCCCAAGCCCCCAGAGGCTGGAGGAGGTTTGTCTCAGGTCCCCCTGCCCTGGCCAGGCTCTGCAGCAGCAGGAGGAGGAGGAGGAGGAGGAGGAGGAGGAAGATGCCTTGGCACAGGCAGTGATGCTGCTGCCTGGACGGCGACCACGGGCCCCAGATGTTGAGCTGCGGGCACGGCTTTGCCGGGAGCCGTCGTCTCTGCCTGTTTGGCAACCTCCTCGCCCAGCTGCCGCCCCCTCTCCTCCGGCTCCGCAGCCGGGGCTGCCGTCCCCCCGGAGCATCCCTGGACCGTCCCCCGGGACCGACGGCGGTGAGGAGCTGCCACGGCACCTGGTCCAGCTTGGCCCTGACCCAGGCGTGGAAATTTGCCGGCATCCCTGGGCGGGCTGCACGGATCTGCGCCGGCTCGGGGAAAGCATCCCTGGGGAAGAGGAGCCTGGGCATCTCTGCGGGCACCAGGATCCAGCCGAGGGGTGACTTTGCTGGAGGAGCAGCAGAGGGGGACGTTCGCCAGGGTCAGCGCAGAGCATCCCCAAGGATGCCCGGCCTCCCCAGGCAGAAAGGGTTGCTCTGCAGAACATGGATTTTCTGAGAATTTACAAGTAAATCCATTAATTAGTTTATGAGCTAAAATTAATTAGAAACGGGTCCTCTAAGGGCTGCTGCTTCGTGTCGGGTCGTTAGGTCCGGCTGACAGTAATAGCAGTAAATTGAGTTAACTGAAATAATCGCGGTGCCGTCTCCCAGCCAGCTGGGTCGGCTCCAGGCGCAGCACGGCTCCGAGCTCCAAATTCAAACTGCACGTGGAGGCTGCAGCCGCGGGTGCTCCTGAGGGGACCGGGGCGAGAGGCGATGTCCTGGGACACCGCGGTGTCTCCGGGTGCCATCTGCCTGCTCCTCAAAAGGACGGAGAGCCAAAGACCCTCTGCGAGCTGGGACCACGTCCATGCCCATCTCCGGCCTATGGATGCTTCAGATCTGGAAAAAGAGATGCCCTGAAGCCTTAAGGATGTTGGATGTAGGCTGGCCCCCAGTTCCAGTACCTCCCAGTGCCCCCCACTCCAGTTACTGGGGACCCCGCAGTCTTTTGGGGTCACCAGCTCCCGGGCAGCGACATCCAGCCGGAACCCTGCTGCCCCAAGCATCCTCAATCAGAGGTTTTCTGCTCAGCCAAAACCAGGTCCCATTTTGAGGTCAATTCTCGAGGTTTAGGGACAACGCCACACCTCGCTTTGTGCGATGGGCAAACACGAGCGAGCCTTTCATGCCGGATTACACCGCCCAGCACAAACCCAGGAGGGCTCTGTCAGGCAGAGTCTAATTTAAGCTCCTATCCATCCCCAGCAAATCCATCGCTAATAACGCGCTAACCCACCTCGGGGAACAATTACGGGGTGAGGAGCTGTCAGGAATAACTTGTGCCGTCTCCCTGGGGACATCCCACTCTGCGGAAAGTGGCAGCGCCGCCACGTCCCAGCTCTCGGCATCCCCGCCAGGAGCCTTTTCCTGGGAAAAAGAAAAAAAAAGCTGTTTTTTGAGATGAGATTTCTCTCACCTGCGGTGGGAAGCCGGAGGTGGCTGCTGCAGTTGTCACTGCATACATTTATCCACCCCCAACGCTTCCCTTGGCCAGCTCGGAGGTGGACTTTGCCATCTGAGAGCTCCTATGCGCTTGCACGACGCACCTTTCCCCTGCGAAACCCTGCCAAAAAAATGCTTTATTTACTCCAAAAGCTGCCCAGAAATGCCGGGAGGGAGGCGGTGGTGAGATGTGCGCAGTGGCACGCACCCCTGCGCCCAGCTGGAGGAAGAGCTGCCAGCCGAGGGGAGGAGGAGGAGGCAGCTCTTCACACGGAGACCAGGCATTTGCCTGCTCCAGGAGGTGCTGGGTTTATTCCTAGGAGGGGTTTACTGGGGGGAAAACCATTCATTTAGGGCATCCCAGCACCAGTGAAGAGATGAGATGAGCCGGTCATGGGCGACCAGGTTTTGTTCAAGAAGAAGCAAAGCCATGAGACTCTTCTCACTGGTCTCCCAAGCTGGAAACCAGTAAGCGCTGGTTCAGCAGCGTGCCCTGGTTGCACACGGATTTGGGGGTACAACTAAAAGCTGCACCCCATGGAGCCCTTCTCAAGACCGCTCCAGGCTTGTCCTGGATGGAGCCATGTCTCTCCGGAGCATCCCATGACTCCAAAAAGACACGGAGCTTCTCCCTCCTCCAGATCACCCGCTTCCCACGGAGCTGCCAGCATCATCCTCATTGCCATGGCAACCAGGCACCCCCCCCCCCCCCCCCCCGGCAGGTTTTTAGGGGGGTGTCAGAGCTGCAAATCCAACACCCCGGCCCCCACAGGGCCTCCATGCTTGGTGGGGGGGGACAGGCACAGCTGCATTTTGGAGCTGGGGCCATGTCCAGGATGGTCCCCAGCCTGGGACAAGGAGACCCTGGGCAGGAGGACCCCCCAGGGCTGGCGAGGAGCGAAGGGAGCAGGGTGAAAGCCGTTAGTCCCAAGGAGGAGAGATGCTGGATGTGGCAGGGGTGGCCAGCATGTCCCCACGCACCCCCCCGGGCCACCAGCGTCACCTCGTGGCACACCCAGAGCACCAGGACACCCCAGCGCATCGTCATCCCTGCGCCAGAGGTGCGGACACCGAGCAGGGGACCACCATGGGGACCCCGAGAGAGGCCCGTGCTGTCCCCACTCCTCGTGGCCTGAGTGGAAGGGGGTGGGAAGAGCCCCAGGAGGTAACGAACTGCGTTAACGAGGGGCAGAGCACCCGGCACCCAAACCCTGTAAGGGGAATGAGAGCCTGGGGACAGAGAAGTCTTGTGGGTTGGGGTCTTGGGGTCTGTCTTTGCAGGACAGGCTCAAAGGCACAGCTGGGCACAGCTGGATCCAGGTGAGCCCCTGCAGCTGGAGGGGTCCCAGCAGGCCTGGGGAGCAGCGGGGTGGTCTCTGTGCCGGATAGGGACTGAAGAGGGGGACTGTAGGGCTGGTGGGTGTCCTGGGACCACCACGCGTGGGAGGGGTCCCTGGGGCTCAGCTGGCACCAGCCCCCCCCACGGGCACTGGAATCAAGTCGGGGGAGAATCGGTTCATCCAAAGCAGCTGCCTCCATCTGGCAGCAGGGTCTTACCCTGGGCTAGAGCACAGCTGGGCTGGGTTTCAGTCCCTCACGGCCACGGGTTACAGGCAAACACCAGGCAGGACGAGACAGGCAGCAATTAGGGGTTTGCTTTATTGGTAGCTTTGGTCTGGAGCGATGCACGCACATGGTGCAAGAAGAGCCATGGGATGAGCTGGGAGACAACGAGACACGGAATCAGGGAGCTGTGTGGTCCTTGTGCAGAGCCAGGGATGCTCGGAGGGAGCAGGGGGCCGCATCCTGCTCCCCGGGGAGCACGCTGGCAGCCGGGGCCAGCCCTGGGAGGGAACCCAAACCGCACCATGGAGGGGGAGCCGGTCCTGGGTCCTCCACTGCCCCAAAACCTGCTCTGAGTCGGCCCTCCCAGCCCAGTGCTGGCTCCATACGAGCCGCCGTGACACACAAGGATGTGGAGGTCCCTGGTGTGGGATCAGGGGAGGGCTGGTGGGATGGCGGGGAGGTCTGGTGGGGTGGCAGGGTGGTCTGATGGGGTGACAGGGTGGTTTGGTGGGATGGGGGGGAGGTCTGGGTGCTCAGTGCTCAGGGCAGGAGCAGAGAAGGAGCTGGGCATGGTCCCGGGCAGCCATGGGAGGTGGTGGGGGCTCCCAATGCCCCCAGGAGAGCATCCCACCGCCCAGCCCCCAGCCCTGGATCTGCATCCCTGCCAGCAGCAGGACACCCTGTGTCCCCAAGCTCCCCTGGGAAGGAAGGGACTCACTGCGCTGGCTGCTCGCTGGTCACCTGCAAGAGAGAAAACACCAAAGAGGTGAGACCTGGCCCAGTGCCACCATCCCACCCTCACAGGAGCACCCAGGCAGCCCCCCAGCATCCACCCCACTACGTCCCCCACCGACATCCAGTGCAGCAGGATGGGAAGGAGCCGGGGACGCTTCTCGGGGCGACAGCATTGCTGTCCCTGCTGACCACAGCAGAGCCCTCCTGTCCCCCATTGCTCCCCGCTCACCCAATGAGGTTGGAAGCCAGAGCCTTCAGCAGTCTGTCCAGCAAGTCAACGAGAAGGGCCAGCACTCCTCTGTCAGCCCTCTCGGCTGTCTCAACATCTGCGGGAAGAAACAGGGTTACTCGAGCACCCCGATGTGCCGCTATCCCCTCCACAGTACCTCCCACCCACCAAAACCGGTGGCCCTGATGCCCACCCTTGCGCTGACGCCCTGGCCAAGGCCCCCATCCCCTTCCCCGGCCCCAAGGGAGCCGCCTCTTGCTGCGGGGTTTGCAGGCAGCTGGGGCTGCTGAGACCCCATCTGTGCTGTGTGGGTCCAACCTCCGCGCTTCCCCGCCTGCATTGGAGGGAAGAGTGGGATGCAGGAGCATCCTCACCCGCCAGGAACAGCCCCACCTTCAGAACAAGAGGAAAAACCCAAAGATTCGCCATTCCCTGGAAGGCTCAGGGCCTTTGGGGGGGTCCCAAAGCTCTGCTTTGCAGCCCGGCCACCAGACCCCCTGGGTGAGCAGGATTCACATGCAGGACCCTCCCTAACTCACCGGAGCTTGCGGAAGGCGTCGCATCAAGAGGAACTGCAGGAGGAAGAGAGACGGCGTCACCCACCTCAGCGGGGTGTCAGGACCCCCCACCGCGCACAGGACACCCCCAACTCTGCACCCAGCCCCTTGACACCCACGCCTGGATGGCCTGATCCCCTCCTGCACCCCACCGGGGACCACCCCAGTGCCACCCCATGTCCCCCCAGGGACCTGCCCAACTCACAGCCAGCAGCCAGGCTGCAGGCGAGCCCGGCCAGCAGCAGGATGATCCAGAGCTTCAGCATCCCAGAGGATTTCGGATGACAGCCACAGCCAGGAGCCACCCGGGGATGGGCTGGGGCCTGGGTCTGGCCCTTATGAAGGCAGCAGGCGCCAATCAGCCGGGGCTGGGAGGTCTTGGGGATACACGGGATTTTCCAGGTGTGGGAAGACGCTTGTGCCTGGGCGCCCGGCCAGGGACAGGATTAGCCCGGATTAGCCCTGCAGCCCCTCCGGGCAGTGCAGCCGGCCCCGCTGCCAGCCCCAAGAGTGCCCAAACCAGCCCCCGTCCATTCCCAGGGCTCCCAGCCCTCTGTGTGCCAAGCAATTCCCGAGTCCTCAAAGCCCCAACAGCTCGTGTAGCTCCATGGCTCCCACTCCACATCATCCCAGTGCACTCCATACCACTCCAGTACACTCCATAGTCCCCCAGTACACTCCTGTTCACCCCACAAGCCTCCCATGCCCTCCCACACGCCCCATCCTCTCCAAGCCCCCCCAGCTCACTCCGTAGCCCCCTGCTCCCTCCCCAGCCCCTGTGTGCTCCTCGACTGCCAGCCCCCCAGCCGCAGACCTTTCCTGCTCATCACGGAGCACGGTTTTGGCTCCAGCACTTTATTTCTCACTGCTTGACAGATAACAGACAGCGAGGGGACGTGCAGGAGCGGCGGCGGCTTGGCAAGATGGCGGGGCACGTGAAGCCAGCCCAGTTCTGGCCCTGGCAGGGAGCAGGGCTGCACAAGGGAGGTGATGGTGGGGATCGTCACGCTGATACAGGCAGCCTCTGAAACACAGAGGTAACAGGAGGGGAGGATGGCCCCGCTCGGGAACTGGGCCAGAGCTGTGCTCGCTGGATGGCAGTGGGACAGGGATGCTGCGGAAGCATCCTCGTGGTCCAGCCCGGCCCCAGCTCCTCCTCATTTCGGGGATGAGTGGGGCAGAGCATCTCTCCCCTTTTGGGGGTGGAGGTTGAGCTCAGAACATCTTTGCTGAGCCAAAGGGTGCTCTGTGGCCAAGGGCACGGGCCGGAGCACGGGAGGGACCACGAGCTGCACGAGATGAGGACAAGCCCTGGCTCCGCGGGGAGAGCAGAGCCTGCTGCAAACTACAAAAAACCTGGAGGAATAATCTCCCCGGCACTGCTTAGCAAACAAACCCCGTCCGGAGCATACGTGAGCCGGGGAGGGAGGGAGCCATGTCATGTCACTCCAGACATGCAAGGCAGCGGGGAAGCGCGGTGCCGGCACAGCCCAGCTCAACAGCCCTGCGTCAGCATCGCACCGCGGCCGGGGCGGATGGAGCAGCCGAGCGTGACCTGCCGCGACGCCGGCACAGACAGCGCTGACGGGAGGGATTCGCCTGGGTGCTTTCAGACCTCCAGGCTGAAAAGGCAGGAAAAAAGTTTAGGTGAAACTTTAGGGAAAGCTGTACGGAGGCGCCGACAGCAGGTCCCTGGGCTGGCGGGGGGGTACCCAGGGACGTGGCCCAGGAGATGCTCCGGCAGGCTGGGTCCTGGATGGGGAGGTGGATGGGGTGCTACCAGGGGGTGGATGGGGTGCCGAGGCAAACCCCTACCCAGATGCAGGACACGGGCCATGCTCGCAGCTCCTGGCCTCTCCCCTGCCGTCTCAAACAGCTCATGCTCCCGTGGGAAGGTGCTCCCACGGCTCAGCCGCATCATTCCTCCAGCCCTTGGGCGAGCAAACGCGCTGAGCTCTTTCTGCGTCGGGCTGTGGGTTGTTCATCCCTGAATTTAAATGCTCTGCACAGCCTCAACTCTTTTCTTTTTAGTCTAAAACCTGCAAAATCGCATCGTCCCTGCTCAGGTGGGGTCTCAGAAATTGCACGGCCTCTTTGCAAGAGCCCAGAGCTCAGAGAAGAGGACACTTACCCGTTTGCACCCATAAATCACCAGCCCTGGTCCCAGGCAGAGCCTTCGCTGCCTCTTGGCTTCAGAGACAGGGGATAAATCCTTGGTATTTTCCATGCCTTTCTCCTGCCCAGTGCCTGAGGGAGGATTTGTGCTGCATACCCAGCTTCTCAGGCCACCCCATTCATTCCCGATGGGAAGAGGAGGGAGAGGAGAACCTCGAAACACCCAGCTCTGCCCCAGGGTGGGATTTCAGGCACCCAGATGCAGGATACGGAGCCAAAACCCCCCAGGAGGGAGCGGGTCACAGCTGGGATCCCGTCTCGGGGAGAAAATACCCAAATACCTGGCGTGGGGAGGCCGGGGAACTCAAATGTAACTTCATTTTGGTGCTGCACCATTTACCAGGTACTCCATCCCTGCAGGTTAATTCATCTCTGCCCTAAAACCCCCGGCTCAGACCAAGCACCAAGGGCTTCAGCGTTTGCATGAGGTGTGATGAAGCCGCAGCTCTCGTTTCCCTGGGTTCAGCAGCAAATCTGGATGAAGATGTCACGCTGTGTCCCCTGCCCCGTCCCCGTCACCAGCTACTTATTCCCAGCAGTTCCTCCGTTCAGTGCACTGGTTTCCAGCTGGATCCCAGTTCGGTCTGACAAATGGTTCCTGCAGGCACCATTGGGATGGGGCTTGCCTCGGGCATCCCCAGGGATGGGTAACCTGGTCCTGAGCTCCAGCCATGCTCCACCAAGGCTTCGGGCAGCCCCATCCCAGCCTGAACCAGCACGGAGCAGCCCCGGCAGGTTGGGACCGTCCCCCGCCATGGGACCCACAGCGCAGCCAGGGCAGGCTGTGGGAGCCAGCCTTGGTGCCGGAGGGGCCGTGGGCTAATCCTGGATAATCCCATCTTTGGCTGCTCTCCACGGGGAAGCCCTGGGGTTTGTTTATCCACCAGGACTTTTCTTTTCCAGTAACTCTAGCGCCAATGCCCTGGGGCTGGTGCCATCCTTGCAGCAGAGAGTCCAGGGTCGTGGACCACTTCTGGAGTGGGCAACTGGGATGGGGACCGTGAGAGCCCTGGGAAGAGGGGGACCATGGTGGCTCCTTCCTGAGGTCACGGGGCTCTGGCCTGGGGTGGCTTGTGACCTGTCCCCGTCCTCTGGGTGGATCTGGAGGGGCAGGAGCAGAGCTGGACCCTGAATTTCTGGCTTGCGGCCACTTTGGGGTGAGCCCCCGGGAGGCTGCTGGGGTGCCCAGCCAGCACCCACCACCCTCCAGCACCCAATTCGGGGCAGTGACCACACTCGGTGCCCACATCACCTGGGGCAAAAGCCACCAACAAAGCTGCCCGTGCCCTGCCCGGGTGAGCAGCAGCAGCAGAAGCAGCAGCAGCAGTGCAGGAGGGGTTAAGGAGCAGCCGGCGCGGACCCAGCACCATCTCGGTGCGGTTTCCTTCAGATGCCCCGATCGCACGGAGGGGAAGAAGAGCGAGCCAGAAAGATAAGGTGGCAGGAAGATGAAGAACAGGCCTGGAGCCATGAAGTACCCTGATAAGGAAACAGAAGGGAGGCTCAGCAGGGGCGAGAGAAGATGGAGAGGCCAAAAAAGTCCCGAGCAGCACCCGCCGCTCCAGTCCTACCCCCGGGCTTGCAGCCCAGCCACAGCACATGTGTTCATGGGGGGCTCCACGGGTCCCCAGCCCTGCCGTGAGCCCTCGAGCAGGGGTGGGGTGGTACCTGGGGTCTGTAGGGCAGCAACCCCCCAGCCTTGGTGGCAGCTCCTCCGTCCCCAGGGAAGACCCGGAGCTGAGCAGAGCCCCCCGGCTCAGGCCGCTTCGGGGCACCAGCAGGGCTCGTGCGGGGGGTCTCCACCCCAGAGGGGGGGGGCAGGGCCAGATCCCACCCCCCCAGCAGCTCCAGGCAGGGACACAGGCACCATCCTCCCTTTGGGAACTTTATTTCCAGTGTGCTGCTGGCTCTGCCCAGCAAACCCCCGTCCTAGTGTTACAGGCGCTGCAGCACGGGTGACCGGCAGCGGCCAAAGTGCGAGTGATGTCCCCAAGAGCCAGGCATGGGGGAGACGTCCCCGGTGCTGCCCCGGTGCTGCCCCGGTGCAGCCGCGGCCCCAGAGGCGGCAGGCTGGGCAGAGGGGGGACACGCGTGTCCCTCGGGGCAAAAGTCCTGAGTGAAAGGGTTTTCTGTGCCAAACACCCACACGTGCACCCACCCACACACACACGTGTACACAGCGCTCAGCCCTCAGCTGAGAATTGTCTCCATGTCCGAAACGCAGCGGTACCGTACAGTCCATCCGGCACCCAGCCGCGGCTCCTGCCAGCGCTGGGGCAAGCCCAGGTCCCTCTGCGGTGGTTTCAGGCCATCTGGTCGGTGCCGTGGAGCCGGGCAGCGGGTGGCTGGCGGGCCACCGGCTCCTCCACGAAGCCGCTGCTGTCGGACTGCCCGCTGCTGGCATGGAGCATGAAGCCTGGAGCATGGGGACAGGGGGACACGGACACACACGCTGGCACCGGGCACCTGCTGGGATGGCAGCCCCTCTGCCCCCCAGGAGGGTGGGAAAAACCTGTGACTTACTTCTCCGGACCCCAACAGAGGGATGGAGGGACCGGCCGGCTTCCTCCCAGGTATCGCCATCATCATCCTCCTCGCTGGCACTCAGCACCTGCAGGTGGGATGCAGCAGGGCTGGGTGAGGAGCTGCCCCAGGGGAGCGTGTCAGCACACGCGTGTGCATGTGCAAAGGTGCATCAGTGCATCTGTGCACACCCGTGCATCCCTGTCTGTGTGCAAGGATGCTTGTGCAGACGTGCAAGCCTGCGCAGGCGTGCAGGCGTGTGCCGCAGCCGGCCATAGTGCCCGTGACCTCAGCTCCCCCCTGCAAGAGGCTCCAGTTGAAGCTCTAAATCATTCAAACCTTAAAAGCCTGAGAAGGCTCTGGGGACATTTCCCGCTCCAGCTCCTTCCCGCCCCGCGCCGGCTCGCCCAGCATCACCCACCAGCCGAAGGGACCCCCTGCACTGCTGCCTCCCGCTCCCAGCCCCCTTCTGCCCCCCACCCCTCTGCACCCATCACCTGGGCATCGTCCCTCACCTCCTCCAGCTCGAAGGAGTCCACCGGCTCCTGCCAGCCGGGATGGTGGGGCAAGGCGCCCTTCCCGGGGGGCTGCAGCCCCGGTGCATCGCCCTGCTGCTGCCCGACGTCCCTTGGGGGGCCACCCCGGTGCCGGCCTCTGCTCCGCCGAGCCCGGTGGCCTCCGGCTCTCGGTGTGTCTGAGCCGGGGGAATGTGCCCCGGTGGGGTCCAGGGGGTCACCCGGGTGGCACCCGCGGGACCCTGCCTTTCTCCTGGGGGAGGTCCCCCAGGAGCCAGAGCTGAAGCCAGAGTCCCCTTCGGATCCCAGCCCCTCTGGGTGCTCAGGGGTGACCCACACCTGGCCGGTGTGGGGGGCCAGGGGACCCGGCATCGGGGATAAGGCGACGTCCGCAGCAGTGTCTGGCTGGCGCTCCTCCGTGCTGACCCGTCCTGCTCCCACCGGGCACAGAGCATCCCCGGCCCCCTGAGCCACCCCCGCAGGGCTGTCACTGCTGCCCCGGCTGTGGGGACAGGACCGCCCCAGGCGTCCCTGTGCAGCGCCCGCCGGCGTCCCCGCTGGGGCTGGCCTTGGGGACGGCTCCCGCTCCCCTCCGCAGCACGCTGGGACATCCGCACCACCATGATGGGGACACGCAGGGACACCCTGCGCCAGCCGCGGTGACGGCAGTGCTGGGGGACCCCCCTCCGCTCCTTGCCAATGCTGCACCATTCCCGTGCTCCCGTCCCTTTCCCAGCCTTCAAGGACATCGGCCGGGTCGAACCGAAACCGCTCCTCCCGTGCCCGCTCCAGCACCTCCTGCACCACCTTCCCTAGGGCACTGGGCTGGCTGGTGGGCACGGTGGGCACCCGGCCTGTCCCCCGCGGGCTGTCCTCGTCCCGCGGGGACGTGTAGAGGCACATGGTGGACACAGCCTTCTTCAGGCGCTCCACGGGCGAGAGGGTGCTGGGCTGGACGGGGGAGATGCGGATGTCGGGGATGTCGGGACAAGCCCAGGTGAGGCGGGAGGGGGAGATGCGCTGCACGGGGGTCCGCGAGACATAGGAGTAGAGGCAGAAGAAAGCATCGGCCGTGGCGGCCAGAGCCTGGACCTGCTGGAAGCGACCTGGGGGGAGCGGGAGGAGGTGGTGGAGGTCAGGGGGGCTGTGGGTAAGAGGTGCTCGGTGGAGCTCGGAGATGGGGCAGGGGGCTGCAATAGGGGCAGAGTGGGTTCCCCCAGCTCATGCATGGGGAAACTGAGGCACGGGAGCACCTTTCCCACCATGCCAGAGGAGCAAAGCCTGCATGGTGGATCCCACCCCATGTGTCAGTGTCTCCCCAGGCGGGGGGCTTGGGGACCCAGGTGTCACTCACTGGCCAGCATCAGGCAGGGGTCCTCCATCTCCATGCGCCGCACCTGGGCCTTGAGGAAGAGCTGGAAGTCGATGCCTTTGGCGCGGGAAGGAGCCGAGAAGAAGCGCGCAGGGATGCGGGCCACGGCCCCCGGCTCGCTCTGCACAAAGCCCAGGTTGTAGAGGATCTCCTCGGCGTCCGCCTGCCTCCACTCCAGGACCTCAGAGATGCTGCAGGGTGGGGGACAGCCCCGGCTCAGCCCCACGGGGACCCATCTCATGAGGGGGTGACCCAGTGTCCCCCCCAGAGACCCTCCCCAGCTCCTACCTGGAGCTGGTCTTGGTGGTGAGGCTGGAGAGGGCACTGGACGCCATGCTGTGCCCCAGGTTAAGGTGCTTGTCCTGCAGAGCTCTGCGGCGGGGAGGGGGCCGGGGCTGAGCGCAGGGGATGCTGCCAGCGGGGTGCACAGGGGCGGTGCCCCCAGCCCCCCCCAGCCTCCCCCGGGATCCCAAACCTCACCTGCCCATGGCCTTGTTGCTCCCCGGCAGCAGAAGAGCTGGGAAAAGGGAGCAAAGAGGTGACAGGGAGTGAGGTGGGGCATTTTGGGGACAGGTCCCACACTCGCCACCCTGGGAAGTGTCCTTCCCGGTGGCCACAGCCTGGAGCCCGGGGGGACGCAGAGTCTGGGGGCATCCCAGCCCCCCTAAAACCCTCCTGGAGGAAAAGCTACTGATGGTGGCTGTCCCCCTGGGTCTGCTCCTGACTGTCCCCAGCCCCTGTGCCTCCGTCGGGGCAGCTGTGCCTGTGGGGTGACAGTGACACCGCAGGAGGGGACATCCCAGTGTGCTCGGGGGTGGATGGTACCTTCAGCTCCCAGGGTCAGGTCGTCCTCGAAGCTGGTCCCAGCGCTCCCACACCCTGCAAGAGAGCAAAGCCTTGCGAGGCGCGGGGACGCCCGGAGCTGGGGACAGTGCCAGCCACCACGCAGCAGCGTTGGTCCTCAGGGACCTCCCTGCCCATCACCCCACGCCTCAGACACAGCCCATGGGCTGGGTGGGCTTTGGGGACGTGCAGGGACCCCCGGCCTCAGCACCCCAGGATCTGTGCAGGGGCAAAACCGACGTACCATAGTGGCCCAGCACGCCCAGCTCCTCCGGCGGGACCTCGACCGATGACCTGTGCCAGAGCAAAACCCCAGTTACAGCCCCCCCGTCCCCATCCCAGGGGCTGGAGGTGGGATGTGAGACCTGAGCGCAGTGGGACAGGCGGTGGGGACAGGGACTCAGGGACCCCAGACCCCTGGGAGACCCTGGAGACTCCCCGGTCACCCCGTGATGCCACCACCCTGCTCTCCCAGCCCGGCCGGGGGTTTCCTGGAGGCACCCGCGTGATGCCAGGCGTGGGACCAGCACCCCGCACTGGTGGCCCTGGCGTGTGGCAGAGCCATGGCCGGGTGCCACCTGCGCGTCCTGCGCGGGGGCGAGGAGGGAGCCGGGGGGGAACACACAACAGACACCGCCGTCCCGCTGGCACCCACGCACCCGCTTGGGTGCAACTTCCAGGAAGGGCCAAGCGTGGGCAGCGTCCCACTGCCCTCGCCACCTCTGCGGTGACACCGAAATCCCCGTGGGAACGGCACCGTGGCAGAGGCACCCCTGGAGCTGCCCCCGCCTGTCCCCCGGCTCACCCGCACTCCTGCAGCCACGTCTCTATCTTGCTGGAGGGGCTCCCTGGGGGAGACAGAAACACCCGTGAGATGAGCCAGCACACGGGGACCCCCGTCCCATGTTCACCCCAGGGTTCCCCTGACCTTCGAGGAAGACATCGTCCAGGTGGGGTGGCTGCAGCTCGGGGACGTCCTGCATGGCGGCGGCCGCCTCCTCCTCCACCACGGTGGTCCGCCAGCACCGGCTCTGCCTGGCCCACGCTCGCCGCTTCTCCCATGAGGAGGGGCTGAGCACCGACGCGCCCTCCATGGCCGCAGCGCCGGGCGGGCCGGGGGTCTCCCTGCAGGGACCGGAGAGCTGTGATGATGGGGGGGGTCTCCTCCACCTCCTGCCCGTGGGGTGGGACCATCGGGTGCTCTGGGTATCCCAGGGATGCTCTGCTCCTGCCCGGGCATTGCCTTGGGTGCTGATGGGCACCCAAGACAGGGACGGAGCTGCCGGAGCAAACGGAAGAGCTGCCAGGGCCGAGATAAGGCAGGCCGGGCTGCACCATGGCTGGGGATGCTCCGGGGCAGATGATGCAGATCTCCAGAGCCTGGACCTCCCCTGCTGGGGAACGGGTGTCTCTCCCCCCAGCTCCCGTAGGAAGGTGATTTCCAGTCCTGTCCCCTCCCTGTCCTACGGCCCCTGAGCAAAGTGGGGGACCTGTCCCCAGGGAGTCCCCTGTTCCCAAAGGACCTGAAGGTCCAGGCTCCCGGCACCCAGCTGCATGGCACCCACTGGGGACACCTGGTCCCTCGTCCTCTGCCCTCCCCAGCACAGGTCCTGGCTGGGGACAAGGACCCCCCAGGCCAGGCAGACCCCCGCAGCACCCCTCCAGCCACAGGGGACGGGGTTCTCGAGCCACCCGCCTGCTCCGGCCACGCATCCCCAAGGCTGAGCGCTGCCAGCGCAGGAGCATCCTGGCCCAGCCATCTCCCGCAGCACCAGCATCCCGGTCCAGCCGTCACCAGCTGCGCCGGTGGGAAGGGAAATGCTTTGCAGAGCCACCACGGTGCTGGCCCCTCACACCCAAGGCAGCGCGGTTCATCCCCCACCCCGTGGTGCCGTGCCGCAGCCACGCCGAAAGTCCCCGGCGGAGGGAGGGCACCTTTGTCGCCATTTCCCCATTTCATCTCTTGCCGGGCAGGGCGTGGGACAGGGTGAAGGCCCGGGCAGGACCCGGCAGCACCCGCCTGGGCCACCCCGGGCCCCCGTGGTGCTCAGGGCTGGGACGTCAGCTCCGGGCACCAGGATGGGGGGGCTGGGGGTGGTCAGGGAGCAGCGGCCTCATAGCCGAGCTCTTCATCGAGGCCACATCCAGCTCACCCAGGGCACGTGGCCAGGCGCTGGCCCCATCCCAGCCCCTCGGGAGCCGCAGACCCAGGAGATGCTGCGAGCGCCCCGTGTGAGCATTCCCGGCTCCCGAGCCCCCCGGGCTGACCCGGTCCCAGGGGCAAAGGGGCTTTGCAGAGCCCAGCGCGGGGCCATGGCACACGGGACCGTGCATGGGGGGACTGAGCCAGGGCTTGTTTGTCCCACAGCATCCCGGAGCATCCCAGCCCCAGCCCCTGCTGCCCCCAGCCCCGTACCCCTCGGCCCCTTCTGTTCCCACTCTGCTCCCCATCCCTTTGCTGCCACAAAAGAGTTTTCCATTTGCTCCGGGTATGGGAATCGCCTCTCCCAGAAGCCCGGAGTTCCCATCGCCCCCATGGCCCCATCTCCTCCCACCCAAACCCAGGTTCATCCTCCTCCCACTCTTCTGCCCTCCATCCCAGGCCCCCCCTCGACCCCTGTGGCCCCTCCTGGGGTAAAACCACCCCCAAAGCCCTCTGCCTGGCTCCAGCACTCACCGGCACGGGGGGCAGCCGGGCAGCCCCGCCGAGCGCTGCCTATCTCCAGCGAGGGGCCATCAGCCGTGGCGTCCCGCCGCCCCACCGCCGTGCCCGGCCCCCGGCGGCATCTGTCGTCAGCAAGGAGGGAGGAAACTCATCTGTTTTGAAGAGGAAATTAAAAAAATCAACAGCGAAACCTCAAACGTTGACCCACATCCGCTACCACAACGGGAAAAACTTAATGAGCTGCCGACGTGGGCGTGGGTGGCTAATAATAGCCCGGGCAACAATCAAGCCACCCAGGTCGCCCTTGCCATGGGCAAGAGGGCACCCACCTTCTGGAGGGGTCCCCTACACCCAGCCTGCTCCCAGGGTGGCTGTGACACCCCGACGGGGGGTCCCGAGGCCCTGAGGTCTCCTCGGTGGCCGGTGCCAGGTCCCCAGACGGCACGAGGTGCCGCGTGGGCTTTGCACAGGGGACGCGAGGAGGAGGAGGGTGCTTTGCTTCGCACCCTGCAGCGCCTGGCTCCCTCCTGGCCGAGCATCCCAGGGTCCGGCATGCCGTGCCAAGCTGCCGATGCCACCACACTGATAAGGGAGCGCTGGACGAGTGTGCGGCACGCGTGGCTTATCACTGGCCAGCCAGGCGAGTCCAGCGCGGCCCCGATAACGGCACCAGCTCTGCCTGGGGGGGACGAGCCAGGCTGGGGTGGCTCTTGGGGTGATGGGTAAAGCCACCCCAGGCCCAAATGGGGAAAAGGGGGTGATGGAGGCGATTTCCCCACAGGTTATTTGCCAAGCCAGGACGGCATCTCCAATCCCACCCTCCAGCATCTCCTCCAGCACCGGGATGAGAGCACATGGTGACGAGGATGGCCCCAACATGAGGACAGCACTCACCTCCGGCTGGGACATCACAGCCACCGAGGTGACATCCTTGGGCTCTCCTCTGTGTCTCTGGGTCCTCTGGGAGCCGGGTTTCAGTGCTGATGGCAGCTGGGAGCCCAGGTGCTGCCCCGGTGCCAGCCATGGTCTCATCAAAAAAGGCAAGGAAGCTCCCAGCGCAGCGCTGGCCAGGAATGGCGCTGCCCGGGAATGGTGCTGCCTGCAGGAGGGACATTTTTAGCTGATGAGTGTTTGTGGATAAAGCCCTGAATTAGCTGCTCCTTCAGCCTGCCCGGGGTTTCGGGGGGGCCCGGATGACTCGGGAGTCGCTTCGCTTGGCACATCCCCTGCAAAGGATGGACACGTCCCCACTTGGCATCGCCCCTCGTTGCTCTGCTCCGGGGTGGGAGCGGGGAAACGGCCTCATTCTGCTCCCCGGTTGCATCCAGCACCCGCAACCCGGCAGGGATGCCTGGGGGGGCCACGGACCCCAGGGGCCAGGGGACATTTTGTTTCATGGTCGAGGGACCCAGGATGCCACCAGGGCCTGGATATTGATATTTCTGGCCCT
Organism: Nipponia nippon; assembly: GCF_047370975.1. Classification (NCBI taxonomy): domain Eukaryota; kingdom Metazoa; phylum Chordata; class Aves; order Pelecaniformes; family Threskiornithidae; genus Nipponia; species Nipponia nippon. Next base: position 1,652,655 of record NW_028262353.1, read on the forward strand.
GACAGCAGCCGGGGGGGCTCCCAGTTTATCCAGGATCCTGGGGCAAAACATTGCCCCCCCGTATGCCACATGCACGGCTCTTCTCAAGCCCACTCCCAGCATCGCCACACCGGCATCCGGACCCCGAGCAGGAGCTGGCCCGCAGTCCATCCTCCATCTCTCCCCATTATTCCCCTCTGCAAACGCCGTCACTGGGTGCCTGCACGGCTCTGAAGATGCTTTTCCCTGGCAGAAGCAGTCCCCGCCGCGGGGAGCCAGGATGGGGCCGTGGCTGGATCGAAGCCGGGAAGGATTTTCCCGTAAAAGCTCGGCGAGGAGTGAAATGGCTGTGGGCAGAGCAGAGGGGTGTGCAGGGATGGGTACCCCCATCGCTCACCAGCCACGGGGGTCCCTGGGGAGCAGGGGGACCCCAATCCAGGGGAGCGGGGACCCCGAAGGCAAAGCAGTTGGAGGAGCTCTGCCCCTGGGGGTGGAGAACAGGGTTGGCAGCCACAAGGAGCATCCCTGGGGGAGAGACCCAGGACCAGGCAGGATTAAACCGTGGGAGCAGGGTCGTCAAGCGCAGCCAGCGGAGCGGGGGGCCAGGGGGCCGCTGCTGTGGAGGGCTGAGGGGGGCACGGCGGCACCGAGCGGCTCCTCAGCGAGTGCTTTTTGTATCAATAATTAACGGCGGCTGCATCACGTCGGAGCAGGACACCAGGACACGGCCGTGGGGAGCCACCGGGATGGGGGGTCATGCGGGGGTTTGGGTGGTCCCGCTGCCTTGTCACCCCCGGGGCCAGGCCGGGGAGCACCCTTCTCCGTCCAGCAGCACCAGCACCTTTGCCTGGACCCCCAGCACCCTGCAGCCACACGCTGCCAGCAGCATCCCCTTCCCACGCTGCTCCGGCCCCGCCATGGGGACCCCCCCCATGCCAGGGGATCAGGCAGCCCCCGCCGCTGCCCCCCCTCCTGCCTGACCTAGATAACGAATTCCTCCTGCCAGATCCCGGCAGCAGCCGCCCAGGCCTCCTGCCTGCATGAATAAGTGATGGGACACGCATCTATGGCTGCTGCAGCAGGGCCCCTCGGCCCCCCGCGGCCCCCGGGGCTCTCCCCTCCCTGCCCCAAGTCCTGGGAGCTTTGCTGGGGGGGGTGCATGGGGTCTGGGGGTGCATCGCGCCTCGGGGTGCAGCCCTGCGCGGGAGACCCGGGGCAGGGTGGGTGGTGGCAGCCCCCACTGTGGGTGGGGGCACCCTGCAGACGATGCTTGCCCCCACCCTGCCCCTAAATCATTCATCCCCTTTTTTTAGGGTGTCCCCATCAGCTCACTGCCCGCAGCACCCATGTCCCCAGGATGCCCAGGCCCCAGCGGCCACCCTGTCCCTCTGTCCATCCGTCTGTCCTGGCCATCAGCACAGGGCCAACCCGTGTCCCCTCCTGGGCCACCGGGGCCAAACCACCACCCCCCTGCCGGGACCCCCCCTTGGACACAGCCAGCTGGGGGCCGACACCGCGCCAAGACCCGCTTTGTCCTGCAATTAACGGCCTCGTTAGGATAGACAGACGGACAAGGGGCTGCAGGGCCAGCTGCTGGGGGGGGGGGCGGTCCCCAAGAGTCGCTGGCCGCGTCCCCAGCCAGGAGGGCCGGGAGGCCGAGCGCAGGCGATCGATGCGAAAGCCACCCCGTGTTGAAACGGGCGCTGCCGGACTTTGCCCGCGCCCTGCCTGCACCCATCGGGGCCTCCTGGAAAGCCCCCCCCCCCCCCCAGCACGTGCTCGTCCCTGTCCTTGTCACCCCCCCCGCCCCAGGAGGTGGCTCTGCCCCGTGTGCACGCCTCCGCCGGTGCACGCACACGTGTCTGCGGGCGTGCGCACACCCGTCTGCACGCCATGGGGTGCACCTGCGCATGTGTGCACGTGCCTGAGTGTGCAAGAGCATGCTCTTGTCTGCCTGTCCCTGTGTCCGTCTGTCCTGGTGTCCATCCGTCTGACTGTCCCACTGCTCGTCTGTCTGTCCCTGCAGGCGTCCCCACGTGTCACCGTGTCCCGATGCCTGTGGCCAGTTGTGTGTCCTGGTGTCTGTCAGTCCATGTGTGCGCCCGTGTGTCCATGTGCCTGTCTGCATGTCTGTCCCTCTGTCCGTGTGTCACTCACATGTCTGTCCCGGCGTCCCTTTGTCCATGTGCCTCTGCACCCTGATGTCTGTCCCCCTGCCTCTGTGTCTGGCCCAGGACCTGTCTGCGTGTCTGTCCCTGAGTCCTGGGGTCTGTCCTTGTGTCTGTGGGTCTGTCCCAGTGTCCCAGGGTCTGTCTGTGTGTCCGTCCTTGTTTCTGCGCGTCTGTCCCAGTGTCCTGGGGTCTGTCCTTGTTTCTGCGCGTCTGTCCCAGTGTCCCGGGCTCTGTCCATGTGTCCATCCTCGTGCTCGCATGTCTGTCCCTGTGTCCTGGGATCTGTCCATGTGTCCCTCCTTGTGTCCATGTGTCCGTCCCCATGTCCAGGGTCCGTCTGCGTGTCCGTCCCTGTGCCCGTGTGTCTGTCCCTGTGGCCGTGTGTCCGTCCCCGTGTCCATGTGTCCATCCCACCGTCCTGGCGCATGGTCCCCCCGTCCATCCCCGTGTCCCTGCCTCTGTCCCGCCGGGTCCCACCGTCCGTCCGTGGGTGCCGCGGGCGGGGACCGGGACCGGGGACCGGGGACCGGGGCGGGGCGGGGCGGGGCGGGTATGGGCGTGGCCGGGGCGTGGTTGGGGCGGGGCGGCCCGGGCAGGGCCGGGAGCCGCCGGGAGCCGCCGGGAGCCGCCGGAGCCGCCGCCCGCCATGGAGCCCAACAGCCCCCGCAAGATCCAGTTCACGGTGCCGCTGCTGGAGCCGCACCTCGACCCGGAGGCGGCCGAGCAGGTGGGGGGGGCACCGAGCAGCGGGCGGGAAGGGGGGGCACCGGGGGGACCCGGGCGGGGGGAGCCGGGGGGTCCCGCGGGGTCCCGCCGGGGGCCGGGGCGGGGGGGCCGGGGAGCGGTGCGGGAGGCTGCGGGCACGGGAAGGGCACGGCGAGGGCAGCGGCAGCGGGGCAGGGCCCGGGGGGGGCCCCGGTGCGACCGGCGGGGTGCCGGGGCGGTGACGGCACCCCTGGGTGCGGGGGGACGGGGCGGTGGGTGACATGGGGACGGCTGCGGCGTGGGAGGACGCACCCGGGAGCTGCCGGGTGGGCGCAGCCCCCTGGGACCGCGGACACGGCGGGGACACCCCCGGTGCCCCCCCCCGCCACCCCGCGGAGCAGCCCCCGCCGCCCCCCAGCACCCCACGCACCGCCGTGGGCTCGGGGCTGCCCGGCCCCGCGGCCAGGACAGGGTGGCCCTGGGGACCGGGGTGGCCGTGGGGACCGGGGTGGCGGTGCCAGGGCCATGTGCTGGCTCAGCACGACGCCACCGGGGCGTCTCGGGGGCGGGGTGTAGGGTTACGGGCCCCCCCCGGACCCCCCCGGGGCCCTCCAGCCCTTGCTCAATCCCTGCTCCCGCTGGAGGGGATCCCAGAATAGCAGCGGGGATGGGATGGCCTGGCCGGGGGGCACCGCAGGCCTGGCCGCAGGGAGCCGGGGACCCCCCCCGGCAGCCTGACCCCTCTCCCTGCCCACCTCGTCCCCCCCCGCCGTGCCCCCCAGCCCCAGGGGCTGCAGGGCACAAGAGGGGTCTTGGGAGGAGCAAGGACTTCATCAGCACCAGGCGTGGGGGGCTCTGCGGGGGCCTGAGGATGCTGATGAGGAGTTGGGGGGCTCCAGCCGGGGGTCCCAGCTGTGTGTGTCCCCCCCCTCCAGGCTGGGGGGCCCCGGTAGCTGGGTGGCTCCCAGCCGAGGAGCCCCTGCGTGCCAGCGGTGCGGAGGCGAGCGCGGGCCACCTCCCCGGCGAGCATCTCGCTGTCGCTAAATACGGCCACGCACCATCTGGGGCTGCCGCACGGCTCATTTGCAGCGTGGCCCCCCCAGGAGCGAGGGCGAGAGCCGGGGTGGGCTGTCGGGCGGTGGGCATGGGACCCCCGGCACCCACCTTGGCTGCAGCAAGGAGCAAGGGTGCCCATGTCCCACCTCCCATCACAGCCGGGCTACGGGGGGCTCGGGCACAACCCTGCCCTGGGGAATCCCCTACCTGACCCTGCCTCAGTTTCCCCACCCAGAGGAGCTGGGAGCCCTGATTCGGCAGCGCTCGGCAGTGCGGCAAGGCCCTGACAGCCGGCCCCATGCGGTGGCAGCAGGTGACGATGCTGATGTCCCCTCCCTGTGTTCACAGCTCCTCGTTTTTGGGGTGTCCCTGCAGGACAAGACCTGATGTGGGTTCCCCTTGTTGGGAGCTCGCGCTGAGGGAGGGCTCGGCCGTGTCAGCCCCTTGCCAGGCTGCGGCACGGTGTCCCCATGTCCTGCAGGGCTGTCCCCAAGCCTGTCCAGCCCCACCCTCCAAAAGGACCTTGTCCCCATGGATGTTCTCCAGTCCCCCGTGTCCCCACAGGTCCTGCATCTCCTTGTCCCCATCACTTCCAAGAGCATCCAACTGCCCTGGCTCTCCCGGGTGCCACCCATGGGTGCCAGGCCTGGCCCAGGGCTTTGTCCTGCATCTTTGCCCAGGTCCCCAAGCCCATGCTGAGCACAGCATGTCCCCAAGGCTGGGGGGGACAGTCCGGGGGCGTTTGCTCTGTCATGCTGAGAGATGAGCTGCACCAACCCCGTTCCCATCTGCAATCCCGTTCTGGTCTCCGACACCATGCCCATCCTGGGATCCCCCCCCCGGGCCTGGAGGGAGCAGCCCCCCGCGCTGCCGCACCCGCCACAGGCTGCCGGGGCCGGGCTCCTGCCGCTCTCGGCCGTGGAGCTTCTTAATCGATGGTGGAGATTGATCTAAAAATAGCGGCGGCTGGAGAGCACGGCGCCCCGGCCGAGCTGGGGAGGGAGCAGGGATGGAGCGAGGGATGGAGGGAGGGATGGAGCGAGGGAGGACCAGAGCATCCCTCCCCAGGGCGTTGGGGCGGGAGCTGCCCAGACACCTGGGTCCCGTGCCCAGTCCAAAGCGGGAAGGGGAGCGCAGCTCGGGGTGCTCAGCTCTGCCTGGGTGACCTTGAGCGGGTGACACCGGTGTCCCCCACCCCATCCCGGTGCCGGGGGGCACAGCCCTGCCCCACACCCGGGGGGAGGCTGCGGTGGTGCTAGAGTGGTCCAGGGGTGGCTCTGGCTTCCCCAGGGCCCAGCGCTGGGGGCTGCAGGGCCGGATCCAGCCCTGGGGGGACCCCGGCCCATCCCAGCCCCATCGCTGGGTGCCAGGGTGGGGCAGTCGGACCCCGACCCCGGAGCGGGGGCTCAGCGGCGGGTGCCTGGCGGGGAGAGGGCGATTCCCGGCGATTCCTGGCGATTCCCGGCGATTCCTGGCGATTCCCAGCTCCCTCTAATCTCCGTTTAAAATCCAGATCGCGGGTTTCTATGGCAACGGGGCCGACACGGAGAAGATGCGCCGGGGGGCCGGGGGAGGTGGGGAGGGGGCTTCCTCCGCCCCCCCGGCCGCTTGCCCGCCTCATTAGCATCTCATCAGCATCTCATTAGGCATCCCGCCTCATTAGGGAATCCTCGCTGGGAAATTCATTTTTCGGAGCAACTCAGTTAGTGGGTCAGTGGGGAAAGGGGGCGAGGGAGCGCCCGCGGGGCGCGGTGTCACTGCTGTCACCGCTGCCACCGGACACAGCCACGCTGCGGCCACCGAATCCTCCAATGGGGCCACGAAACCCCCCTGAAGGCACCGAGGGGGGGACGTGGGGTGGGATGCTCCAGGTGACCTTGGGCAAGGACACTGTGCCCACGGAGGAAGGGCAGGGCCCTGGCGGTGTCACCACACCGATGTCCCCGAGAGCTTCCCGGGGCTGGGGTATAATTAGCTCCCGCCTGTCGTTAGGGCTGGCCAGGAGATGTTGATTTAAAAGACACATGTGTCCGGCCACGGGAGCCACTGGGCTCGGGGCCCCGGCTGGTGTCCTCCGTCCCCATGGGGCCACCGCTGCCCCGGGGACGAGGACATCGGGGGGGGGTCTTGGTGTTGGCGGGGCTCTGGGTGGGCGCAATGGGGTTTGGGGTGCAGCCGTGGGTCCCGACTCTCTCCTGTCCCCCCCCAGATCCGAAGGCGCCGACCAACTCCTGCCAACCTGGTCCTGAGCAGCGACCAGTCGTCCCCAGGTGGGTCCTTGCATGTGTCACCCCCGTCACCCTGGGCTCCAGCCCACCCAGGGACCCCCCCGACGTGATGCTCAGGGACCCCCCGACGTGATACTCAGGACCACAGCACACTGGTTGCAGCAGGACTCATCCTGCAACCTGGCACGGCAGCACCCCGTGCCCCCCACCCTGGGACCGTCCCCACGTCCCCCCCAGCCCGGCTCAGCCCCTGCCCTCCCCTGCTCCAGCCCCAGGTCTCGCTCAGCCCATCCATCTCCGGGGAAAGCAGCTGCCCGTGACACAGTGCTGGGGACACTGGGGGGGACTGGCACGGGGCCGCCCCTGCTGGCAGGGGACACCAGCTGTGACATTTAAGAGGTCCTCGGTCACTGGCCTAACCCGGCATGTGGCCTTTGGGGACGGGGTCTGACCCGGCTGGCGGCTGTGTCACGGCCTCCCTGCCCCCCGCGGCTGGGTGGTTTCATCTGTCCCCTGCTTTGGGGACACCCCGGTGGCTGGGAGGCTCTGTCCCCGAGTGCCACCTCCAGGCCCTCCACCCACTCAGGGCAGCAGCTCGACGGGGCTGAGCATCACCCGGGGGGGGGGGGTCAGGATGCGGCCCCAGTGTGGGGACAGGGCTGAGCCACCGCTGGCCGCCCTCCTCTGCTGCCATTTGTGTGACAGGGGACGGGATGCTGGTTCCCATGGCAATACGGGGGGCGATGGTGATGCTGGGGGGGCGGAGCAGGACTGTCCCGACCTCACCCACAGCCACGCCGAGCACCCACGGGTGACGGCCAGAGCCGGTGGGGCTGGATTCACATGGGGGGTGCAAGATGGAGCCCAGCACCCTGCGCTCACCGCTGACCCCTGGCTCCCTCTCCCCCCCAGAGATTGACGAGGACCGGCTGCCCAACCCCCTGCTGAAGGTAGGTGCTGCTGCCGTGGGGGGCTGCGGGGGAGCCCCCAGCCCCTCGGGGTCCCCCCGGGGAGCCCCCCGGCCCCCTGCTCACCTCCCCTTCCCTCGCAGTCGGGTCTGGCCATGTCGCCCAGGCAGAGGAAGAAGGTTTCCCGCACCACCCCAACCATGAAAGGTATCTGGGGGGGGACAGGGGGTGACGGTCCCCCCGCGTCGCAGGGGACGGGCGGGTGGGATGCCACCACCTTTGTGCTGGCCTTGGACCTGCTTGGCCATGTCCAGCCCTGGGGCAGGAGCGTGGCCGTGCCTGTGGGCACACGGGGTCCAGGTATGGCAAATGCCACCAGAGGGGACAGAAGGCCACCAAGCTTGCCGGGCTGCATCTCCCCGGTGTCACTGGGAGCGTGGGGACGGTCACCACTGCCCCCCGCGTCCCCCCCAGCGCCGCTCCCTGCCTGGCAGAGCTGCAGATGATGGTGGAGCATCACCTGTGCAAGCAGGCGCAGGGCGAGGAGGAGGAGGAGGCAGCCGCTGCCAGCCAGGAGCGTGGCCCAGGCCACTGCCACCACGGTGACACCGAGCACAGCCACAGCCCTGGTGGAACCTGCCCGCTGGCCACACACGAGGGTGGCCCTGGCCCCGGAGAGCGTGAGTACCGCTCCTCCCCGGCCCCTTAACTCTGCCCCGGGAGCCTCCGTGCACCCGGAGCTGGGAGGTTTGGGGGTGCTGGGACAGCTTCTGGGGTGCAGCACTCACCCCCTGCCCCATGGCGCCCGCAGGGACCCGCGGGGACGGGCAGCAAAGCCTGGCCGAGGAGGGCACCCATATAGCACCAAAGGAAGGCGCCGGCAAGGGTGCTGCCAGCAGCCAGTAGGTAGGTACTGGGACACTGGGTGGGCACTGGGACACTGTACTGGGGCACTGGGGGGTCACTGGGACACTGTACTGGGGCACTAGGGGAGTACTGGGACATTGTATTGTGGTACTGGGACACTGTACTGGGGCACTGGGGAGGTAGAGGGACACTGGGGGGGGTACTGGGGAAGTACTGGGACACTGTGGAGGTATCCTGGGCACCATGCCAGGGAAGGGGACGGTGGCACAGGGCGAGGGTGGCACCGGGGACGTGGCTCCAGCATCGCTGGGGTTGGGGTAGGGAAGAGGACCCTTCGCCGCAGGGACCCCCGCCGCGGGGTCCCCGTCCCCCAGCGTGGCTCCCCCTGTCCCCAGGTGCCAGCGGCGGCGGGAGCGAGGCCGCGGCCGGGCCGAAGGAGCCGAACGCCGCAATATTTTTTTTATCTGATCGTTTTCTAAGATTTCGACGGCTGCTTTGGGTCTTCCGGAGGATTTTTTTTACTGCCGCGGGCAGGTCCCCCCCGGGGGGGCTCTGGGGACGAGGGCAAGCCAGGCTGCCCGCCCTGTCCCCTCGCCCCCCCCGGTCCCCAGGGCAGGTGACACTGGGGACACCGAGCAGCACCCCTCGCGCACGGCTCGTGCCACCCCCCTCACTGCCAGCCCCGGGGTGTCCCCAGGGCCACCCTGCTGTCACCACCCCCCCAGGCTGGGGGACACATGGCCCCGCTGCTCCCAGGGACACGGGGAGCTGCACCCCGCCCAGCACACGCATGTGTGCATGCACACGCAGGTTGGTGTGCACGCTTGCACACGTGTGGCGGAGGGGCGTGCACACGCATGCACCCGTGGGGGAGCCCCGGGCATTCGCACACCCCGCTGCGCGCACACGCGTCTGCACACACGGACGCGGGAGGGGGATGCCCGCGCACTTTGCACATGTGATTCGCATGCACGCCCATGTGCGTACACACAGAACACACGTGCACACGCCTGGGTGGGCGCGGGGACCCCCCGCCTCAGCCGGTATTAAAGGGATCCCTTCTCCCCGCCGCCTCCTCCTTGCCTTCGTGACGGGGGACGCGGGGGGCCGGGACCCCCCTTGGGTGCTGGGGGGCAGCACCCACCTCCGGGGGTCTGATCCAGCCCTGCCACCCACTCTGTCCCCCTCCCGGCCGGTCCCAGGCCACGGCACCGGGTCCCCAGTGCGTGGGACGAGGGTGCGGGAACCAGGTTGGTGGTGGTGTACGGTTTATTAATTGCTCGTTAGCAGCGGCGCTTCGTTTCACATGCGTGTGTGGGTGGGCGCGAGGTGGAATTCTGCCAGCAGTGACCGGGTGGGGACACAACGCGTTACCGCAGGGTAGAAAAGTACAAACACAGACGGGCCGTGCCGCGGCGGCCGGGCGCTGGGCGACGGACACGGTGGGGCAGGGGGGCCGGAGCCGAGATGCCGAAGCAGGAGGATGCCGGAGGTGGAAGAGGCTGGAGGCACGCCGGGAGCCGGAGGATGCTCGAGGCATGCCGGAGCTGGGATGCCAAGAGGATGCGCAGGGCGCACTGGGGCCGGGATGCCAGAGGCATGGCGGGGCCGAGGAAGCGGGGGGATACCGGGGGCATGCTGGAGCTGGAGGATGCTGGAGTCACGCCGGAGCCAGCGATGCTGGAAGCACACCGGAGCCAGAAGGTGCTGGAGACCCCTGGAGCTGGGGGATGCCGGCACCGGGGGCTGGCACTGTCACTTCAGGGTCCAATCCTGCCCTCCCACCGTGCCCCCGCGCGCGCTGCCCCGTCACCGCCTCGCTGCCCCCCGCGTCTCCCAGCCTCGCCCACGCCGCGCGGGGCAGGGCCCCGAGGGGAAGCCCTGAGGTGCCCTTAGGGTCAGCGGACCTGGGGACAGGTCCCATAGGGAGCTGTCCCCAGCCCGGGGTGACAGAGAGACACATATCCCAGGACAGGGCTGCTCAGGGCACGTAGGGGACGTTTGGGGCCACCCATCGCGGTGTGGTTGGACAGACCCAGCAGGAACAGAGGGAACCACGGTGGCCCTCGAGGTGACAACGTACCCGACACGGCTCCTCCATCCCTCGGTCCCCTACTGTCCCCAGCACCACCATCATCATCCCCAGCTCCCCCCAAGCACCCAGCGGGGTGAGAAGCAGCTTTTTTAAAAAGCCATAAGGACAAAACCCAGCGGCAGGGGCCAGGCAGCCGCTGGTGTGGCAGTGAGAGGGTCGGCGTCACCGTCACCCGTGGCCTGAGGCCACACGGCTCGGTGGCCAGTTTGGCACAGGCAGCCGGAGCTGGCCGGGCTGAGGGGCTGCCGGCCCCAGGGATGCTCCTGGCGCGGAGGTTGGCACAAATCCTTGTGCGGCCCCGGGCGGCTCCTTCCCTGCAAATGGTGCTGAATTCGATGGCGTCGAAGACTTTGGGCGAGACGGCGTCACTCGGCTGGACGAGGACCTGCCGTTGCAGGGGGGGGACAGTCACAGCGGTGCCACCACTCCCCCCCCTCACCCAGTTTGGCCCCCGGACCCCCCGTGCCCACCTCGCTCCTCCCGGTGCTATTCCACGTCCCCGTTCTGCCTGTGCCGGCTGGGGGCCGCCGGCAGCTGCTCCTCGCAGGGCGACAGCTCCTCGATGGACGCCTGGTTGGTGATGCCTGCGGCGGGACGCGGGGCTGGGGGCTCGCTCCAGCCACCCACGGGGGCTGAGAACCCCCCAACTCTCCCCCCTCTGGGTGTCACCCACCCCACGAGTCTGGGGGCCACCCACCCTGTGCTTGGGCCACCTCCCCACCCAGGGAGCCCTGGCGCATCCCTGTGACAGTCCCCATCCTCTCCCCGGTGGCTGCGGTGGCTGTCACCTACCGCTGGCCGCCCGCTCCTTCCACTTCTGCTTGTTCTCCTGGATGTACTTGGCCCAGGTGGAGCGGAATCCAGCCAGGTCGGCTTTGATGTCCCCCAGCTCCAGGTGCTCATCCAGGGACGGCTGCCGCCACTGCGAGCTGCGGGGACGGGGACAGCTGGGAGCAGGGCAGAGCCACCACGGCCACCTCCCAGGTCCCAAAATAAGTGGGTGCCCCCCACCCCCAGGCTGAGCCCCACCACTTCCCCCTGGGGAAGGGGACACTGAGGCAGGATGGTGCGGCCAACCTGGCCTGCTGGCTGGCCACCGGGTTGCCCTTGGCTTTGGTGCCGTCCTCGGCGAGGGGCAGCACCATCTTCTCAGCCACATCGGTCAGCACCGAGAAGGTGGGCTCCACGATGAAGTCGATGAAGCCTGCGGTGGGGAAGGGACACGGCGTCGATGGGGACATCCCCTGCCCGTGGCGGGGCCGGTGGCAGGGGATGGGGACCCACCACCACTCACCGATCTGGGACTGGGCCACCAGCGTGGAGGTGCGGTCGCAGAGGGGCGAGAAGGGCAGCCCCAGCTCAGCCTCCTTGTCCCCCTGGCAAGGCAAGGGAGACGTGTCCCCAAGGGGTGGTCCCCGTGTCCCACCACCCGTCCCCGGGGACGCGGGCGCCCTACCTGCCTGAAGAACTCCTCCATCAGGGCTTTGGTCCAGCGGCTGTGCACCGACCACTGCTTGGTGGGGTGGCTGATGTCGGCCGCGTGCAGCAGCAGCGACAGCACCTTGGACTTATCGATCCTGGGGAGGGGACCCTGGCGCTGAGCCTTGTCCCTAAAACCACGTCCCCCTCCCCGCCACCGGGACCCCCCCCTCCCCGACCTGGGTGGGCACCCATACTCACCGCTCCAGCTGCTGCAGGGACGTCTTCATGGACTTCACCTGCTGGAAGTGGCAGGACATGTCGGTGGCCAGGACCATCTCGATCACCAGAGCCCGCAGCTCCCTGCGCCCCGGCGAGGGGGGGAAACGCCATCAGGGCCCCACGTCCCGGCTGGGGACAGCCCCGGGGATGGGGACGGGGACCTTACACAAACTCGTCCTTGGTGAGGTTGACGAAGATGTTCATCTCGTCGTCCTGCATCATGCGGAAGACGGCGCTGATGTGGTGATTCTCCAGCACCGAGCGGTCGTTGTAGAGGATGGCACAGTCCGACCTGGGGACGGAGGGGACAGTGGGGCCCCGGCACGGCTGGGGGCAGCCTGAGTCCCCCCGGGGAGAGGGATGTCCCCAGGGTGCCAGCATGACTGTATCCTGGCCATATGGGTGGCCCTGGGTGGCCCCAGAGTGGCAGCATCTGTATCCCAGCTATACTGGTGATGCCTGGGGACGCCCAGGGCACCACTCAGTCCTTTCCATGCCCCACAGTGTCTCGTGTGTCCCCATAACAAGTCCCCAGCCCTGCCTGCTCTGCCCATGCTGTGCCGCGCCACCCATGCCGTGCCTTGCCACCCGCACCATGCCATGCCACCCATGCCGTGCCGTGTCACCCGCGCCGTGCCGTGCCACCCGCCCTCACTTGGTCTGGATGTGGAAGCTGTTGGTGGTGCCTGTGTGCTCGTAGTCGTGGATGGCGGCAGCGAAGATGATGGCCAGGACCTCAATCTCCGTCAGGTAGTGCTGGGGGGACACGGGCATCAGGGGGACGGGGACGGGCACCGGGTGCTCCAGTGCCACCCCGCAAGGGGCACGGGGCCAAATGGGTGTGGGGTCCTCTGTGTGCGTGTTTTTGCATGACTGCGTGGGACTACACACGTGCACGGCCACATATGCCTGTCACGGCTGCAAGTGTGTGCATGTGCGTGTGACAACCATGACAGCCGTGTGGGGACAACAGGGCGCACACATGTGCCAGGTGTCACCCCACGTGTGCCCACCCGCCCTCCCACGCCGGGGTCACCCTGTCCCCCCATCATCCTGGTGACGTTTCCATGGTGACAGCGCAGTCGCAAGGTGGCGCCATCTCCGTGGCAACAAGCATCACCTGGACCAGCCAGACCGGCACCGGGCACCAGCCCAGACGTGGCCCAGGACCCCCGTGGGACCCCCCACGCCCCCGTACCAGCATGCCGGTGCGGAGCAAGAAGCAATGGACGGTCTGGGTGACGTCGGCAGCGTGGACCTGGTTGTGGTAAGGGTTCCGGTACTTCCCGTAGCCGGCCTCCAGCGCGTCCAGCAGCGTCGTCAGGAAGACGGAGGGGATCTGCGGCACAGGCGCACGTGCTCACGGATGCACTCGTGTGCGAAGCCACCGGCACCTGCCAGGCACCCAGCCCCGGAGGCACCCATGGGTGGGCACGGGAACAGGCGTACCTTGAAGCGGCTGTTGAGGTTGTGTCGGGTGAAGAGCTCAAAGACGATGGTCCTCAGGGAGTGATCGTCCGTCACCCGGTTCAGCGCGAAGACGTCAAAGCACCAGAGGTCGAGGCTCTGCGGGGAGACAGGGGCGTTAACCCCAGCGCCGGGGCAAGCCCAGTGCCCGGTGACACCCAGCCGTGCCCCGCGATGACCGGTGATGCCAGGCAACCTCCAGCAATGCGCAGGGATGCCCAGCCGTGCCAGGCAATGTCCACTGAAGCCCAGCAATGCCCAGTCATGCCCAGTAACATCCAGCCATGCCCAGCAATGCCCAGTGATGCCCAGCCGTGCCCAGCAGCGCTGGGTGCCATCTCCCCCAGCTATCCCAGTCCAAGTCCCGCAGAGCCAGCAGTGTGGGCAGGGGGGGCCATGCCAGGCAGTGCCAGGCCGGGGCAGCGTGCCAGCATCCCTGGGGGGGATTGGGGTGCCCCCCGCGCCCCACGGTACCTTCAGGCAGTTCAGGACGGAGGTGGAGTAGCTGGGCCCCACGGCTGTGTACGTCCTGCGAAACATCCTGCAACGGGGGGAGGCAGGGCTGATGTGGGTACTGGGGGACCCACCTGGCTGCTGGGGGACCCACCTGGGTGCTAGGGGACCCACCTGGGTGCTGGGGGACAGACCCTGGGGGCAAGAGACAGACCTGAGTGCTCAGCAACTCAGCTGGGTGCTGGGGACAGACCTGGGTGCTGGGGGACAGTCCCTGGTGCTGGGGACCCCCCTGGGTGATGGGAGACAGTCTCTGGGTGCTGGGGGCCTACCTGGGTGCTGGGGGACAGTCCCTGGTGCTGGGGACTCCCCTGGGTGCCGAGAACCCCCTTGGGTGCCAGGCAGAGCCCCTGGGTGCCACGGGACAGCCCAAACCCCCCAGGGACCACGCTCTCACCCCCATCTCCATCCCAGCCATGCCCCCCCCCCGACCCCCCCATCCACCCGGGGGTGCCACCCCGCACCCACCTCTCCACGAAGATGCCAGCTTGGACGGCGTGAACGATGCTGCGGAACTTGGGCTTCTCCTCCGCCCGCCGCCCCTTGGCCCGCGCCTGCTGGGTGAAGGTGGCCGCCAGCCAGTCCCGCACCTCCGAGGGCACCGCCGCGTCCGAGCCCATCTCCCGCAGCTCATCCTCCGTGTCCAGCATCTGCCTGCGGGATGGGGAACGGGGTGGGATGGCACCAGGGTGGGTGGCCATCGTCCCCCATGTCCCCCTGCCGCCCCAGGGCTCCCGCCCGCACCTCGTCTCGTCGATGTAGACGGCCTCCAGCAGCGAGGCCGCGTACTCCAGGTTCCTCTTCAGCTCCTCCACGTTCACCTCGCCCGTCTCCAGCTGCTTCACCATGTAGCGCAGCCTGCGGGCAGCCGGGCAGCGCGTCACCGGCCTCCCCGGGGACAGGGGTGGCGGTGGGTGGCAGCGGCGGGGGTCCCCGGCTGCCCTGCGGCTGGATGCGCCCATGCACACGCCTCGACACGCGTGGGCAGCGCCTATAGGCGCGTGTGTGCACGCGTCCTGTGTCGGTGCGGGGTGGTGGGTGCCCGCCCGGGGACCCCCGGAGTGATGGTGGCAGCGAGGGATGGGTCGAGAGGGGAGCGCGGCTATGGCACGGCTGGGGGGCGCGAGGGGCACCCAGGACCCGGCAGACAGAGCTGAGCCCATGGCACCCAGCACCCTGTGTCCAGAGCACATCCTGCACCCAGTACCCAGCGCCCTGCACCCAGAGCTCATCCTGCACCCAGAGCTCATCCTGAACTCGGTACACAGCACTTTGCAGCCAGAGCTCATCCCACACCCAAAACCCTTCAGCCTGCACCTACACAGCACCCAGGGTTCATCCTGCACCCAGCAGCCAGAGCTCAGCACCCAGCACCTAAAGCTTATCCTGCACCCAGCACCCAGAGATCAGCGCCCAGGGCTCATCCTGCACCCAGCACCTGGAGCCCAGCACCGGGGAGGGGGCACCCCCGCTGTGGGAACTGGGCAGGGGTGGGGGCAGGGGGTGGCGGGTGTCCCTCCCCACACTGGAGAAGTCCGGCACCGCGAGCCCGGGGGTCACCCTGTCCCCAGCCCCGAGGGTGGCCGTCCCCACCGTGTCACCCTCCCGGGAGCTCCAGTGCTCCCAGCCTTGCGCAGGGCCCGGGGTGACACCGGGGACAAAGTCCCCGCCAGCCCACGGGGTCAGCGGGGCCACGGCAGCCGCTGGGACGTCCCTGGGGACAGGGACAAAGCCAGAATGGGGGGGGGGGGACGACAGCCTGAGGGGGGGACACCCCTGCAGCGGGATGCCTGTGCATCCTGGGGACCCATGGCGGGGTCAGGGTGCTCAGCCCCCCCTGCCCCACCATGCCTCAGTTTCCCCCCCAGAAACCTCCCCACGCTGGGTGCCAAGGGGCACACGTGCATGCACACACGTGCATGCACACATGCCCAAATACACGTGCAAGGCATGTGCACACAGGCATGCACACGTGCACACAGACGCTTGCCCAGCAATGCACACACACGGTGCACACAAGTGCCCACTCGGGACAGCTACACACGCACCACGCATACCCACACCTGCAAATACCCCCCCACAGTGCACACACACACACGTGCACACTTGCACACACATGCACACCTTTCCACCAACGCACACGCGTGCACGCAGCACACACGTGTGCACAGCCGTACACTCCTCTCCCCAGCCCGCGCCTCGGGCGAGCCCTCCCCGTCTGACACACGCCTGAACACACGTGTGCCCACAGCCGGCCGGCCCCCGGCCATCTGTCTGTGTGTCCGTGTGTCTGTCGTGGCAGGGGGCGCGGAGGCGGCGGCGGGGAGGGGAGGGGGAGTCCCATCTGGCCGCCCGGGGAAGCGCCACCCCCGCAGCCATCAGCCGTGTCTCCCGCTGCAGCCGCCTTGCTCGCACGCCGGCTGGCACGGGCTGGCGCGGGCTGGCACGGGCCCCCGGGGCTCCACCGGCTCCCCCCGGGCTGGGGCAAGGGTCGGGGGGGGACACGGGGCAGCTGCTGGCCCCTGTCCTGGTCTGGCTCAGCCCTCCGGCCACCCTGTCCCCTCCTGGAGGCCTCGTTGTCACTGCCACCAGCACCCACCAGGTCCCTATTGGTACCCACTGGTCCCCATCACTGCCCACGGGGTCCCCACTGGTCCCCATTAGTGTCCGCTTGGCACCCAGCGGGTCCTCATCCCTGCCACCAGCACCCACTGGTCCCCATCACTGCCCACCTGGCACCCAGTGGATCCCCACTGGTCCCCATCACTGCCACCAGTACTCAGCGGGTCCCCATTAATGCCCACTGGGTCCCCATCTCCGCCTACCTGGCACCCACCAGGTCCCCATCGGTACCCACTGGTCCCCACCACTGCCCACCCAGCACCCGCTGGGTCCCCACCACCTGGGCACAGAGTCCCCAAGGCCGGTGGCCCCTCTCCCCACTGCCAGCGGTTTCCCGTGACGCTGCCAGCCCAGCCCACGGCTCGGGGGCCGGCTCGGGGGCCACCTCGGGGTGACCCTGAAGCCGCGGGGAGGGGGACAGCACGCGGTGACAGTCCCGTGGGACGGGGCAGAGGCCAGCCCCTCCGATGCCTCTCCCATGGCCAGCCCCAAGCCGGGACGCGGCATCCCCGGCACCGTCACCCCGTGTCCCCGTGGCGGGAACGTCACCGCGGTCACAGCCCCGAGTGAAAACCCCGGGGGAGCGACGCGGCGGTGGCTTCTGCACAGCGGCTCCTGGCAGCCCTGCGCCTCGTTAGCGCTAACGAGAGCCGGCAGCGGGCGTGAGGGCCCCGCCAGGCGGGCGTGCAGGGACGGGCGAGACCCCCCGGACCTGTGCACGCCTGTGCAAGGCAGGGCGAGGTCACGCATCCTCGTGCGAGGCTGCGCGGGGCTGTGCACGGCCGTGCGGGTGACGCGTGGTCCTGCGCGTCCCTGCCAGCCAGCCCTCAGCCACCCTGTCCCCACTAACTCTGTCCCTTGGGGAAACTGAGGCGCGGTGTGAGGCGCAGCGGGGACAGGGGTCATGGGCACGGTCCCAGTGGGGGCCACGGGGTCCCCACCACACTGGCTCCTCGGGGACAGCCCCAAAACCCCCAGGTCACTGGCCGAGAGGAGACACTGTGTCCCCTGACGTTGGGGACAACTGAAAACCCCATGGGAAGGACGCAACTGGCAGTGACCCAGGAGATGCTGGCACTTGTCCCTGACCCAGGTGACAGTCCCCAGGAGGGGACGGTACCGTGACCCCAGCCAGCCCAGGAGGGACCAGCACCAGCACTGGGAACGCCGGGGCCAGCGGGGCCGTGGGACCGTGCGCAGACAGGGTTCCTGGCCATGGGTGGGGGGACAAGGGGAGCCCCCACCACTCTGGGGGGACACGAGGCTGGCAGCTGGGGGACACGGAGCGCTGGCAGCGTGGCGGGCGAGGAGGGCTGGCGAGGGCCGCATCCGCCCCGGCTCCCGCGGGATTTCCTGACGGCTGATTGCAATTTGTTTTAATTAGCGGCCGCCGCCCCGCGCCAAGGGACCCGCACCGCAGCCGGGCTTGCGCCCCGAAAGCGTCCCCAGGTCCCCCAAGGGTCCCCCTCTGTGTCCCACCCCGGGTCCCATGGCCCCCGCGCTCCCCCCTGCCCCTCCCAGCACCTAATGAGCTCCCGAGCCTCGTTAGCGTCGCTCCGGCCTGGCCGCACGGCAGGCAGCAACCTGTGCACACGCATGTGCGGGCAAGCGTGCAGAGGGATGCACAAGCCCACCCGCCTGTGCACGTCTGCACGCGTGTGTGTGTGCGTGTGCAAGCGCACACGCGGCTGATTGCAGGTGCCGGCGCACGGCTGCGAAGCAGAGCGCGCACGAGCAAGCGCCGGTCCGTGCAAGCGTGCAAGGGCACGCGCAGCTGTTGCACACCCACACCTCGCCCCAGCGCAGCGACGGGACCCAGCTCGGCGGGCGGGGGCCACCGTGTCCCCCAGCCAAGGTGACAGTGACGGCTGCCAGCGAGCGAGGGAGGGGGGCCGGGGGGCAGCCAGACGTCACGTTCAAAGCCAGCGCGAAGCTCCCGAGCCCGGCAAGCTGCGAGGGAATGTGACCTTGGGGAAGGCGGCCGTCACCTTCCAGCGCCCAGCCACCCATCCCTGGGGACACCCATGCTCAGGGACACCCACCCTTGGTGGCACGGCCATGGGGGACCCCTGTGTCACTCGCCCATCACGGACGGAGCTGGGACCCCTGAGCAGAGCCCAGGGACGAGGGACGGCCACCGCCTGGCAGCGGCAGCAGGGGTCGGGCTGCGTCACGCTGCCGTGTGGGTGCCACCCGTGCCCACGGTCCCCACGGGCTGCCTGTCACCACCCACGGCTCTGCGCTGCTGCCAGCCCCCGCCGTGTCACCTCCCGCCGTGTCCCAGGCCTGCCACGGGGACGACGGTGCCCGCAGAGCCGCTGGCGCCCCGCAGGCCCCCAGAGCAGCACCAGTGTCCCCAGGGCCACCCAGGGAGGGGTTCAGGGTTGGCCTCGGGGTACAGCCAGTGCTGGGGACCCCCCCAGGACTGATGCCGCAGCCCCACACGCACCCATGGGTGCCCGGACCCCTCCAGCTCCTTCCCCTGTGGTCCCCCGTCCCAGCTGATCCCCACCTGGGGGACCTGAAACCGGTCCCCAGCGCTCGAGGGGCCGGGATCCTGCACCCCGGGGACACCTCAGGGTCCCCAGGCAGGGGTCCCCGCTGTCCCCCCGGTGCTGGCAGGGAGGGGGGGTGCGGGGGGGTGCAGGCAGGGTGCAGGCAGGGACCCCCCCGGCCCCCCGCACGCCCCCGCAGCGGGGGCGGCCACCAGCGATTTCGGGGAGGGGGAGGCAGGCGGGGGCAGGGGGGAGCGGGAGCGCGGCGCAGCCCACGCGCTCGTACACCTGCGTGCGCACACGCTCCCCGCCGCACGCTCAGGTGCGCTCCAGCGCGCGGGTGTGCACACGCGCTCCCATGCACGCTCGCTTACTCCCGTGCGCGCACACGCGCAGGGACCCCTGCTCCCACCCGCGTTCACGCCTGCACGCACCCAGGTGCGCTCGCACGCACCTCCGCACGCGCGTCGGCACACTCCCACCGGGCGCTTGCACGCCCACAGCAATGTGCGCAGCCGGTTGCACACTCAGGCTTGCACGCTCACCCCGAGAGCTCTGGCACCAATGTTTCACACCCCGGCTGAGTCCTGCCCCGGCCTCGGGCTCGTGTGAAACACACTCAGCAGCTCGGCTCGCCGACGAGCGTGCAACACGGGCACCCGGCTCCCGTCTTTGTCCCCGTGTCCCCTCCGTCACACCAGCACTGCGCACACCCCTGCCGGCGTGCACCCGTGCACAAGTGCGCCTTCGCCAGCCGCCATGTGCAGGGCAACCCCGTGCACGTGTGTGCACGTGGCCGTGCACGCCCCTCGCACGCCCACGCCTGCGCCCGCGGCACGAGGACGCGCATAAGCACACGTGCCGGGGGTTCGCGAGGGGGGCACGCGCGCATGTGAGCCCACGCGTGAGCACGACCGTGCGCCGGGTGAGGGGGTGGCACCCCCAGGGCCACCCAGAGCCTCCCGGCGAGGAGGGGGGCACAGTGTGGCACCCTGGGGTGTCAGGGGGTGTCACCCCCTCTCTGGGGCCGGCCAGCACCCTGGCACCCGCTCGGCCCCCCCAGAGTTGGGGGGCACCCCAGCCCTCTGCCCACCCCCCGCTGCCGCCCGGGATGAGGGGTCCTGCCCCCACCCACCACCCCCAGAGCCGCCCCATCAGACCCACCCCAAGCTCATGGGTGCCCCCACCCCGAGGGGGTGCTAGTGGGTGCAGGGGGGGGTCCCGAAGGTGACTGGGGGGTCCTGCATGGGGGTGCAGGGCGCAGCGCACAGATGGGGGACACCTGGGGGGGTCCCCCGGGGCAAAGGGCTCTGGGGGGACCCTGGGGGCAGCTGAAGGTCCTGCCTGGGGTAGGGGGATGTGGGGTGGGGGGCACCGGGGGGCTCTTGGAGGAGGATGAGGGGGTCCCCAAAGCGGGGCGTCGGGGGGTTCGGCAGGGTGTGATGCTCGGGTGGGCGCGGGGGTCCCGGTTTGGTGGGGGGGGTCTCCTGTTTGGGGGGGGTCCCCGGTTCGGGGGGTCACTCACAGCGCCCGGAGCTTGACCCAGATCTTCTTGCTGGGGGCGGACTTGATCTCCAGCGGGGACGGGCAGCCGCCGGCCGGGTCCAGCCCCTCCCGCTCGGGCTCCAGCCCCGGGAGGCTCCGCGGCGGCTCCATGGCCCCTGCGGCGGCGGGGACGCGCCCTCAGCCCCGCAGCCGCTGCCGGGGCCGGGCCGAGGAGCAGCCGGTACCGCCCCGCAGCCCCGGCAGCGGCCTCCCTCCCCGCCCGGTACCCGGCGGCTGCGCAGGCAGCACCGGCCCGGGCGGCGGAGCTAAGATGGCATCCCCGGGCACCGGGGGTGGGAGGACCGGGAGGGGGGGCACCGGGATGGGGGGCACCGGGGATGGGGAGAAGCGGGGATGGGGATGCAGCGGGGATGGGGAAGCACCGGGAGAGGAGAACCGGGGATGGGGAGAACCGGGGATGGGGAGAACCGGGGATGGGGAGAACCGGGGATGGGGAGAACGGGGGATGGGGAGAACCGGGGATGGGGAGCACCGGCGTGCGGCGGAGGGGACCGGGGATGCTGTGCGCTCCTACCCGGGGATGCTCGGCGGGGAAGCGCCGGTCCTGCCGTGCTCCGGTGCTGCCTGTACCCCCGGTGCTACCGGTACCGCCGTGTCCCGGTCCTCCCGCTGCTGCTGGCTCTGCCTCCGCCGACCGGGGTTCGCCGCAACTTTCCCCGAGCCGGCACCGGCACCGGCACCGGCGGGAGGGCGGGGAGGGGCGGGGGGAGCCGGGGGCGGGGGCCGGGAACCGGGGCCCGCCCAGCCCCGCCGCCCCGCTCAGCGATGGGGAGGGGGGAGATGCCCCGGGACCCCCCGTGTGGGGCGGTGGGGAGGGGGGAGATGCCCCGGAACCCCCCCCGGGGCGTTGGGGAGGGGGGAGATGCCCCGGGACCCCGCCGGGGCTGGGGGGGTGGGCGCAGGTGCCCCAGGGCCCCCCCTGGGGAGGGAGGTGTCCAGGACCCCTATGGGGGGTACCCCAGGACTGCTATGGGGCTATAGGGGTGGTACCCCAGCACCCCTGGGGGGTACCCCAGGACCCCTATGGAGCTGGGGGGGTGCAGGTACCCCAGGACCCCTCTGGGGCTATAGGGGTTGTACCCCAGGACCCCTACGGGGGGGCACCCCAGGACCCCCGCGGGGCTGTGGGGGGTCTCACTGGGTTTGGCAGCCCAGGAAGTGGCCAGAGCCCCCGGTGCCCCCCAGGGAGGGGCCATGACCCCCATGTGCCGCGCAGGGGGGCTGCTCCGAGCCCCACCGCGACCCCCACCTCCCCCAGCCCCACTCCCTGCTGAGACCTGCCCTGTTCGTCACACGTCACCCAGGCCGGTGACACGGACACCGGGGACCACAGGGCAGCGGCAGCCCCCTATTTATTGTAGGACCTACCCAAACCCGGGGGGCTGCTGGGCCTCTCGCCTGTTCGGGCATCGTCCCCCTGGGCTGGGGGGCACGGGGGGGTTTGGGAGTGGCCTGAGCTCGAGGGAACCCCGTCCCCTGGGCTCACGGACACTCTGCACTCCGCACACACCTCGTCCCCCACCCTGTGGCCCCCCACCCATCCCATCTGTGTCCCACCGGGAAGCCTCGGGGCGCAGGGACCAGTGCCGAGGGCCCGGGGGGCTCCAGGCACACACAGGGGGGGATATTGGGGTGCCAAAGCCCGGGGTGGGGGTCCCATCGAGCCGGGGGGCACAGCAGCACCCGCGCTGCCTCCCGCGGCACGCGCCGAGCCACAGCCCCCGGGGAATATTAATAAGCCTTTATGTAACGCCGTAGGTGTGCGCAGCACCCACCGCCGCGGCACCGGCACCGGGGGGCCAGGTGGGGACCACCCCTCGGGGCACCGTCCCTGAGCCCCCACCTTGCCCATCGTCCCCGGTGGCTCAGCCCGGTCGCTGGCCACTGGGCCATATCCCCTCCCGGCCTTTGCCGGCTAGCACCCATGGGTGCTGCCCGGAGATGCATCCCTTTAGCCTCCAAAAGGGGGGCTGTGCCCCCTCCCAGGGGGGCCCCTCGCTTTGGTGGGGTGTCCTGAGGGTGCAGGGGGCACCCGTGGGACCCCCACCCGCACGCTGGGGTCAGCAGGGTGGGCTGCCAGCCCCGGCATGTGGCGTGGGAGCTCCCATACCCCGCTGGGGACATTTTGGGGTCCCTAAACTTTTTTGGGGGGGCTCAAAGCCAGGCTGGGGGCTGCGACTTGAACAAAGTGGGGGACCCCACGGCGCGGAGCAGCCCAAGGCGGGGGGCGCGGGCGGCGGCGGGCACGGGAGAGGCCGTGGGCAGGGATGCGCGCGAGACAAAGCCGCGCTGCCGGCGGGGAGCCTCGGCAGCTCGTTACCGCTTTAATATCGTGATTGATGAGCGCGAAAATAGACTTTTGCAGCAATCTGGAATAATCAGCAGGTTCTGGGCGTTAATTCGGGGGAGTTCAGCCCCCCGGGAGCGCAGCCGGAGGGGGGCAGCGGGGGAGTCCAGCCCGCTCCGGAGCAGTTTTTCCACCCCGGATGAATTAATAAAGGAATTAGTGCCGGACGAGGCGGCCGCACGCTTGGCCACGCGATCGCGGCTGCGGTTCGGTTTGGCTGCCGGGGCCGCACGCTCGGCCTCCCCCAGCCCCGGTACCACCGGGCCCTGTCGAGGGGGCTCTGCCGAGGGGGCCCGGCGGCGGGGGGCTCGGCCGAGGGGGGCTCAGGGCCGCGGCAGCCGCCGTCCCCCCCTCCCGGCACGGCCAGTGACTCATCCCAGAGCAGCCGGCCGTGAGCGGAATGGCAACGGCCGCCCCGCCGCCTCCTTCCTTCGCCCCATTAATTTTCCCCCAAGATGCTGCACGGGAGAAAAATAAACACCCTGAGACGGGGGAAAGGGAGGCGGGGGGAAACGTGACTTGAAACAGCCACGGCCGGGCGGGAGAAGGGAAACTGAGGCACGGGGCCAGCCAGGATCATTGCCACGAGGAGCAGCAGCTTTAATTAAAGCTGGTAAATCCTGCCAGCAGCTCCAGTCCCAGTCCCCGGAGGTCCCCGGCATCCCCGGACCCTCCCGAATGCCCACGGGACCCGCAGGAGGTTATTCCTGCCCGAGGCAGAGGGCTGGGCACCCACCCTGGGGTGCTGGGGCAGCGCTGGCCCCGAATATTCCCTGGGTCCCCCCCAGCCACGAGTCGGATGCAGCCGTCGGGAGAAAAGTGGTTTAGTGAAGGCAGCGATGGCTGGGGGACAGGACGGGGACACCGCGGTGGCATCCAGTGGTGGAGGAAGGACCTGGGGGTCCCGGCGCAGGGCAGTTTGAGGGGAGGGGGTGACGCAGGGGCCGGGCTCAGTGCGAGGGGACCCTGCTGAGCACGTTTTCCCGGCACACCTCGCGGTAGGCGTTGCGGAGCAGGACGTAGGGGAAGCAGGTCTCCAGCATGTCCACTGTCAGGAAGGACGACTCCGCCACGATCTGAGCGAGGGGTCACACAGCCTCAGCAGCCCCCCCTGCCTCAGTTTCCCCCCGTTGCCACAGAGGGGAGCCCCTCCCCAGCAGCACTGGGTGCTCCCTCCCCGATGGCTCCCGTGCCCCAGCTCCAGATTGAAATATTTGCATTTAAATTGCTTTGCAGCGAGGGCGAGCGCTCCCTGAATACCAATCCCCAGTGGTGGGTGCGTGGCCCCCACCCGGTCAGCCCAGCCTCTCCCTGGGGGTGTCAGAGCTGGATCCAGCCCCCCACACCCCACCGGAGCTGGGAAAAGGCTGAGCACCCAGAGCCGGCTGCGCTCGGGGGGCTGGAGCAGCCTGGGCAGAGCTGGAGTCCAGTGGAGACACAGAGGTGGGATGTGCCCACTCAGGAGCACCCCACAGCCCACGCGGGGGCTCCCCGGGGCCCTCCCGTCACTCACCAGCTGCATGAGCAGGGAGATGGAGTCACGGTTCCTGGCACGCAGCTTGTCCGTCTCCTGGCCCAGCTGCAGGAGGCTGATGGAGGCCAGCTGAGGGACGGATCCGGATCAGCGCTGGGGATGGTGCTCACCCCGGGAGGGTGCCCATCCCCGGCCAGGCACGGCCGTGGCCCCCCGCCGCTCTCACCATCAGGAACTCCTTGAGGTGAGTCTCGATGTTCTTGTTGTGGACAGTGAAGAGAGCGGCCGACACGTGGATGATGGCCTTGGCCAGGCAGTGGATGTTGTTGTTGTAGCCTGGGGATGCGGTAGGTTGGGGACACCGATAGGTTGGGGACAGAGGTAGGTTGGGGACAGCACAGGGTCTCCGCTGTGCCCACCTCCCTTGACTGCAGTTATGGGGCACCAGCCCTGCCAGTCCTGGGGTCCTGCTGTCCCCACCAACCCCCAGCTGTGGCTATGGGGCACCAATGACCTCGGGGGTCACACACGAGGTGTGACACTGGGGAGCTGTGGGGTCAGGGTCCCCCCAGGGCTGGGGCACAGGGACAAAGCTGCCAGTGTCACGGCCAAGCCTCACCGTCCACCTCGGTGTTGTAGATGGACGCCGGGTCGGAGGCCAGCAGGGGCAGGGACACGGCCACGAAGACCAGGAGCAGGCAGGCCACCTTGTAGTCCTCCTCAGGGGATGAGCCGTCTGCCAGGGAGGGAGGTGACACTAGACAGGGGTCCAAGAGGAGACCCTGGGGGTCCCAGGGAGGTGACAGGGGGTAGGGGAAGGTGAGCGCGGCTCAGGGTCTGTGGCAGGGTCACGGATCTCAGGGACAGCCCCCCGCGACCCCAGCAGACCCCCGCGGTACCCGTCTTGCTGCCAGCGAGGACGTTCACCAGCGCAGGGTCGACCTCGCAGGGGATCCCCGCAGCCGAGGCCAGCTCAAAGATGTTCAGGGTGACCTGGGGGGATGGGGACACGCAGGCTCAGGGCTGGGGACACGGGGTGCAGCCAGGCGTGGGGGACCACACGATGCCATACAACGCCACGCAGCGCCCCGTAGCATCACGCAGTGCCACATAATGTGCCAGGTACAGGACAGCAGCAACCAGCCCTGCCTGGGGACAGCTGCCGCAAGCACTGGAGGTGCCACCCTGTCCCCATCCCGCTCCGTGCCCACCTGGATGTCGGTGTCAGGGGTGACAACGTCCGTCAGACACTCGATGGGGCCCATCAGGAAGGGGCAGTGGTGGGAGAAGACCTGCAGAGAGAAGGTGGATGCTGATGGGGCTCCTGCTGAGCCCTTGGGCTGTGGAGGCTGTGGGTGGAGGTCCCATGGGGTGGGGGACCCATGGGGTGGGGGGCACCCACCTCCCGCAGGCCCTGCTGGGCCATGGCGCGGAAGCTCAGGATCTCCCCGATGATGGTCATGCGCTTCAGGACGTTTTCGGCCGCTGCAGGAGGAGAGGGGTCAGCAGGGACACGTGTGTGCACACGTATGTGTGTGTGTGTGCGCACCCGTGTGTGCCAGCCCCACGCTCCCCCTCCGTGTCCCCAGTGCCCCCCCAAACTCACAGGTCAGCCGGGGCAGCAGAGCTGCCATCTGCTCAGGCTTGCAGGAGCTGGAGCGCAGCTGGACCAGCGTGTCCATGTTCTCATTGACCAGCTTCTGCGGGGGACGTGAGGCTCGTGACATCGGAGACATGGCGAGCCCACAGCCGGCCGGGAGGGACCCAGGCGTCCCGGCCCCTCTGCCACCCCTCCGCGCTGGCCAGCAAGCCCAAGGGACAGGCAGGGGACTGGGATGGTCCCCGGGGTGGCCCTGCCTGCCCTCTCACACCGTGCCCCAGAACCTGGTCCCAGCAGCCCAACCCTGGTCCCAGTCCCCTGATCCCGGTCTTGGTCCCCCGACGCCGGTCCCGGTCCCAGCCCTACCTTCAGCTCGGTGACCTGGGAGCCCACGTGCCACATGAGGTTGTCGCTCAGGAACTTCATGCCGTACGGCCCAATGAGCTCGGCCAGCGCTCGCATCTCTGCGCAGAGGGGGACAAGGATGGGGACATCAGCGGGGTCGGGGGGTGATGATTCCCCGCTGCAGCATCCCTGCATCCCTCACCTGAGACATCGGAGAACTCAGCGGCGCTGAAGTGGGGCTCGCCCTCCCGGGGCACCGTGGTGAAAGCCTGCAGGGCAGGGGCCAGGATGATGGCGCCTGTGCTGGCCTGTCGCAGCAGGGCCTCCAGGTACCTACGGACACCGAGCTGCTGCCACCGCCTGGCACCGCGACCCACGGCACCGCAGGGCCACCTCCCAGGAGGGAGGGAGGGTGCCGGTCCCAGCGTGGCACCCACCAGTTGGTGTAGATGGTGGTGAGCGTCTGCTCGCCGGCGGCGTCGCGGGGCTGCGTCTGCTGCAGGAGGACGTTGCGGATGATGCGCCCTGTGTCCAAGCCCACGAATTGCCCCAGCGACTGGATGAAGGTCACGTAGGCACTCAGCCCCACCAGCACCTCTGAGGGCCGGGCCACCTCCTGCGTGGCCTGGCTGTAGCCCGCCATGGCCACGATGGCTCTGCGGGGACAGAAGGGGGCTGCCTGGAGAGCCATGGCTGAGTGTCCCCTCCCCAGCAGCACCCACAGCCCACCCGGGCCCCGCCACATCCCACATCCCCGGTGCGGTCCCTACTTGGTGAAGCGTGTCTCCAGGTGGCTGCTGAGGTACTCGGCCGGTGTCACCGTGTGCTCGAAGACGATGAAGTTGGGCACATGGTTGAGGCTCAGGGACAGCTCAGCCAGCGTCAGGTGCAGCTTGTCCATGCTGGGGTGGGAGGACAGGCGCCATTAGCCACATCGCGGCCCCATGGGACAACCACAATGTCACGCTGTGCCCCCATGTCACACCATGCCCACACCCAACGTCTGGTGGCCACCCCTCCCCGCCAGCCCCCTGCCCACCCTCGCCAGCCCTGGGTGGCTCTCACTTGGTGGTCAGGGTCCGGTCCTTCCTCTGGCTCTCAGACCCCGGCTTGTCCCGCTCGGGCTCCCCCTTCTTGGCCGGCTGCTTCAGGGTCTTCTTGTTGCGGGCTTTGCTGACGGTGGAGGCACAGTGCTTGGGCAGCAGCTGCCGGCCATGGGCAACGGGTTACCACAGGCCACGGCACAGAGTTCAGCCCAGCCGGGGCCTCCAGGACCAGAGGTCACCATCCCCAAGGTTGAACTGGGGATGTGCCCTGCCAGGTCTTGCCCCCATGGCCTCTGCTGTCCCAAGGTTTTGGAGAACATGGAGGCCACAGAGGTCCTGGAGACCCTGGAGGCTGTGGAGGTCCCAGGGGACAAAGATGCCACAGAGACACCAAAGGCCATGGAGACCCTGGAAGCCACAAAGGCCATGGAGACCACAGAGACCCCAAAGGCCACAAAGACCCTGGAGACCACAGAGGCCATGGAGACCCCAAAAACTACAGAGATCCTGGAGACCACAGAGACCTCAAAGGCCACAGAGATCCTGAAGGTGACGTGACCCCAAGGGCCACAGAGACCTTGGACGCCCCGGAAGCGCGACCCTCACCTGCTCACTGAGGTTGTGCTGCTCAGCGCAGGCGTCCATGACGCAGGCACTGGCCTGCCGGGCCATCTCCTCCAGGAACTTGTTGCACAGCCCCAGCGCTATGGCCTTCAGGTGAGGATACTGTGGGGAGAAAGCCACGGCACCGTCACGGCACATGGCGTGCGGGTCATGGCCACATCTGCGGCGTGCCACCAGCTGCCTCGAGGCCACAGGGCTGCCGTTGTCCCCTACCCACATGTGCCTGCCCCAGCCCCTCCACGGTGCCCCTGTGTCCCCCGTGTCCCCCCCGAGCAGCAGGACCCACCTCCTCTGGGCACATGGGATGGATGCAGTGGGAAAAGTGGCTGCAGAGCAGAGGGAAGGCAATGCTGTAGCGCAGCATCGAGGGCTCCTCCATTGTCACCACAAACATCTTCTCCACGGGGCGAGGGTAGAAACTGCAGGGGGGGTGGCAGAGGGGCAGAAGAATGGGGCAGGGAGGGCAGGAGAGAGGGCAGGGAGGACAGGGAGGGCAGGAGAGGGGATTTGTCTTTCTGGACACGCTTCTCCTGTGCCACATGTGTGTTGTCCCTGTCCCCATGTCCATGTGTACGTCACCTAACCTTACCCAACCTCTCCCATAGGTGACATGTCCCCCACAGCCACCTCCGTCCCTTCCCACACCCATCACCCAGCACACGTGGGCACCTTTCCATGCGTGCAGGATGCGGCTCAAAGACCCCCAGCCAGGGTGACCCCCCGTGACTGTGGGGAAACTGAGGCAGAGCAGGCGGCTGCGCTCACCACAGGTCGGAGAGGTCGGAGGCCTCGGCCAGCAGCTCCTCCAGGGAGTCGAGCAGTTTGGTGTGGAAGACGATGAGGTTCATGACACGACCCACGTCGGGGTTGGAGCCCAGTGGCAGCGAGGCCTTGGCCACGCTGGTGTAGGCCTGGGGGGACAGTGGACTCAGGGCCACGGCAGAGCAGGGGAAGAGGACGAGGACAAGGACAGGGATGGGGAGAGAGGAAGGGGATTGGCACAGGGACAGGAACAAGGATGGAGATTGGGATGGGGACAGGGACAAGGACAAGGACAGGGCAAGGACAGCACCTGCAGCCGGAACCAGTCCAGGCGGAGCGGTGTGAAATCAAACTGCTCCTTGTCATCAACTGCAGGGAAATAGAAACGTGGGGAGACGTGGCCGCGGGGAGGGGTCTGGGGAGATTATCGGTCTGGGGGTGCTAATCTGGGGGTACTGGTCCTGGGGGTGCCAGTCTGGGGAGGCAGCGCCCACCCCACAGGACCCCAGGAGCTGCCGTCTCCCCATTGCCCCACAAGCCCATGCCTGGGTGCCCAGCATGGCCCCCAGGGACAGGGGGGACATCGGTCCCCAGGCAGTACCAGGGACATGGCGGGGGGGACACTGACCATACCTTCCTTGACAGAGAGAGCTGAGAGGGAGCTGACGAAGGATGACAGGATGATGGACTCCTCCTCGGGGCACACGGAGAGGTTCTGCGGGGCCAGGGATGGGGACAGGGTCAGGGACAGCCAGGATAGGGCACAGGGGACAGGGACAGCCCCAACAGGGGACACAGATCAGCCCTTGCCAGTGCCCTGCGGTACCTGAATGACTTCGCTGAGCACCAGGGCATCGAAGCGGGCCAGGTACTGGACGTGGTAGCGCTGCAGCACCCTGACCTGCTGCCGCACCAGGCTCCGCAGCTGCTCCATGAGGAAGAGCAGCTCCGCGACGTGGCTGCCGCCGGAGCCGCCGGTCAGAGCCTGTGCCCACCAAACCACCCCAGTGCCAGCCGTGCCCATGGCACCCCGGCGTTGCCCCAGGGCAACCTCCACCACAAGACCGGCCTGCCTGGGGGTGCTTCCCGTGGCCCAGTGCCTGCACACTGTGCCTACCTGTCAGCAAAGTCCTCGGGCGTCTTGGTCTTGGTGACGTGCTCAGCATGCCGCACCAGCCAGCTCACCTCGTCCCGGCAGAAGGAGAGCGCCATGAAGACGAAGAGGGCCTGGGCAGAGCGGGGGTTAGAGGGCATCAAGCACAGGGTGCTGCCACCAGGAACTGCCACCCGGCTGGCACCAATGGCCTCGGGCACTGGCACCACATGGCACCAGGCTGGCGCTGGCAGTACCCCCCCCACAGACCCCACCACCACCCATTTCACACCCCCGGGCACATGCAGAGCCCCAGCAGCCAGCCCCCTGCACCCAAACCCTGCACCCATGCACCCCCTGCACCCCAAACCTTGCACCCACACACCCCCTGCACCCCAAACCCTGCCCCCTGGCCCCCACGGCCCCCTTCCCTCTGTGCTGACCTTGGGTCCCAGCAGCCCGGGCTGGTCCTCCAGCAGCGCCTCCAGCTCCCGCACAGCCCCACGCAGGTACGCCCGCCGGCCCCGGTGCAGGGAGCCGCTGCAGGGGGGGTCAGCGTGGGGGTCGGGGTCAGGGCCACCCAACCCCCGCCCCAGCCACCCCTCTCACCCAGCGGGGACATCGCAGGCAAAACACAGCAAAGGTGGGTGCTGTGGCACAGGGCCAGTGTGGACCCAGTCGGGGCACCCCAGTCCCCTCCCTGGGTGCTGGCACCCCCAGAAGCCCCTGGGACCCCCCCAGCTCTCTGGGACTCATGGGACCCCCAGGACTCTCCAGTCCTTTGGGACACTCTGGGACCTCCCAGCTCCCCAGGACCCCTGGGACCCTCCCCAGCGCCCCCAGCCCCGCTGTCCCCCCATTGAGTCCCCAACCTGTGAGCCGCAGCGTGTTCCTTGCACTCCTTGACATCGGCCACCCGCTTCCCATACCTGCGAGAGAGCCACAGCTGGGCAGTGCCAGGCACAGCACCCAGCACAGCACCCAGGAGAGCCCCAGGCACCCCACAGAGCCCCTGGCACAGCCCCCAGCCCCTGGCACCCAACACAACCTCCTGGCACCCTGCGAAGTCTCCTGGCACCCAGCGCAGCCCCTGGCACCCAGGAGGGCTGCTGGCAGAGCCCCCAGCCCCTGGCACCCACTGCGGCACCCCCCTGGCACCCTCCACGGCCCCGGCACTGGCATGGCCGTTACCCCTTGAGGCTGCTGAGCAGCTCCTCGGTGACCTTGTGGACCTGGAGGGCCTCATCGCGGAGGAGGGTGATGTAGAGCGAGCCCTGCAGCGCCAGCCGCCACAGCTCCAGGCACTGCGGGGACGAGCCCAGTGCCCCCGGGCACACCAGGAACCCCACTGCGGGCACAGCCGTTAGGCGGGCAGGGGCTGCCCGCGCTGCCGGCCCCGCAGCGGGCAGGGGGACAGCCTGAAACCGGGAGCCAGGCTGCCTGCATGGGGCTGGGGACCCGCGGGCACCGCAAGGACTCACTGAGGATCCAGCGCTCCATCACCTCCAGGGACAGGTACTCACAGGCCATCTGGGGACACAGGCGTCACCGTGTCACCGCCCTCAGCCCTTCTGCAGCCTCTCCCGGGACGTGTGGATGCGGTGGCACTCACGGTGTCGGAGCTGGCAGGGCTGAGCATGGTGCCGGCGGTGCCGAGCAGGCTGAGGAGCTGGTCGCTGCGCCACTGCTCGGCCCCCTGGTTCCTCCGGGCGAAGAGGAAATGGAGGGACAGGAGGGCGCTGGTGACAGCCTGGGGGAGAGGGGGACATCACGGGGGGGCCGTGGGATGGATCGGGGCAGGATGTGGCCCCGCTGGCTGCGGGAAGCCCCATCCCACCTTGGTGTGCGGCCCAAATTCCTCCGTCAGCTTCTTGAGGGGGTGGTCGTACTCCAGCACCATCTGTCCCAGGCGGGCGAAGCTGGGGTCACTGCGGGGACGGTGGCACGGGGGTCGGGAACGGTCCTCAGGGCCAGTCCCAGTGGGGACAGCCCGTGGTGACAGCGCCGATGGGGACAGCCGACCTACCTGCTGCCGTGGCTCATCTCGTGGGCGCAGTGGTACATGCCGATGAGCAGCCGGCGGTCCTCCGTGCGGGCCAGCAGCAGGACGAGGGACACGTAGGTGACAACCAGGTCCAGGTAGCTCTTGGTGAAGTCGTAGTTGACGTGCTGGGGAGGGGACAGCCGTGAGCATGTGCGCACAGCCGTGGCACCCCCAAAGTACCTCCCGGGCACCCCTCGCGCCCCACTCACGATGTCGAAGAAGCACTGGCTGGCATCGATGGTGTTCAGCAGCTCATAGACGTGGTCCTGGCAGGGAGGGGACAGGGACAATGTCACTGCTGTCCCCTCAGGTCTGAAATGCCGGTGCTGCCCCCCGAAACCCCGCTCTGCCCCCCGCCACATGCCCCAGCTCACCCTGAACTCCAGGACGTCCAGGAAGGAGTGGTAGAAGGGTCCCAGCACCCGGGCGATGTCCCCCTTGTCCCTGTGCACCGGCCCCAGGTGTTGCTGCAAAGGGACATTGGGGACACCCAGGGTGGGTCACACGGGGGGGACACCCAGGGAGGGGTGACATGGGGCAGGGGGTGGCAGGATGACCAAGGGAGGGGGATGGAGGGGAAGCCAGGTGGTGGTGACACAAAGTGGGGTGACACGGACCAGGGTGACACATGGGGGACAGTGTGGACACTGGGTGGGGGCAACATGGGGTGGGGATGGTGAGGACACTGGGGATGGGGTGACGCAGGGTGGGGGGCAGAGGGGACACCCAGGTAGGGCCAGCACGGGGTAGGGGGACAGGGGGTTGGGGACAGAGGGGACACCCTGGTCCCTCACCGTGCTGCTCCTCACGTCCAGGTGAGGAAACTTCTTGTTGATGAACTTGACGGAGGGCTCCATGGCCTTGTCGCTGAAGAAGGGCGGCCGCGTCTTGGGGTCGGAGCATGTCTGTGGGGGACCGCCCAATGTCAGACCCCCCCCAAAGCCCCCTCCTGGGCTCAGATCCCCCTTCAGGCCCCCCTGCCCCAGCAATCCCACCACCCCCTGTTTCTTCACAACCCTCGTCCCAGGCAGAACCCAGGCTCTTCCCCATTTGATCAGGGAAGGTGGGGGCACCCCGATGTCCCCCGCCAGGGGACCCAGGCATCTGGGCCCGCCCCACCCCACACCCACCTTCTTGATGTTGTAGATGCGGACGAGGACGCCCCGGCCCCGCTCGTTGAGGATTGTCAGCTTCTCGGCGAACTTGTTCTGGTAGACGGAGGGCAGCGACATGGCGGCGACGTGCTGGGGGCGGGGGGGCCACCCTGTGTCCCCCACGTCCCCCCGATCGTCCCCACGGCCCCGACACCCAACTTCCCCTTCCTGCGCTTCCTGGGCTGGGCCCCAAGCTGGGGCCACCGCCACGTGACGCCACCGCCATCACCCTGTGACACGGCCACCACCCTGTGACACCGCCGGCGCCTGACGCCATGGCTGTGTGACACTGCTGGTGCACAATGCCACCGCCACCTGACGCCGCGGCTGTGTGACCGTGGTGGTGCGCCACCACCGTGTAGGACTGGCCATGGCCCAATGACACCCTCCACGGCCATACGACACTGGCTGTGGCCGGTGACACTGCTGACAGCTGGGCAGTGCTGGCTACAGCCATATAACACCACTCCCAGCTGTGCCACACTGACCAGGACCGTGTAGCGCCGGCCAGCGCCACATGACCCTGGCCACAGCCATATGGCACCAGCCACGGCCCTGCAGCAGCACCCGAGGTCCGTGTAAGACCATCCAGGCCCATATACCACCACCAGAGCCCATATAACATTGCCCAGGCCCATATAATGCTGACCAGGGTCCATATAGCATGGCGCAGAGCTCCTATAGCACCACCCAGGGCCCACGGAACATCACCTGGGCCCATATAGCATTGCCCAGGGCTCATATAGCATTGCCCATGGCCCATATATCACCACCCGGGCCCCATACAGCACAGCCCAGAGCTCATATAGCACTGCCCAGGGCTCATATAGCATCTCCTGAGGCTCCTATAGCACTGCTCATGGCCTATACAACATTGTCTGGGCCCATATGTCACCACCCGGGGCCCACATAGCACCACCTGGGGCCCATAGAACATCACCAGGGCTCCTATAGCACTGCCCAGGGCCTATACAACATTGTCTGGGCCCATATATCACCACCCGAGGCCCATATAGCACCGCCCGGGGCCCACAGAATATCACCTGGGCTCATATATCATTGCCAGGGCTCATATAGCACTGCCCAGGGCTCCTATAGCACTCCCCAGGGCCTATACAACATTGCCCGGGCCCATGTATCACCACCCGGGGCCCACATAGCACGGCCCAGGGCCCACAGAACATTGCCTGGGCTCCTATAGCACTGTCCAGGGCTCCTATAGCACCACCCAGGGCCCAGATAACATCGCCTGGGCTCATATAGCGTCTCCCGGGGCTCCTATAGCCCGGCCCGGGCCTACCCAGCCGCGCTGCGGGCGCCCCGCGGCGGCCGCCCGGCCCCGTTGCCATGGCGACAGCGGAGCGCGGCAGCCCCCCCCCCAGGCCGCGCCGGAAGCCGGGCCCCGTTGCCGTGGCGACGCGGCGGCGCGCGAGGCCCGTTGGGAGTCTGGTGCGGCGACCGGGACCGGGCCTGGGCCTGAGCCTGAGCCCCGCCATGGACCCCGAGGAGCTCGTCCAGTGTCCCTACGACAAAAGCCACCAGGTCCGGGTGTCCCGGCTGCCCTACCACCTCGTCAAGTGCCAGCGGGTGAGCGGGGCCCGGGGCTGGGGCCTACGAGGGGCTGGGGGCCGGGGCTGGGGCCTACTGGGGGCCGGGGTTGGTGCCTGTGGGGGCCTGGGGCCTGCTGGGGGCCAGGGCCGAGGGCTGCTGGGGGCTGTGGGTCAGGCAGCTCTGAGGCAGAGGCTCCCCCCCAACCCAGCTCCTCGCCCCTGCCCAGAACAACCCGCAGGTGGCCCGCACGCTGGCCACCTGCCCCTTCAATGCCCGGCACAGGGTGCCCCAGGCCAAGCTGCAGAGCCACGTCGCCTCCTGCCCCGACAAGCAGCAGCCCGACCTGCCCCACGGTACAGCATGGTGTGTGTCCCCTCACCACCCCGGTGGCTGTGCTCAGCTGTGCCTCCACCCACAGCTGTCCCCTCTGTCCCCTCAGGGATGCTCACGTCGCTCAGTGACAGGATGAAGCAACCGGAGGTCCCCACGGCCTGGCAGGCCCCGCCGTGCCAGGAGGACTGGGAGGCTGGTGAGTGTCCCCGGGGTGCAAGGCAGTGCTCCCCCCCTCGCTGTGTCACCCCAAGGCTGGCATGTCCCTGTCTCATCACCCTTTGCAGAGCTGGAGGACCTGGAGGACCCCCAACCCTTCATCCTCAACATCAGGACGAACAACCTGCTCCTCCCATGCGACAGGCAGGAGCCCGCAGGGCCGGGGCTGTCCCCTCCCTCGCTGCCCACACTGGGGTGTCATTTCCCCCCCCCAGGGTGCTGCCCACGCTGACCCCCCTGGTCCTCTCTTGCCCCCCAGCTCTGCCCCAGCAGCACCCATGAGCCAGAGCCGAGGTGGGAGAGCCGCAGGATGCCCTGCAGCGGGCGCGGAGCGATGGGCACAGGAGGGACCATGGATGGCGGCGGCAGGACCAGGGCAGTGCCCATCTCTCCCCCAGGACCGGGGGGGCCGCGGCACCAGGGGAGGCGGTGCACCCTCGGCCGCTGCTGCGGGGGAGGGATCGTACCCAGAGGTTATAAATGCATGTTACAAATACGCTGCCTGTGAGTGTGCGTGGTGTCCCATCACCCGGGGGGCTCCAAGGGGACCCTGTGGGGTGGGGACCCAGGGGACCGTGCGACCTGGGGATGGGGGCACCCTGGGGATGGGGACCCAGGGGACCCCCGGCAGGAGCTCCTGGCCAGCCCCGCGCCCCCCGCACTCCATTGCTGCACTCCCAGCATGCTCTGCGCTGGCCCTGCCACCCCTTGGGGCACAGACGAATGGGGGGCCAGGCCTTGTGCCCCCCCTCCGAGGGGGCTCCAGCACCAAGGGGCAACAGGTCCAGTGCACAGCAGGATTTCACCCCCCTGGGCCTGTCCATGTCCCCATAACCCCCCCGGTGTGTCCTTGTAACCCCCTGGGCCAGCCCGTGTCTCTGTCACCCCCTACAGTGTGTCCCTGTATTCCCCCCAGGCCAGCCCATGTCCCCGTTACCCCTCCCAGTGTGCCTCCATACCCCCCGTTTATCCCCATAACCCCCCAGCCCCTGTCCCTGTCACGCCCCAGTGTGTCCCCATGCCCCCCCAGTTTATTCCCATAACCCCCCGAGCCAGCCCATGTCCCTGTCACCCCTCCCAGTGTGCCCGCATACCCCCCAGTGTGTCCCAGTCACCCCTAGGCTCACCCATGTCCTTGTACCACGCCAGTGTGTCCCTGTACCCCCCCAGCGTGTCCCCGTCCCCCTGGTGCCCCGCTGTCCCCCTCACCCCGTCCCCAGCCACCCCTAAAGTCGGGCTCTAGCGGGGACAGCGACGAAGAGGATGACCGTGACCAAACCGGCTCAAGGTGACCCCAAACCCCCCTCTCCCGGTGCCTGGGGGGCTGCTGTCCCCCCCCCCCAGGGCACCAGATCTCCCCCCAGTCCCTCCCCCACCAAAACAGGCGTTGCCAGGCGGGTGCTGCCCAGATTTTGGGTTCGGGGGGGGCTATTTTAGTGCCTCTTGCACAACGCGGCCGCCTTGTGCTCAGGCTGCGTCCCAGGGCACCAGGCCGTGGGTTCCCCACCCAGGGAAGGGGGGGGGGCAGCTGGGGAGGCCTCGGTAACCCCCCCCCGCCCTGTGCAGTCCTCCAAAAAATGTGTCATGCTGTCCCCCTGTTGTCCCCCCCGCCAGCCTGGCGGTGACACACACTCGTCACACCCAGACTCAACCCATGCTCAACCCCGGCGTCATGCCGGGAACAGGGGGGATCCCCCAATCCTCTGCTCCCCTTCCAGCGTGATGTTTCCGGGGACCCCACGGAGCCCCCGCCATGCTGGGAGGTGAGGATTGCTCGGAGGAGGCAACGGATTTGGGGCAGTACGTGTGGAAATGGGAATGCGTGTGTCACGCCGCCTTCCCCGGCCGGGCTCCCTGCCCCCCTCCAACACCCCGTCATCCAAGGCAGGCGGTGGGGACCCCGCGGGGCTGAGTTTGGGGGGAAAACCTGCTTTTTTTTTCTCCTTTTCTTTTTTCCAGCGGTTCACGGGAAGGTCAGATATATATCTTTCCCCGACCGGCGGAGGGGAGCGCGCGGGCGGGGTCGTGCCGGTCCCTCCTGGCCAGGCAGAGGAGGAGTGATCTGGTGTTGCAATTAATTCCTCCCTCTCCAGTGCCAGAAATGCAGCTGCAGAGCGGTTTTTATGCGACTAATAACTCCCGTTAACGTACATCTGGCAGGAGCCGCACATCCTGGGCTCAGCCCATCTGGGAGACGCTTTTCCTCCCTCCATCTCCAATCCGGAGGCTGAACACGAATCATCTTGCGGCGGCCGCTCCTTCCTTAGGCTTTAACCTGCCAAGCGCTAACCTTCGCCCGAGGCTGCCTTTTTTTTCACCCCCCTCAGTCATGTTTTAAACCCATTTTTTGAGTTTAGGGGCGGGGGTTATCCCCCCACAGCTCGGCATGGAGAATCAGGACGCCCGCTGGAGTTTATCTCAGCAAAACACTTTTCCCAGCCGCAAATCTCATCCCCGTGCGGAGCCGGCGCTTCCGCAGCGATGCCCGCTTCCCCTCGCCAGAGAGCGGAAACATTTCCCCCCGCGCTGCCCGCAGGTGGAAAGCCATCCGAATCCCTTTCCCGCTCCGTAAGGGTTAAGGAGGAATTTCTCCAGCTTTGTTGCCTCGCTTGTTTAAAAGCGTCTGACTGCTTCGGCTTTGCCTGACATCTCTCCCCTGTGGTTTCCAGAGCAGTTTCATGTGTGCTTCGAACCGTGCCAATAACGGCCTTGCAACACTTGCCGGGAGTTGTTGCTCGGAGGGTGGATCCAGCCGGGTAGGTTGGAGGACTGGCTTATTTTCATCCGTGAGCCGGATGGGAAACGCCAGGCGTTTCCCTCCTTTTTCCACCTATTTTGCCGTTATTTTCTCTCATCGAGAGCA
Organism: Nipponia nippon; assembly: GCF_047370975.1. Lineage (NCBI taxonomy): Eukaryota > Metazoa > Chordata > Aves > Pelecaniformes > Threskiornithidae > Nipponia > Nipponia nippon. The sequence goes on from NW_028262353.1 coordinate 1,690,480, forward strand.
GCCGCGGATCCCAGAGAGCAGAGCCACCCTCCCGCTGCTCCTCGGTGGGAGCCGTTGGGTTTTCCCCTCGACGGGGACGCGGGGAGGGAGAACCGGGCTGGTTTTGGTGACGGCGCAGCTACGTGTCACCTTTGGCATCCCCCGCGGCATCCAGCCGCCGCCGCAGAGCGGGCAAGCCGTGCCACGGCACAGCCGTGCTTTGGGGACGGCAGCTCCTGGCTCCCGCCCTGCTCCCCGCATCCAGAGGGGTCCCGCCGCCTCGCGCGGCTTCTTCACGCTACGGTTTTGGGGAGATGCGATGCCTTTTTGGCCTTGCCCCACGTGCTTTAACCACTTCTCCCTGTTCTCTTCCGTGCAGCGGTGAAACGCCCCACGTGCCCCCACCCTCACACGGCTGCCACCGTCCCGGGACCGCTGCCAAGACCCCCCTGCACGGGCAGGGGTGACCAGCGCCACGGGGAGACGCGGGGCTGTGAGTACCGGCTCTGCCCCAGCCGCGCCGGTTCCCCTACGCAATTCCCAGGACAAAATTCCCCTCGTCTTACACCCGCGTCGTTCCCCTGCCGTGATTCAGCGCCCGGCATCGCTCTCCAGCTGGTTTCTGCTGGAGTCGGGGGGGGGGGACGACACAGCGGAAAAAAAAAACACGTTTACCATCAAACTGTGTCTGAAAGCGGCAGGAAAAGGAAGAGGGCAGGAACCGGCGAGCGTCTGGCGGTCGCAGGCAAATGGAGGCCCCAGCTTGCCAGGGGCTTTGAAGTCACCGGGGTGGGAGCCGTGGCCGGGGGGTTTGGAGAAGCCCCGTCCCCTCCGTGTCCCCCCGCCGTGCACCCCAGCAGCACCCCGGCCCCGCGGAGGGGGGATTCCCCCCGTGAAGCCCTTTTGGGACTTTTTTTTTTTTACACCTTTTGCTTTTTATCTCCGCAGCTCGTCGGGATCCCTCCCTCCTCCCAAGGTTTGGCTCTCGTGGCCCCCTCGGGGACGGATCCTGCCCTGGAGCGGGCACCTCCAGGGCCTGGCCCCCGCTCCTCCAGCAGCCGGGCTCCGCGGGGCGAGCGGGGCTCCTTAAGGCAGGAAATTAGGCAGAAAACCAACAAATGCCCAGAAAAACAGCGGGGCCGGCCCCCGCCTCGCCGCTCGAGCACTAAAACTGCCCTTTCTGGCCTCAAAACGCCCCGTGCTTGATTCCGGGTTGTCACAGCAGCGTTATGGGGTGTTTTACCCAATATTGGGGGCTGAAAGGGTCAAACGGGGGGGGGGGGGGAGGCCAGAGAGTGGGGGGGTTGTCCCCCAGTGACGTCGGGGTGTCCCCACGCTGCCCGGGAGGCAGGGAGCAGCTGGCCAAAAATGGGGGGGGTGGAATGGTCCCCATGTCCCCGGCCACCCCCTGCCCTTCCCGGGGACGGGGGGTGACCCAAACGGGGGCCGTGTGCGAGTGCACACGCGTGTGGTGGGTGTGCACATGCGTGTAAGGGGGCGTGCACACCACGTGTGGGCCGTGGGTTCCCGTGTTCCTGCCCCTGGGTCCCGGGAGCGTGCACACGCTTCCACATGGACACACATGCTTACACACGGACACATGCTTACACGCACACGCTTGGAGATGTGCACACGCACGCGTGTGCACACCCCGCCCTGGCCCTGCAGTGCCCACAGCAGTGCCCGGGCCAGCGGTGCCACGTGCACGCGCGTGTGTCGGCCACCTCAGTGCCACCTCTGCCCCCCGTCCCTGCCCGTGCCCCTGCCCGTCCCCCCGCCCCGCGGCAGGGCCCCCCCGGCCTGGCCGCCTGCCCGGCTCCCCAACGCCTGCAGCCGCCAGCGCCTTTTTGGGAAGCAGCCGGCGCGCGGGGCCGCATCCGCGCCCGTCCCCGGGCTCGGCGCCAGCCCCGGGGCACCGCGCCAGCACCCGTGCCCCCCGCCCGGGGAAACTGAGGCCGGGCACCCACCGCCCACCCGGGGGTGTCCCACCCGTGCCCTCACCCACGGGGCCGCCCCGATGTCACCGGCGCTTGCCTCCCGCACCCACGGGGGTGCCTCGGTGTCACCCTGCGTCCCCCCAACCCATGGGGGTGCCCCACCGTGGCCCCCCCGCAGCCCCAGGCGCTGCCCCAGCCGGGGGGGGGACGGGGGTGACGTGTCCCTGCTATCAGGCCAGGCTATATAGGGGCTGGCAGCGGCGGTGAGTCAGGCCCGGGCCCCCCCGGCCCCCGCGGTGACTCAGGGACGCTCCCCGGCGCTGGCCATACTTAGCCGGGAGCACCCGAGCCCTGGCCCGGGGTGGGGACATGGGGTGTCCCTGGGATGGTGGCCATGGGGATGGCGCCCATGGGGTGTCCCTGGGATGGCAGCCATGGGGACGGTGCCCATGGGGACAGGGGTGGCCCTGGCTCAGGCTCCCCCAGGCCCCAGGGTGGGGGACAGAGCGTGGGGGGAAACTGAGGCACGAGTGGGGCAGCTCATGGCCATGGGCACCCGTTTATGGGGACACGGGGATGTGGGGGTGGGACCTGGGGTGAGCGTGCACAAGGGGACAGGGCTGGGACACACGTGTGTGCATGAGGGGACAGTGTCAGGGCACACGTGTGTGCACAGGGATGGTGTCAGGGCACAGGCATGCACAGGGGACGGTGGCAGGGCACACGTGTGTGCACAGGGGACAGTGGCAGGGCACACGCATGTGCATGAGGGGATGGTGTCAGGACACAGGCGTGCACAGGGGACGGTGGCAGGACACACGTGCACAGGGGACGGTGGCAGGGCACACGCGTGCACAGGGGACAGTGGCAGGGCACACACGTGCACAAGGGATGGTGGCAGGGTACACGTGTGTGCACAGGGGACGGTGGCAGGGCACACGTGTGCACGAGGGGATGGTGTCAGGACACAGGCATGCACAGGGGACGGTGGCAGGGCACACGTGTGTGCACAGGGGACAGTGGCAGGGCACACGCGTGTGCAGGGATGCCAGCGCGGGGCCGGCCGTGCGAGGCCGTGCGAGGGCAGGAAGGGCCCCGGCGCCAGCGCATTGTTCGCCGCTCGCCCGTCACTTCCCCCCCGGCCGCGGAAATGTCCCCATTGTCCCCACGGGCACCATGCCCACGGCGGGCACACGCACCCCTTGCACCCACACGCGTGTGCAAGCTCCTACGCTTCCCCCCCACCCACCCTGGCTCGGGGAGCACCCACGGCAGGGTGCTGGGCAGGGGACCTGGGCGTCTGGGCCCTGGTGGGGGGCCTGGGGGGAGGCCCCAGCCGCCGGGGTCCCCTCGAGCCCCCCGAGCCCCCAGCCCAGCTGCGGCAGCCGCCATTGCATCAGCGGCGCAGGAATGCGGCTGGCCCCGCCGCAGGCGTGCGAGGCCCCCGGCCCCCCGCGCACGCCCCCCGGCCCCTCGCACACCCGGGCACCCGCCTCGCACGGGGGCCGCCTGGGGGGGTCCCACCCTTTGCACGAGCACGCAGAGGGGCGGGCAGTGTTTGCACGCGCGGAGGGGTGCAGCGGCCTTTGCACACGCGGGTGAAGGGAGAGGCTGAGCGCACACCCGTTGCACACTGGCGCGGCGGGAGATGGGGGACGCGCAGCGTTCGCACGCTTGGGGGGGGCTGAGCGTGCACCATTTGCACACTCGCGTGAAGCGAGGCCCTGCGCGTGCACCGTTTGCACGCTGGCATGGAGCGAGCAAAGGTGCCGCGAGGAGCACGTGGGGGGCACCCCCGCCCCTCGCATGCCCTCGCATGCGGGCCCCGCACCGAGGGGCTGCCGTGTCCCCCCGCCGTGTCCCCCGTGTCCCCCCGTGGGGGTCCCGGCCCCCCCGCGCAGCCATGTGTGAACGGCTCCAGCTCCGGCTCCGTTTCCGCTGGTTCCTTCCAGGAAGCGGCAGCCGGATCCGGCCCCCCCCCCGTGTCCCCTTCCTCCCCGCCGCTGTCCCAAGCCCTCTGTCCCCCCGTCCCACTCCCGTCCACCGTGTCCCATCCCCAGTGTCTTGTTCCCCCCGCCACGTCCTCCCCTGTCCCCCTGCTGTCCTGTGTCCCCCCCGTGTCCCCCCGTGTCCCCCTGTGCCTGTCCCATCCATGTCCCCCCGTGGTGTCCTGTGTCCCCTCAGTGTCCCCAGTGTCCTGTGTCCCAGTGTCCCCTCAGTGTCCCAGTACCCCCAGTGTCCTGCGTCCCAGTGTCCCAGCGTGCTCTGCTGTCCTGCCCCCCCATGTCCCCTCGTCCCCCCGTTGTCACAGTACCCTCCAGTGTCCTGCCCACCATGTCACCTGGGGTCTCGCCCCCTCTGTCCCAGTCCCCTCACTGGTGTCCTGTGTCCTCAGTGTCCTGTCCTCACCCCCCCGCAGTGTCCCAGTTCCCACCCCCAGTGTCCCAGTCCCCCATTGTCACCCAGGCCCCCATCTCCCCTGGTCTCCCAGTGTCCCCACAGTGTCCCATTCCTGCCAGTGTGTCCCCAGTGTCCCAGTTCCTGGTGTCCCAGTCCTTCCCAGTGTCCCAGTCCCCCTCAAGTGTCCCGGTCCCCGGTGTCCCTGTTCCCAGTGTCCCAGTCCCCTTGGGTGTCCCAATTCCTGGTGTCCTGGTCTCACCAGTGTCCCCCCAGTGTCCCTGTTCCCGATGTCCCAGTCCCCCTTGGCTATCCCGGTCCCTGGTGTCCCTGTTCCCAGTGTCCTGTTGCCCCTCGAGCAATCTGGTCCCCAGTATCCAGTGTCCCAGTGCCGCTCGGGTGTCCCCATCCCTGATGTCCCAGTGTTCCAGGGTGTCCCAGTGTCCCTTGGGTGTCCCAGTCCCTGATGTCCCAGTCCCTCCGGGGTGTCCCAGTGCCCGAGGGGTGTCCTGGCCCCTGATGTCCTGGTGCTCCCGGGGTGTCCCGGTGCTCCTCCAGTGTCCCCATCCCTGATGTCCCGGTGTCCCAGGGTGTCCTGGTGTCCCAGGGTGTCCCAGTCCCTGATGTCCCGGTGCTCCTTGGGTGTCCCCATTCCTGATGTCCCGGTGTCCCGGGGTGTCCCAATGCCCGTGGGGTGTCCCCATCCCTGATGTCCCGGTGTCCCGGGGTGTCCCAGTGCCCGCGGGGTGTCCCCATCCCTGATGTCCCGGTGTCCCAGGGTGTCCCGTGTCCCTCGGGTGTCCCCATCCCCGACGTCCCGGTCCCTCCGGGGAGCCCCGGTGCCCCCGGGGTGCCCCGGTCCCCGATGTCCCGCTCCCCCCGGGCCGTCCCGTCGCCCCGCGCCCCCGGCTCCCCCGGCCCGGCCCGGTGCGGTGCCGGTGCCGGTGCCCGGCGGGGCTCTGGCTCCTCCCCGGTGAGTCACGGCGGGGCGGGGCGGGCCGGGCCCCCCCGGGCACTTTCCGAAGGGACTCGGGAGCGGGAGGCAGCGCCGAGCCCGGCCAGCCCCGCTCCGCCATGGCCCCGGCCCCGGCCCCGGCCCCCCCGCGCCGCCCCCGGCCCCGGCCCCGGCCCCGGGCGCTGCTGCTGCCGCTGCTGCTGCCGCTGCTGCTGCCGCCGCCGCCCGTCGCTGCCTTCAACCTGGAGGCGTCGCGGCCCGTCGCCTTCCGCGGGGCCCCCGGGTCCCTCTTCGGCTTCGCCTTGGACTTTTACCTGCCCCGGCCCCGCAGGTACCGGGAGCGGCACCGGGAACGGGAACGGCACCGGGACGGGACGGGGCGGGAGCGGGAGCGGCCCCGGGAAGTGGGAAGGGGACGGGAACCGGGCACCGGGCGGCGGGCGGGGAGCGGCCACCGGGAGCGGGATGGAGCCCGGGCAGGAGGGAGCGGGATGGGGAGCGGGCGGGAGCGGGACCGGCCCGGCGGGACGGGGAGCGGCCCCGGGAGCGGGGCGGGGGCGGGGAGGGGGGCGGTGGGGAACGGGACCGGGAGCGGGGAACGGGAACTGGGCGGGGGAATGGGGCACCGGGGAGCGGGAATGGGAAAAGGGAACCGAGAAGGGGGGAACGGGAACCGGGAACGGGGCGGGAACCGGGAACAGGGAGGTCCCGGGGACCGGGAATAGGGAACGGGGCGGTCCCGGGGACCGGGATGGGATAACGGGAACCGGGAACGGTCCGGCCCCGGCGGTCTCCGGCGGGACTGAAGGCACCGGGCGGGGGCCGAGCCCCGCTCCCAGCTCCGGTGTGTCCCCCCCGCCCCGCCCCGGTCCCCGCCGGGGGTCCCGGGGCCCCGTTGCCCCCGGCCGGAGCCTTTCCTGTAACCGGAGCCGGGAGCTGCCCCTGGGGGGGGTTTGGGGGACGGGACGGGACGGGACGGACCCAGGCGTCCGGACACGGCCCTACCCCCCGCCCACGCGTGACCCGCACCCGGGTGGGGGGACCCAGGCGTCCGGGGGGGGCACCCCCTGTGTCCCCCCCCGCCAGGACCCGTGGGTGGCCCCCACGGTGCCCGTGGGTGGTTTCGGCGCTTCCTGGCCCACGGAGCCGGAAGGGGTCACCCAGGCCCGGCCCCGTGGGCTGAGTCAGAGGGACCCGTGGGACCCCAGGGTGGGGGGGGGGACACGCAGAGGCTTCCCTCCCACCCAGGACACCCCCACGCCCTGGATCCCCTCTGTCCTCTGGGTGTCCCGTGGGTGACGACCACCGTGTCCCCCTCCCACAGTGTCAGCATCTTGGTGGGTGCCCCCAAGGCCAACACGAGCCAGCCCAATGTCACCCAGGGGGGGGCTGTCTACCACTGTCCCTGGCCCCCCGGTGATGAATGTACCCCCATCGACTTCGACCACATCGGTAAGGGGACAGGGACACGGGTGGGGACAGGCCACGCCCGGGCATGGGGACAGGGTGGGGACACGGGTGGGGACAGGACCCCCTGGGCACGGGGACAAGGTGGGGACACGAGTGGTGGGCAGGGATGAGGACATGGGCAGGGATGGGACCTCCCCGGGCATGGGGACGGGGGGGGGGACGGACATGGGTGGGGGATGGGGACACAGGTGGGGGACGGAGATAGGGACACAGGTGGGGACAGGACCCCCTGGGGATGGGGACAGGGTGGGGACACGAGTGGGGGACAGGGACAAGGACACGGGTGGGGACGGGACCCCACAGGCATGGGGACAGGGCACAGCCAGGCCTGGGGACAGGCACTGCATGGCCAGGCACCCGGGGACGGGGACACGGCCCCCAGCACCCGTGGGACCCAGCAGCCCCCCATGGACCCCTCCGACAGCCCCCCCAGCCCAGCCCCACGTCATCGTCCCCCATGGCCACGTCCCCCGCACCCCAGTGGCCTTGGCACCGCAGCCGGGCTCTTGCCCCGCCTGGTTAATGATAAACCTGGGGGGGGGAGCAGCGGGTGCTGGGGCGGGGGTCCCATGGGTGCTGCGGCGGCGGGTGCCAGCCTGACCCTTACCCCCCCACCCAACAGGGACCCGCACCCACGACTTCGGGGGCAACAGCACGGAGACCCCCGACCCCGTCGAGTTCAAGTCCCTGCAGTGGTTCGGGGCCACCGTGCGGGCGCACAACGCCTCCATCCTGGTACGGGGGGCACCGGGGGGCACCGGGGGGCACGGGGGGGACCAGGGGGGCGAGCAGGGGGGACGGACGGGGGAGGGGGCAGGGGTCCATCCGTGTGCGGCCCCCTGTGCCCCCCCCCCACAGCCCCCCCTTCCCCCCCCCGGCCTGCGCCCCGCTGTACAGCTGGAGCCCCCCCAAGGAGGAGGGGGGTGGGCGGGAGCCGGTGGGCACCTGCTTCCTCTCCATCGGCAACTTCTCCAAGTTCGTGGAGTACGCGCCCTGCCGCTCAGGTGGGACCCCCCCGCGCCCCCCCAGACCCCGAGGCAGCCTCCGGGCACCCCCCAGCCTGGCACCCATGGGTGGCACCGCTGGGCATCCCCCCCCTGCCCGGTACCCATGGGTGACACCCCCAGAACCCCCTGCCTGGCACCCTTGGGTCCCTGGGCATCACCCCCCCATGCCCAGCACCCCCAGCGAGACACCCCCAGAGCCTGCCTGGCACCCAGGGACCCCCCCCAGGCATCCCCTCTGCCCGGCACCTCTGGGGTGGCACCCCTATAGCCCCCCAACCAGCACCCATGGGACTCCAGGGACCCCCAGCCCAGCACCCTGGGGGGTGGCACTCCCATAGCCCCCCAACCAGCACCCATGGGACCCCGGACACCCCAAGCCCAGCACCCTGGGGGGTGATAGCCCCATAGCCCCCCAGCCAGCACCCATGGGACTCCAGAGACCCCCAGCCCAGCACCCTGGAGGTGGCACTCCCATGGCCCCCCAGCCAGCACCCATGGGACCCCAGACACCCCAAGCCCAGCACCCTGGGGGGTGATACCCCCATAGCCCCCCAACCAGCACCCATGGGACTCCAGGGACCCCAAGCCCAGCACCCTGGGGGTTGATACCCCCATAGCCCCCCAACCAGCACCCATGGACCCCCCCCCAGCCGCCGCCCCCTCTCTCCCCACAGACCTGAACTCTGCGGCCGGGCAGGGCTACTGCCAGGGGGGCTTCAGCGCCGAGTTCACCCAGGTGGGGGCTGGGGGGCACGGGGGGTGCAGGGAGCATGGGGGCTATAAGGGGACATGGGGGTGTCATGGGGCTGGGGGGGCCAGGACCCATAGCCCTGGGGGGCATGGGGTGGGCAGGGGTACATGGGGGCTATACTGGGGGTATGGGGGCTCTAGTGGGGGTCACAGGGGGGTATGTGGGGGTGGGGGGGTATATACGGGTCTGGGGGCATATAGGGGGTGCAGGGGTTCCTGGCAGGTGCCCCAGGCTGAGGGGGGGCTCCCGTGGTCTCCCTGCAGACGGGACGGGTGCTCCTGGGGGGGCCCGGCAGCTACTTCTGGCAAGGTGAGACCCCAGCCCCTGCCTGCCCCTGCCTGCCCCTAAACACCCCTGCCTGCCCCTAGACACCCCTGCCTGCCCCTGCCTGTCCCTAAACTCCCCTGCCTGTCCCTGCCTGCCCCTAAGTACCCCTGCCTGCCCGCCCTGCCCGCCCGTCCCGGTGCGGCGGGCAGCACCCCTGGGTGCTGAGGGGCCGCCCGCGCCCCCAGGGCAGGTGATGTCGGCGACGCAGGAGCAGATCGCGGCCTCCAGCTACCCCGAGTACTTCATCCAGGAGGTGGCCGGGCAGCTCCAGACCCGCCAGGCGGCCCCCACCCACGACGACAGCTACATGGGTCTGCCTGGGGACAGGGGGGACACGGGAGTGGGGACGTGGGCATGGGGACATGGGGGACGTGGGGACACAGGGGACATTGGGGGATGTGGGGGACATGAGGACGCAGGACCATGGGGATGTGACGCAGGAGACAGGGGCATGGGGACATGGGGGACATGGGCATGGGGACATGGGCATGGGACACAGCAGGCATGGGGACATGGGGGACTTGGGAGACATGGGGACACAGGACCATGGGGACATGACACAGGAGAGAGGCATGGGGACATGGGCATGGGGACATGGGCATGGGGACACAGGGGACATGGGGTATGGGGACATGGGGGACGTGGGGGGACAGGGGCATGGTGACATGGACATGGGGGACATGAGGACACAGGAGCATGGGGACATGACACAGGAGAGAGGTATGGGGACATGAGGACACTGTGGGGACAGGAACATGGGGCATGGGGGGACGGGGGCATAGGGGCATGGGGACAGGAGGACAAAAGGGACATGGGCATGGGGGAATGGGGGACACAGGAGGACAGGGAACAAGGGCATGGGGACATGGGGGACAGGGATGGGGCATGGGGACATGGGGGACATGAGGACACAGGAGACAGTGGCATAGGGGACACTTGGGGAGTGGGGGACATGGTGGGACAGGGACGTGGGGCATGAGGACACAGGGACACGGTATGGGGACAGGGGAGAGAGGGATGGGCATGGGGACATGGGGACACAGGGGCATGGGGACATGAGGGCATGGAGGAGGGATGGGGACAGGGCACAGGGGTGTTGGCACAGGGACACAGGGCATGGGGACATGGGGGCACAAGGGCGTGGGGACACAGGGGCAGGGTGGCATCAGTGTCACGGGTGAGAAGGTAGGTGACACCTCTCCCCCCCACAGGGTACTCGGTGGCGGTCGGTGAGTTCAGCGGGGACATGACGCAAGGTGGGTGCCACCAGGGTGGTGGGGGGGTGACCGGGGGGTGGCCACAGCTCCCCCCCCGCCCCGGACACCCCCCTGACCGGGTCACTTTGTGCCTTGCAGACTTCGTGGCTGGTGTCCCCAAGGGCAACCTCACCTATGGCTATGTAAGGCTGCGGGGACGGAGGAGAGGGGACATGGGGGGAGAGGGGACAGGACACGGGGGGGCCCGGCTGCCTGGGTTCCCTGGCCGCTGCCGCAGTGTCCCCCCCATTCCCCGTGTCCCCAGGTCACCATCCTCAATGGCACCAACATGAAGTCCCTGTACAACTTCTCAGGGGAGCAGGTGGGGCCGGGGGGGTCCCTGGGGAGTCGGGGGGTGCCCAGGCAGGGTGGGAACCCAGCTGGGGGGCTGGGGGCCCCCCCCGTGTCCCTGGGTGCCCCCACAGGGTGCCTGGGTGCAGGGGGGGATGGAGAGGGGGGCCCCCACAGGGGGTGGGGGGCACCCACATAGGACGGGGGTTGCCTGTGTAGGGTGGGGGGCATCCGTGCAGGGTGGGGGGCACCCACGCAGGTTGGGGGGTACCTGTGCATGCTGGGGGGCAACCCATGCAGGGTGGGGGGCACCCATACATATTGGGGGCACCCGTGCATGGCGGGAGGACCCCTGCAGGCTTGGGGGGGGGGGGGCCCACGCAGGCTGGGGAGGGCCCCACGCAGGGTGGGGGTGCCCACCCAGCACCCCACTCCCCCCCTCCATCAGATGGCAGCATATTTCGGCTACGCGGTGGCAGCCACGGACGTGAACAACGATGGGTGAGTGCCCCCCGCACCTCACCAGCCGCACGGGTGCTCCCACCAGGCACCTATGGGTGCCCCCCCACCCCACCCGGGGGTCCGCGGGCTGGGGGTGCTGACGGCCGCTGCCCGCAGGCTGGCGGACCTGCTGGTGGGGGCCCCCCTCTTCATGGCGCGGACAGGGGAGGGGCGGGTGCAGGAGGTGGGCAGGGTGTACCTGTACCTGCAGCTGCCCGGGGGGGCCCTGCCCGCCCCCGCCGAGGCACCCACCCCCACCATGGCACCCACCCCCGCCATGGCCCTCACTGGGCCCCAGGAGTTCGGGCGCTTTGGGAGCGCCATCGCCCCCCTGGGCGACCTTGACCTGGACGGCTTCAACGGTGGGTGCCCGGGGGGGACACAGGGGGGTGCAGGGGGTGCCTAGGGTGGGAGGGGGTACGGGGGGTGCCCGGGCTATAGGGGGCTGCAGGGGGGCACACGGGGGTGCCCAGGCTATAGGGTGGCACGGGGAGGTGCAGGGGGTACCCAGGGTGGGGGGGCACAGGGGGTGCCCAAGCTATAGGGGGGTGCAGGGGGGGCACATGGGTGTGCCCGGGCTATAGGGTGGCACGAGGGGGTGCCCAGGGTGGAGGGTGGTATATGGGGTGCAGGGGGTCCCCAAGGCTATAGGGGGGTGCAGGGGGTGCCCAGGGTCGAGGGGGGGCACAGGGGGGTGCTGGGGGGGCACAAGGGGGTGCCCAGGGTGGGGGGTGGCATATGGGGTGCAGGGGTGCCCAGGCTATAGGGTGGCACGGGGGGTGCATGAGGTTCAAGGGGGTGGCTGGGTTATGGGGTTGCACAGGGGGGTGCAAGGGGTGCGGGGGGGTCCCCTGTGCTCTTGGGTGGCCTGGGGGGGTGGATGGGGTGCCGGGGGGGTGCCTGGGCTATAGGGTGGCCCAGGGGGTGCAGGGGGGGGCCTGGCCCCCCATGCCCCCCCTGAGCGGCGTGGCGCAGACGTGGCAGTGGGGGCCCCACTGGGCGCCGAGGGCCGGCAGGGCCTGGTGTACATCTACAGCGGGCGGGGGGCCGGGCTGCACCCCCAGCCCACCCAGGTGCTGCGGGGGAACTGGGCGCCCGGCCGGCACCCCGACTTCTTCGGAGCCGCCCTGCGCGGGGCCACCGACCTGGACGGCAACGGCTACCCGGGTAAGGCACCCACCACCGCGCCAGCGGGGGCACCCGGCCCCGGGGGTCCCACCCTGGGGGTGCTCAATGGCTGGTGACACCCAGCCTGGCCATGCCACCCCATGGCCAGGGACACCCAGACCTATCGGTGCCACCCTGTGGGTGCTTGACAGCTGGGGACACCCAGCTCCATCTATGCCACCCCATGGTTGGGGACACCCAGCCTGGATGTGCCACCCCAGGGGTGCTCAATGGCAGGGGACACCCTGCCTGGCCGTGCCACCCCATGGCAGGGGACACCCCGTCCCATCCATGCCATCCCAGGGTGCCCAATGGTTGGGGACACCTATCCCTGCCCACACCACCCCATGGAGGGGACACCCAGCCCCAGACACCCCCCTATGGGTGTCCCACCACCACTGCCACCCCTCCTGGCCATGTCACCCCACGCCTGGTGACACCACCGTCCCCCTCTCCCCGCAGACCTCCTGGTGGGCGCCTTCGGGGTGGACACGGCCGTGGTGTACAGGTGGGTGCCGCCGGCTGAGGGGGGTGTCCCCGGGGTGTCCCCGGGCTGTCCCTGACGCCCTGTCCCCAGGGGCCGCCCCATCGTCCACGCCAGCGCCACGCTCAGCGTCTTCCCCACCATGTTCAACCCCGAGGAGCGCGGCTGCGTCCTCGAGGGCACCGGCCTCCACGTCCCCTGGTGGGTGACACCGTGGGGTGGCGGGCACCCTGGGGGGGGGTCAAGGGTCCCTGGGTGGGGGGGCATGGGGTAAACGGGGGCATGGAGGGGTTGGGGACACCCTGGGTGTTCCCAGGTTCTCAGGTGGCCTGGGGGACACCAAGGGGTCACGTAGGGGCTTGGGGACAGCAGAGGCACGGGAGGGGGTGGCATTACTGGGGGGCACCCAGTGGCTGGGGGCACTGGGGGCGGGAGGCTGTGGGGGTCCCAGGTCTGTGGGGGGACCCTGGGGGGGCACCAGGGGGGTTGCTGGGGACATGGGGACACTGGGGGGAACATGGGGGAAGTGAGGGCACGGTGGGCTTGGGGACAACCTGGGGGACGCAGGGGTGGAGGGCACTGGGGGGGGGGACTCAGGTGGCCTGGGGGCAGCAAGGGGTGACAGGGGGGGCTTGGGGGCATCAAGGGACATCAGGGGACACTGAGGGGGGCACCCAATGCCTGGGGGCACCGGGGGGTCCATGGGGGGGGACCCTGAGGAGGGGGGAGGGGACATCCAGAGGTATTGGGGACAATTAGGGATGGAGGACGCTGGGGAGGGCACTGGATGCTGGTGCACCCATGGGGCAGGCACGGGGGTCCCATGGGTGCCCCCCTTGCCCCCTCCCCAGCATCAATGTCAGCTTCTGCCTCAACGCCTCGGGGCGTCACCTCCCCGGTCCCATCGGTGAGTCTTGGCAGGGGGACATGGGGGGGGGACACCCGCGTCAGGGACCCCGGCGTCCGGGTCCCCCGGACGCCGGGGTCCCTGACGCGGGTGTCCCCCCACCCAGGTTTTGCGGTGGAGCTGAGCGTGGATGGGGCGAAGGCTGGGGGGGCACGACGGGCGCTGTTCCTCCCGGGGGGGCAGCCCACCCGCACCCTCACCCTGCCCGTCCCCAACGGCGCTGGCACCCGCTGCCGCACCATGGCCGTCTTCCTACGGGTACGTCGGGACCGGGGGGTGGGGGGGGCACCCAATGGGACCCCCCCCAGCGCTTTGCTCATCACCATGTGTCCCCCCCCCGGCCCCGGCAGAATGAGTCGGAGTTTCGGGACAAGCTGTCACCCATCGCTGTGGGGTTGAGCTTTGCCCTGGACAACAACGCACCCCCGGACGCCCATGGGCTGCACCCAGTCCTGGCCGCCCAGACCCGCACCCGACTGGAGGCCAAGGTACCTCCCCAGCACCCCATGGCACCCCATGGCACCCTGTCCCACCCCATGGCACCCTGTGTCACCCCATGCCTCCCCATGGCACCCCATGGCACCCTGTCCCACCCCATGGCACCCAATGGCCCCCTGTGCCACCCCATGCACCCCCTGGTTCCCTGTCCCACCCCACAGCACCCTGTCCCACCTCCTAGCACCCCACAGCACCCAGTGTCACCCTATGACGCCTTCTGCCTCCCCATGCTACTCCACGGCACCCAATTTCACCCCGTTTCACCCTGTAGCACCCCATGGCACCCTGTGCCACCCTTTGTCCCCTGCACCAGCCCTTGTCCCCCATCACCTATTGTCCCCTGCATCACCCACTGCCCCTGTGTCACCCGCTGTCCCCTGCATCAATGTCCCTGTGTCCCCATTGCCCCTGTGCCCCCGTGTCCCTCTCTCCCCCATGTCCCTGTGTCCCCCATCGTCCCTGTCACCCTCGTGTCCCCCACTGCCCCTGCGTGCCCCTTTGTCCCCATGTCCCCCATCGCCCCCGTGTCCCCATGTCTCCATGTCCCTGTATCCCCATGTCCCCTGTCACCCTCATGTCCCCCACTGCCCCTGCGTGCCCCTTTGTCCCCATGTCCCCCATCGCCCCCGTGTCCCCATGTCCCCTGCGCAGGCTCACATCCAGCTGGACTGCGGGGAGGACAACGTCTGTGTGCCCGACCTGCAGCTGGAGGCGTCCGTGTAAGGGGGGGACAGGGGGGACCTGGGGGGGCCAGGAGGGCCTGGGGGTCCTGGGGGGCTGGGGGGCCGTGGCACAGGGTGGCCATGACACAGGGTCCCCGCAGGGACCGCCGCACCGTCTACCTGGGGGACCGCAACAGCCTGAACTTGACCTTCAACGCCCGCAACCAGGGCGAGGGGGGGGCTTACGAGGCCGAGCTGCACGTGCGGCCCCCCCCGCACGCCCAGTACACAGGGGTGCTGCGCCCGCACGGGGTGCGTGCGTGGGGGTGCACGGGCTGAGTGCCCTCCGCTATGGGGGGGGGAGGGGGGGCCAGGGGGGCGCCTGGGGGTGCCCCCTGGTACAGGGTGGGTGCTCCTGGGTAGGGGGTGGGTGCACAAGGGGACCCCAAGTATGGGGTGGGTGCCCCCAGGTATGGGGTGGGTGCATGGGGCTGTCCCCTGGATATAGGGTGGGTGCCTGTGGGTGCCCCCAGGTGAGGGGTGGGTGCCCCCAGGTGAGGGGTGGGAGCATGGGGGTGTCCCCTGGATGTAGGGTGGGTGCCCCTGGGTGTCCCTAAGGATGGGGTGGGTGCCCCCAGGTATGGGGGGGGGGGGTGCATATGGGTGTCCCCTGCATATAGGGTGGGTGCTGGTGGGTGCCCCCAGGTGAGGGGTGGGTGCACGGGGGTGTCCCCTGGCCATAGGGTGGGTGTCTGCGGGTGCCCCCAGGCGTGGGGTGTGGGATATGGATGTCCCCAGGTGTGGGATGGGTGCCCCCAGGGGAGGGGCGGGTACCCCTGGCTGCGGGCTGGGTGCATAGGGGTGGGTGCCCGTGGGTGCCCCTGGCCCCTGCGGGTGCTGGCGCCCCTGACACCCCCCCCCCCCCAGAACTTCTCTGCGCTGAGCTGTGAGCTCGGGGGGGGCAACGGCTCGAGCCCCCTCGTCTGCGACCTGGGCAACCCCATGAAGGCGGGCGCCAGCGTGAGTGGGGGGCACGGGGAGGGTTGGGGGGCGCGGGGGGCGCGGGGGGCCTGGCGTGACCCCCTCCCCTCTGCCCGCAGATCTGGGGGGGGCTGCGCTTCACCGTCCCCCACCTCAGCGACAGCAGCAAGAGCATCCGCTTCGAGCTGCAGATCCGCAGGTGGGGGGCCTGGGGGGGCACCCCGGGGTAGGGGGGTCCCACCTGGGGCACCCTGGGGTGGGGGTCCCAGATAAGGGATCATGGGGGGGGGCCTAAGGGAGATCCTCCTACCTGGGGGGGGCTGGGGTGGAGGGGCCCCAGTGTGGGTGCTCTGGGGTGGGGGTCTCACCTTGGGCACCCTGGGGTGGGGGTGGTCCAGCCTGTGACATCCCATTTGGGGACCTGTGGGGGGTCCCAAAGGTGTGGGGGGGTCCCACCTAGGGCACCCTGAGGGGCTCAGGCTGGGGGGTCCCACCCAGGGGCACCCTGGGGTGAGGGTCCTGGGGTGGGGGGGGTCCAGGCTGTGATATCCCATCTGGGGACCTTCTGGGGGGGTCCCATTTGGGCTTGGGGGGTCAGACTGGGGGGCTCAGGCTTGGGGGGGTCCCTTGGGGTGGGGGGTCCCCCGGTGCCCCCCGGTGCCCGCAGCCGGGGGGGCCGTGCCGTGACCCCCCCGTGTGCCGGCAGCAAGAACGCCAACAACTCGCAGAGCGAGGTGGTGACGGTGCTGCTGGAGGTGCGGGCGGCCACCCGCCTCTCGGCCTTCGGGTGAGTGCCACGCGTGCCACCGGGTTCCCGGGGGGGACACGGGGCGCCCAGCCCTGCCTGACGCCCGCCTGTGTCCCCCCAGGGTGTCACGGCCTGACGTCGTCATCATCCCCGAGGGGGGCTGGACGCCCGAGCGGCCGCCCCAGCGGCTGCAGGACCTGGGGCCGCCTGTGGAGCACGTCTACGAGGTGGGGGGAGCCCCTGTCCCCGGCCCGGGGGTCCCCGTGTCCCCAACCCCAGGGGTGCCCATGTCCCCAACCCCACAGGTCCCTGTGTCCCTGTGGGTCCCCCCATCCCTGTCCCTGTGGGTGCCCACATCCTCATGGGTGCCCATGTCCCCAGCCCCAGGGGTCCCTGTGTCCCTGACCCCACGGGTGTCCATGTCCCTAAAACCGGGGGTGCCCAGGTCTCTGACCCTGGGGGTGCCCATGTCCCCGAGCCCACATGTGCCTGTGTCCCTGTCCCTGTGTGTCCCCATGTCCCTGTGGGTGCCCGTGTCCCCAACCCCAGGGGTGCCCCTGTCCCACAACCGTGGGGACCCCCATGTCCCTGACCCCACAGGTACCCATGTCCCCAAAACCAGGGGTGCCCCTGTCCCCAGCCCTGTGGGTCCCCACGTCCTCATGCCGTGGGGTCCCCTGTGGGTGCCATGTCCCCGTGCCACGGGTGTCCCCTCACGCTGCCATGTCCCCCCCCCCCCCCGGTGCCATCAGGTGGTGAACGAGGGACCCAGCGCCATCAGCCACGGCACCCTGGAGCTGAGCTGTCCCCTGAGCTACCGGGGCCACCCCCTCCTCTACATCACCGGCCACTCGGGACCCCGCAACTGCTCCGCCAGCCACCCCCTGGACAGCCTGCACCTGGTGGTGCGGCCGCGGGGACGGGGACCGGGGTGCTGGGGACGTCGGGTGGCACTGGGAGATGGAGCACTGGGGGGTACTGGGGGCACTGGAGGGTGCTGGGGACATTGGGTGGCACTAGGAGATGGGGTACTGGGGGCACTGGAGGGTGCTGGGGACTTCGAGTGGCACTGGGAGATGAAGCACTGGGGACACTGGAGGGTGCTGGGGACATTGGGTGGCATTGGGAGATGGAGCACTGGGGGACACTGGGGGGTGCTAGGGACATTGAGTGGCACTGGGGACATCAGGTGGCACTGGGAGATGGAGCACTGGAGGGTACTGGGGGGCACTGGGAGGTGGTGGGCAGACTGAGGGCACTGGGGGGCACCGAGGCAGGTGGCACTGGGTGACATGAGGGGTACTGGGGGGGGACTGGGAGGGCTGGGGGACACTGGGAGGGGACATGGGTGGCACTGGGAGGTGGTGGGGAAAGAGGACGCCCGTGGTTGGGGTGGCAGGGGGTGGCACTGGGGGGACAGGGCTGTCCCCAGAGCTGACCCCTCCCGCAGGAGCAGGAGCAGAGCCCGGAGACACACGTCCTGCAGCGCCGCGACACGGGGGACACGCTCACACGGGACACGCGGGACACGCGGGGCAGCGGCCCTCCCACGCCCCCCCACACCCTGGTCAGTGCCCGTGTCCCCCGCTGTCCCTGTCCCATGTCCCGCCCCGTGGCTGCTGCGTGTGTCCCCCGTGGGTGCTGTCCCCACGGTGTGGCACTGCTGTGCCGGGTGTCCCCAGGGCGGGTGACACCTGGGGGTGCCCCTGCTGCGGGTGACACCTGGGGTGCCCGGTGCCCCCACGGCGGGTGATGTATGGGGGGCCGGGTGTCCCCGAGGCAGGTGACACCTGGGGGGCCGGGTGTCCCTGCTGTGGGTGATGTGGGGGGGGGTGACCCCGCTGTGGGCGACACCCGGGGGCCGGGTGTCCCCGCAGCGGGTGACACGTTGGGGGGTGGCAGGGGTGTCCCGAGGCCGAGTGCTTCCGGCTGAGCTGCCCCATGGGGGGGCTGGAGAAGCAGCAGCGGGTGAGCCTGCGCCTGACCTTCCACCTCTGGGCCCCCTCCCTGCGCCAGGTGAGACCCCCGCACCCCCGGGACCCCCCGGGACCCCCAGCGTCCCCATCTCTCCCCCCCAGCACCCCAACAAGCTCCTGGGGCCCCCAGCATCCCGACATCCCCCCGTGGGATGCCCAGGACCCCCCTGGCACCCCGAGCATCCCCATCTCCCCCCCCCCAGATCCCCAACAGGCTCCTGGGGCCCCCAGCATCCCGGGACCCCCCCCCAGGACCCCCAGCGTCCCCATCTCCCCCCCCCCCAGCACCCCAACAAGCTCCTGGGCCCCCAGCATCCTGACCCCTCCCTGGGACACCCAGGACCCCCCCAAGACCTCCCTGGGACCCCCCCGTGTCCCTGCCAGGACCCTCTGGGACCCCCCCCAGGACCTCCGGCATCTCCCAGCACCCCAACAAGCTCCTGGGGTCCCCAGCATCCCGACCCCCCCCCCCACTGGGACCCCCCCCGTGCCCTGGCCCCCCGTGGGGGTGGGTGAGTGGGTGCCCCAGTCCCCCATGGGGGTGGGTGTGTGGGTGCCCTGGGACCCTAGTGCCCCATATGGGTGCTGGGTGCAGGTGCCCACGGTCCCCAGCGGATGTTCATGGGTGTCAGTGGGTGCCTGTAGATGTCCGTGGGTGTTTTTGGGTGTCCATTGGTTCATGTGGGTGTTGGTAGGTGGTTGTGGGTGTCGGTGGGTGCCTGCAGGTGCCCCGTGGGTGTCAGTGGGTGCCCATGGTTGTCCGTGGGTGCCCCGTGGGTGTCCCGCAGGTGTTGGGGGGTGCTTGTGGGTGTCCGTGGGTGCCCCATGGGTGTCAGTGGGTGCCCGTAGGTGTCCTGAGGGTGTTGGTGGGTGTCCGTGGGTGCCCCACGGGTGTCGGTGGGTGCCCGTGGGTGCCCACGGGTGCTGACAGCGGGTGCCGCAGCGGGAGGTGCGGGCACAGGCGCTGCGCTGTGAGGCCGAGTACCGGGTGCTGCGGCTGCCGTACCGCGTCCGGCCCCAACACTACCCCAGCCAGCGCCTGCAGGTGACGGGGGGACGGGGGTCACCCGGGGGTGGCAGGGGGTGACGCTGTGGGTGGTGGTGTGACCCCGTGGGTGGCACTGTGCATGATGCTGTGGGTGGCAGGTGGTGACGGGGATGCCACGGGCATGCGGTGACCCCATGTGGGTGACACCATGGGTGGCAGATGGTGACGAGGCTGCAGTGGGCATGGGGTGGTGCTGTGGGTGGCCCCACGGGTGACGCTGTGGGTGGCAGGTGGTGATGGGGCTGCAGTGGGTGCGGGGTGACGCGGTGGGTGACGCTGTGAGTGACCATGCGGGTGACGCCGTGGGTGGCAGGAGGTGACGGGGCTGCAGTGGGTGCGGGGTGACGCGGTGGGTGACGCCGCGGGTGACCCCACGAGTGACGCCGCGGGCGGCAGGTGGTGACGGGGCTGCAGTGGGCGCGCGCCGAGGGCAGCCCGGGGGTGCCGGTGTGGGTGGTGGTGCTGGCGGTGCTGCTGGGGCTGCTGCTGCTCGCCCTGCTCTGCTACGGCCTCTACAAGGTGGGTCCGGGGGGCACGGGGGGGGACCTCGGGGGGCACAAGGGACATGGGGGGGCACAGGGGACGTGGGGGACAGGGACATGGGGGGCACAAGGGCATGGGCACCACGGGAGGGCACAAGGGACATAGGGGGGCACAAGGGACATGGGGGGGCGCAGGGGACATGGGGGACCGGGATGTGGGGGGCACAGGGGCATGGGCACCACGGGAGGGCACAAGGGACATGGGGGGGGCATAGGGGCGGGCAGGGGACATGGGGGACAGGGACATGGGAGGGCTCAAGGGCCATGGGGGGCACAGGGACATGGGCACCATGGGGGGACACAGGGGACATTGGGGGCACAGGGACCACAGGGACAGGGAGTGGCACAGGGACATGGGCACCATGGGGGGGCAGAGGGGACATGGGGGGCAGAGGGACACGGGGCTGGGGGGTCCCCGGGCACACGGGGGGGCTGGGGGTTCCCCCCAACCCCCCCCCAGCTGGGCTTCTTCAAGCGCTCGGTGCCCTACGGCACCGCCATGGAGAAGGCGCAGCTGAAGCCCCAGGCGGCCTCGGAGGCCTGACGGGGCCCCGCACCGCCGGCCGTCACCCGCACCGCACCGCGGGCCGCGCACCGCCGCCGGGCACCGCGCCGGGATGGGCACCGCCGGGCTGGGCACCGCCAACGCGCCGGGTACCCCCGTACCGGGCACCACCAACACGCTGGACACCATCGTGCCGGGCGGCAACAGTCCTGGCACCGCCGGGATGGGCACCACTGCCAGAACGGGTACCGCCATGCCTGGCATCACCACCGGACTGAGTACCACCAGGACAGGCGTCACCACCGGACGGGGTACCACCGGGACGGGCACTGCCGGCACAGGGGGTGACGCCGAGCCAGGCACCGACACGCTGGACACCACCATGCCAGGCGGCAGCAGCCCAGGCACAACCGCTGTGCTGGGTACAACCGCCATAGCTGGCACGACCTGCATGCTGGACACCACCGCTGTGCCGGGCACCACCACCGTGCTGGTGGCATTGCTGCCGTGACCGGCACCGGGCACCACCATGACAGTCAGGACACCGGTGGGATGGACAACACCCTGCCGGGCACCACCGTGCCTACACCGTCACCGCGCCGGGCACCGGTGCCAAGCCCTGTGACCCCACAGGACCTGGGGACACATGTGCCCCGGTGTCACCCTCTCGCGGTGTCACCCAGTCACGGTGTCACCCGGTCGCGGCCGATGCGTGCTGCACTGCCCGTGCCCCCCACCGCGGGCACCTCACTTTGCACTGACCCCGCGCCCAAAAGTGGGGGGGGGGGGGGGACGGGGGGACACGACACACGACTCAAACCCCGGCCCCCCCCGTGTCCCCGGGGGTCCCCGGGGGTCCCCGGGCGCGGGGGGGTGATTGCACTACGCGGGGGGGGCCGGGGGCACAGGCAGGGGGGGGGACGGCTTCGGTTTGTATTTAATGTTTTTTTTTGGGGGGGGCGGCCTCAGGGCCCCCCAATAAACGTGTCCGACCCAGAGCCGCGGTGCCGGGGGGGGGGGAGCACACGCGTGTGCCAGGCCACGCACGGCTGAGCGCACACGCGTGTGCGGGGGGGGCGGGTGACATCATTACCGCCCTCATTAGCAGCCGGGACGCGGCGGGCATCAATAATTCATCCCCCCCCCTTCCCCACGGCCCCCCCCCCCCCCAGCGCTGCGGGGGGGCCCCAGCGGCACCCAGCACCCACGGGCCCTGTGCGCGGCACCCGTGGGCCCCTCCCAGCACCCACAGACCACCCACTGAGCCCCCCAGACCCCCCCCGCAGCGGCAGACCCCCCCAGCACCCATAACCCCCCAGACCCCCCCAGCACCCCCAGACCCCCTCTGCACCCCCAGACCCCCCTCACAGCACCCACGGACCCCCCACAGACACCCCCCTTGCACCCGCAGACCCCCATTACAGCACCCACAGACCCCTCCCAGGCCCCCCAGCACCCATAGACCCCCCTCACAGCACCCCAGACCCTCCAGCACCCACAGACCCCACAGCACCCACAGACGCCCCCTCACTGCACCCGCAGACCCCTCCCAGGCCCCCCAGCACCTATAGACCCCCCACAGCACCCACAGACCCCCCCAGCACCCCCTCACAGCACCTCCAGACCCTCCAGCACCCCCAGACCCCCCCACAGACCCCTCCACAGCACCCACCCAGACCCCACAGCACCCCCAGATCCCCCTTTGCACCCCCAGACCCCCCTCACAGCACCCACAGACCCCTCCACAGTACCCCCAGAGACCCCCCAGCACCCCCAGACCCCCTCCACAGCACCCACAGACCCCCTTCACAGCACCCACAGACCCTCCAGCACCCCACAGACCCCTCCACAGCACCCACACAGACCCCCCAGATCCCTCAGCACCCACAGACCCCCCTCACAGCACCCACAGACCCCCCCCAGGCCTCCCAGCACCCACAGGGGGTTATGTGCCCACTGCAGCCCCACGCGTATCCCGCACCCCCCCGGGCTGAGGTCAGGCGCGGGGGGGGGGCGCGCCGTGCAAGGGGGGGTGTGTGTGCAAGGGGGGGTTGCACGGGGCTCGTGCACGGCGTGGGGGGGGTTGCACGAGTGGGGGGGGCACCCACGGGGGACGAGCCCCACCCGGACGCCTGGGTTCCCCCCGCCCCCCAGCCCCGGGGCGTGCGTGGGCGTGGGCGGGGCGGGGTGGGGTCCCGTCGCCATGGTAACCGCCCGCCCCCGCCCGCCCCGCACACGCGTGTCCCGACATGTGCGTGTGCCCGCCCGCCTCTGCGCCTGCGCCGCGGGGCCGGAGCCGTGGGGACGCGCGTGGCGGCGGCGGGGGGGGCACACACGCACGGCGGGACACGTGTGAGTGACCGCGGACACGCGTGGCCGGGAACACGCGTGTGGCACGCTCCTCCCCCCCCCCCCCCCCCCGCTGCCCCATTTCTACGCGGCGCCATTGGCTGGGGGGGGGGCGGGGACCGGGACACGCGGGGACAGCCCCACGGGGGGGGGGGGGGTTGTCCGGTAACACCCGCAGCCTCCCCGGGAGGGGCCCGGGGACCCCACGGCGGGGTCCGGGCACCCCCTGACCGCCCTCCCCGCAGGCCGGGCCGGGCGATGCTGCGGGCCCCGGGGCCGCTGGGGCCGCCCCCCGGCCGCCTCCTCCTGCCCGACGCCGCCACCGCCGCCGCCGCCGCCGCTGCCCTGCGGCTGCTGCCGCCGCTGCCGGGGGTGAGTCCGGGGCTGGGGGGAACCGGGGCGGGCGGGCGGGAGGACCCGGGGGGGCACCCGGGGGCCGGGGTCGCTACGGCGGCCGGGAGGGGCCCTAACGCGGCGCCGCGGGGTCACTGCGGGGTCCCGGTGCGGGGCGGCGAAGGCCCAACCCCTCCCGGCCGCCGTACCGGACCCCCGGGGCCGTGCCGGACCCCCCCCCCCCGCCGCACCGGGCCGCGCCGCTCGGGGTAAGGGGGGAGCCGGGACCCCCGGGGAGGCAGCCGGGCCGGGGGGGCCGGGCCGGGCGGGGCGGGCCGGGACCGGGCCGGTCCCCCGGGTTTGGGCAGGGAGAGATTCCTGAGGCGCTACGGAATGGGGCGGGGGGGGGACGACGACCCACGGCGCTGCCCCCCCCCCCCGCCCCAGAGAGACCCCCCCGCGGGACCCGGGAGGGGGGGGGATTGGGGGGGTTTGGGGGGATGTGGGTGCTGCCCTCCCCCCCCGCCCCGGGCAGGATGCGACCCCTCCGCCCTGCGCCGCAGATGGAGCCGGTGCCCAAGGGGGTGCTGGGGGCGGCGCTGGGCAAACCCCGGCGCCCCGTCATCGCCTGCAGCGTCTGCCAGATCCGCTTCAACTCCGAGGTGGGACCCCCCCCCGGTGCCTGGGACCCCCCTCTTGGGTGCCCGGGACCCCCCGGTGCCTGGGTCCCCCCTCCCTGGGTGTCTGGGTTCTGCCCCGGTTTGGGGGGCTGCACCCCAGAGCTGGGTGCGCTTCCCATGCTGGGGTCTGTGGCCTCGGGGTGGGGGGCTCCAGGGGCGGGGGTCCCAGGGTGTCCCATGTCCCCAGGGTTGGGGGTCCCCATAGTGTCCCGTGTCCCCATGGTGGGGGGCCCTGGGGTGCTGTGTCCCCAGGGGTGGGGGTCCTCAGGGTGTCCCACGTGTCCAGGGGTGGGGGTCTCCAGATCGGGGACCCCTTGGGTGCCTTGTTCCCAGGATTGGGGGTCCTCAGGGTGCCCCATGTCCCCAAGGGTGGGGGTCCCCATTGTGTCCCATGCCCCCAGGGTGTCCCGTGTCCCCACGGTGGGGGGCCCTGGGGCGCCCTGTCCCCAGGGTTGGTGGTCCCCGGGGTGTCCCACGTCCCCAGGGGTGGGGGTCTCCAGGTTGGGGGGCCCTTGGACGCCGTGTCCCCAGGGTTGGTGGTCCCCGGGGTGTCCCACGTCCCCAGGGGCGGGGGTCTCCAGGTTGGGGGGCCCTTGGACACCGTGTCCCCAGGGTTGGTGGTCCCCGGGGTGTCCCACGTCCCCAGGGGCGGGTGGGGTGCCCATGAGGTGCCGCATCTCCAGGGTGACCCACGTCCCCAGACCGGGGGGGTCTCTGGGGTGCCGCCGTGTCCCTGTGGGGGTGACGCGGTGTCCCCGCGGCGTCCCCAGAGCCAGGCAGCAGCGCACTACCAGGGGAACCGGCACGCGCGGCGCCTGAAGGGGCTGGAGGCCGCCCGGGCTCGCCGAGGGGGGGACAGCGGGGACCCCCAGGACACCCCCGGCCCCGCACCCGCCCCGGCCGGGGAGACACCAGACCGCACAGGTGGGTGCCAGCACCCCGGGGTGCCCCCATGGCACCCCCGACGCCTGGGTCCGTGCCCCCCACCCCAGGCCGGGGGTCCCAGGGGTGCCCCGTTAACCCTCCCCGCGCCGGCAGGCGAGCAGCCCCCGGCACCCGCAGCCCCCGGCGCCCCCGGGCCCCCCTCGCCCCCTGTTCCCCCCCCGGCCGCGGAGGCGCCGGGGGGGGCCCGGGGGGGACCGGGGGGGGAGGAGGAGGAGGAAAAGGCGAAGGCCAAGAGGCTGCTGTACTGTGCCCTCTGCAAGGTGGCCGTCAACTCCCTCTCGCAGCTGGAGGCGCACAACAAAGGTGGGGGACATGGGGGGACACGGGGACACCGGAAGGGCAGGGGGACGGGGGGGGCAGGGGGGCTCAAGGACACGAGGAACATGAGGACAACAGGGGACACGGCGGGTCTGGGGGACACAGTGGCAGGTACAGGGGTGGACATCAAGTGGCACTGGGGGACAGTGGGGGGACGGGGGTCCTGTGGGTGCAGGGGCATCCTCGGGGGGGTCTGGGGTGCACACAGAGGCTCTCTGGGTGCAGGGGGGTCTCGGGGGGCTCTGGGGGTGCAGGAGGGGTTCTGGAGGGTCCCTGGGTGCAGGGGGGGCGCAGGGTGACCCCCCCGTGTGCACAGGGACGAAGCACAAGACGCTGGTGGAGGCGCGCAGCGGGCTGGGGCCCATCCGCGCCTTCCCGCGGCTGGGGGGGGCTGCGGGGACCCCCCCGGCCGAGGCCCCCGAGCGCTCCTTCCACTGCCAGATCTGCAACGTCCGCCTCAACTCCGAGCTCCAGCTCAAGCAGGTACCCACCCCCCTCAGACCCCTCCGGGACCCCTCCCAAACCTTCCCCATCCCGTTAGGACCCCCAAGGACCTCATGGCACCCCCCAAACCCTTGGGACCCCCCCAAACCCTTCTGAGACACCCCCAGGACCTTCCAAACCCTCCTGAGTCCCCCCCGACCCTCACGGGACTCCCCCAAACCCTCCTGAGCCCATTGGGACCCCTGAGGTCCCTATGGGACCCCGCAAACCACCCTGAGACCCCAGACCCCTCCCTCAAATGCTTTTGGGACCCCCCAGAGCCCCCCCAGACCCACTGGACTCCCCTAACTGCCCCCCTGCGACTCCCTGAGCCCCCATCGCACCCCTGGGAGGGGACCCATGACCCCACCCGTACGCCTGGGTCCCTGCTCAGCCCCCCGTGTCCCCCCCCAGCACATCTCCAGCCGACGGCACCGCGACGGGGTGGCCGGAAAGCCCAACCCGCTGCTGAGCCGCCACAAGAAGCCCTGGGCCCCCCCGGAGCTGGTGAGTGGGGGGCTAGAGGGGGTCAGGGTGTCTATAGGGTGTTCTGGGGCACCCCATAGGGTGGGGACGTGCCCAAGGGTGGCTGTAGGGTGTTCTGGGGCTGCCCTATGGGGCAGGGGGGGGGGCTGGGGGTGCCCTGTGGGGCACGGGGATGCCCAGGGGTCTCTATAGGGTGCTCAGGGATCTCTAGGGCACTCAGGAGTCTCTATAGGGTGCTCCAGGGTATCTCAGTGGGTGCCTCATGGGACGGGGAGGGAGCTAGGGTGTGTGTAGAAGGTGCCTGAGCATGTCTATGGGGTGCCCCATGGGGCAGGGGGTACCCAGGGGTACCCCAGCAGTGCCCCATGGGGCTGGGGGGGCCTTGGAATACCTATAGGGGGTCATGGGGTGCCCTTGGGGTACCTATAGGGTGCCAGGGGAACCCTTGAGGTACCTATAGAGGGGTGTGGTGGGCCTTGGGGTACCTACAGGGTGCCTGGTGGTGCCCCGTGGGGCAGGGGGTGCCCAGAGGTACCTTAGCGGTGCCCCATGGGGCTGGGGGGGCCCTTGGGGTACCTACAGGGTGCCTGGGGGTGCCCCGCGGGGCGGGGGGTGCCGCCCTGGTCACTGACCCCCCCTCGCCCCCCGCAGGCACCGCTGCCCTTCCCCAAGGAGCTGCCGAAGGCGCTGGCGGGGGGGGGGGGCTGCTGCCGCCCCCCCTGGCCCTGGCGGCCGCCGCCGCTGCCATGGCCGCCCCCCCGCTGGCCCTGCGCCCCCCCGGGCCCCCCCTCCTGCCCGGGCCCCCCCTGGCACCTGCCCTGCTGCGCCCCGCCCCCGGGCCCCTGCGCCCCGCCCATGCCCCCCTCCTCTTCTCCCCCTACTGATGCCACCCCCGGCAACCGTTGCCTGGCAACCGGCACCTGGCAACCGGCAACCACCTGGCAACCGGTACCCAAGCATCACCCGGGACCCAGCGGCTGTTACCTGGCAACCGGGACCCGGCAACTGCAACCAGCAACCACCCGGCAACGGTCACCTGGCAACTCCACAGCACAACCCAGCGACCGTTGCCGTGCAACCAGGCAGCGGTGGTTACCTGGCAACAGCACCCACCAACCACCCCAGAATGGTTACCTGGCAACGGTTTCCTAGCAACCAGCCACTAATGGTTACCCAGCAACAGTTACCCAGCAAAGGAACCCAGAAGCCTGCGCAGCAACACCCCGTCCCTGGCAACGGTTACCTGGCAACAGGACCCACCCACCCAGCAACCTGCCTGGCAACAGTTACCTGGCAACCCACCTAGCACCCTACCCAGCAACCAGCCAGCAACCCCAGCCCCTGACAACGGTTACCCAGCAACCTCCCTGACAATGGTTACCTGGCAACAGGACCAGCATCCTGCCCGGCAACGGTTACCCAGCAACCCTCTGAGCAGTGGTTGCCTGGCAACCAGGAGATGTTTACCTAGCAACGGGACCCAGCAGCAGTTGCCCAGCAACGGGACTGGGCCCTTGTGCCCAGCAACGGTTACCTGGCAACGACACCCTGCAATTGCACCTGGCAACGGTTACCTAGCAACCGTGCCCATCAGTGGTACCTGGCAATGGGACCCAGCAACGATGACCTGACAATGGTTACCCGGCAACGGGACCCAGCAACCGCACATGGCAACGGTACATGGCAACGGTACGTGGCAACGTTACCCGGCAATGGTTGCCCAGCAACCGTATCCGGCATCCGCACCTGACAAAGCGACCCGGCAACTGAGCCCAGCAACCGCCCCCGGCGATGGTACCCGGCAACCACCCTGGCGATGGTACCCGGCAACGGCGCTCGGCGATGGTACCTAGCAACAGCACCCAGCAACCGATCCCAGCAACCGTCTCCCAGCAACCGTGCCCCCCCCCGCCCTGTTCCCCACCCCTCCCTGGCTGCTTCTCGGGCTCAGCGATTATTTTTTAACTGGAATTGGGATATTTAGCAGGAAAACGATGACCCCACCCCCCCCCCCCCGGCCCCACTGCACAACCCCCACGGGGACGGGGACCCCCAGCACCCCGGGGTGGGGTGGGGAGGTCCGGGGGGGTCCCCAGCACCCCCTGCCCCCCCCCTCCGGCACCTCAGGGATCCGCTCAGCAATCAGTGATGGCTCGCAGGGATGGGGGCCCCCCCCCACCCCGGGGGGTGCTGTCCCCCTCCCAAGGGTGCCCCCCACCCCAGGGTGCCCCCCACCCCCCCAAAAAAAGCCGTGACCTCTTGCACTGAGGGCAGCGAGCCCCGCACACGCCCCGGGGGGGGGGGCACCCATCACCCCCCCCCACCCCGGGGCCCCCCTCCGGGCCCAGCCCATTGCAATAATGCGGGGGGCCGGGGCACCCCCACCCTGTAAATAGCAACCCCCCCCTTGCCCCCCCCAGTACTGCCCCACAAGCACTGTGCCCCCCAACCCTGGCACTGCCCCATCACTGTGCCCCCCCCAAACCCAGCACCCTCATCACTGTGACCCCCCCATCCTTATCACCCCCACTATCACTGTGCCCCCCAAACCCAGCACCCTCATCACTGTGACCCCCATCCTTATCACCCCCCACTATCACTGTGCCCCCCAAACCCAGCAGCCCCTCACTGTGACCCCCCCCCCATCCTTAGCCCCCCCCCCCCCACTATCACTGTGCCCCCCTTATCACTACAGCCCCCCCATTTGGCACTGCCCCCCCATCCTTATCACCCCACAACTCGCACTGTGCCCCGCCCAAAACCTTGCACTGCCCCCCTCACTGCACACCCCCCCACTTGGCACTGGCCCCCACTTTCCTGGTGCCCCCCCCAGTCAATACTGTGATTAAAGCAAAGCAATAGCAGGCAAGGGGGGGACGGGGTTTGGGGGGACACAGGGCCCTGTTACCCTCCCCTGCGCCCGCCTGTCCCCATGTGCCCCCCAATTTGGCTTTGCCCCAATAAATGACGAGGTTTGAACCTGTGGTCTCGTGTTTGGGGGGGTCCGGGGGGTGGGGTCCCCCCCAGGTGTGTCCCCACCCCTGTCCCAGCGCACAGGCGTGTGCCCCGCAGCCCAGGGCTGTCACACACGCGTGTTCCCACGTGTGTCCCCCCCCACGCACATGGCCGTGCATCCCTTACTCACGTCCCCCCCCCCGTGTCCCCGCAGCCCCCGCGCACACGTCTGTGTCCCCACGTGTGTCCCTGTCCACCCCCCCAGGCACCTTGGGGAACCCCCCCCCGGACGCCTGGGTCCCCCCCGGCTCAGGGCGGGGCAGGGGGGCGGGGCAGGGGGGGACGGGGCGACACACGGGGTTTGGGGGGGCTGGCATGTTGGGGGGGCCGGGGGGGCCACGCTAGCGCAGCAGCGACCACTTGATCTGCTCCTTTGCCGACTGCAGCACCTGTGGGGGGGGGTAGTGTCGGGCACGGGGCACCCATGGGTGCGGGGGGGCCCGGGGGCAGCGAGGTGGGGACGGGGGATGTGGGGAGCTGTCCCGGGGGGTCACTGGGGTGTTAGGGGGACCCGGGGGCACCCATGGGCATGGGGTGGACACATGGGGGGGCTCAGGGGCACCCAGGTGGCATTGGGGGCCACGGGGGGGGGATTGGGAGGGATACGGGGACACTGGGGGCAGCTGGGGACACCCAGGTGGCACTTGGGGACACCCAGGGGCACAGGCGGTTGGTGGGCTCGGAGGTGGGAGGGGGGGGGGCACTGCCAGCCCTGGGGGGGTCCCGGGGGGGGGGCAGGCCCTACCTGCGAGACCGTCTGCTCCGTGAGGGGCACGTCCTCGCCCTGCGACACAGGGAGGGAGGGAGGTGGGTGTCTGGGGGGGGGCACCCATGGCCCCCCCTCACGCCCACCATTCCTGCCCCCCCCAGCACCCCAGCACGGCCTCCCCGCGGCCCCCCCCGTACCCGCACGGCCACGCGGTGCACCACTTGCTGGGGGTCACTCTCCAGGACGACGCTGGAGGGAGGAAACAGAGACCCGTCAGCACCCAGCACCCCGCCGCGGGGCCCGCGGGCACCCAGGGAGGGGGGACGCAGACTCCTGGGGGGTCACAGACACTCACCCACCGTCCACGATCTCGTCCACAGCCAGGAAGAGCCCCTCCATGTTCTCCAGCAGCGCCCGCTTCTCCACGTTCTTCCTGGGGGGGCCCTGTTCGCTCAGCACCCACAGGCCCCCTCCCTCCCCCAGCAATGGGACCCCCCACTCTGGGCACCCACAGCCCCCCAGGTGGCCCCCGGGATGTGCCTGCTGTGTCCCCCCCCCACCCGTGCCAGTGCCCGTTGGGGCCCCCTGGAGCCATGGGTGTCTCCCCAGGACCCTGTGTGCCACCCCACCCAGGAATTTGGGTGCCCTCCAGGACCAATGGCTACCCCCTAGGACCCATGGGTGCCCCCCCCAGGACCACAGGTGGCCCCCCCCAGGACCATGGGTGCCCCCCCAGGGCCACGGGTAGCCCCCCAGGGCCATGGGTGGCCCCCCCCAGGACCCGTCGTACCGCAGCATCTGGCTGAGCGAGTCGAAGAGGCAGTTGAGGACGGCCGTGAGCATCAGCTGGGGGACAGCAGGGTCACACGGTGGCACTGCCAGATGGGGACACCCCGAGGTGCCCCCCCCACAGGCCTGGTGGCACCTTCTGTGTCCCCTCCCTGTCCTGTTATCCCTCCACGTCCCCAGCCCGCCACCCTGGTGTCCCCAACCCACCACCCCTGGGTGTCCACCCCAGCCCTGTCACCCCTGGGTGTCCCCAGCCACCTCGTTCTCGTGGGAGCTGCCGATGACGTAGAAGTAGAGGTCGATGCTGCTCTTGTAGACGACGGTCAGCCCCTCGAGCAGCGCGATCTCGCCTGCGGGCACAGCCTGGCGTCACCCCTGCGGGCCCCCCGGCATGGCCCCGGTGTCCCCGCGGGGGTGGCAGCCCCCCCCAGGGGACACGCACGTCCCCATCCCCGAAACACGCACTGTCGGTGCGGTGGGTCTTGTTGAAGATGTTCTTCTCGAAGGCTTTCTGCTCCTTGGCGCTGGGGTACGTGTCATCGTAGTACTGCAGGGACAGTGGCACGTGGGGACCCCCCCCACCAGGCCCCAAGGAGCTCCCCTGACCCTGCTCTGGGCCACCAACCCTGTCCCCACACCCCTGTCCCTGCCCTGGGCCACCAAACTTCCCCTTGTCCATGCCACATGCCACCCCAACGTGCCCCCTGTGGCCTCCACGTCTCTGCCCTGAATTGCATCCCAGCCATCCCGGTGCCACCGAGTGTCCCCCTGTCCCCACGTCTCCCTGGAGCGGTGACCCCGTCCCTGTCCCCATCCCCACACCTCGTGTGTCACCATCACCCTTGCCGTGCCCCTCACCTTGGCAAAGAGCCGGTCGCCATCGTTGTCCAGGATGATGACGGCTTTGACGGTGTAGAGGGACGGCTCCTGCAGGGACACGGCCACCGTCACCCCACTGCCACCCCATTCCCAGGGACAGGGGCACCCCCAGCCCAGCGAGGGGGGACATCCTGTGTCACCGCACCACCCCCCTGTCACCCAAACACCGCCTCGGTGGCACTGAGGACACCAGGAAGGAGCCTGTGTCCGGCACCCCCGTCCTGGCGAGGGGGTCCCAGGTGGTGGCCGCTGCAGGGCCAGGCCGGGGGGTCCCTGTCCCCATCCCTGTCCCCGTCCCCGTCGATCCGGGTGCTCCCGAGCTCCCGGGACCAAGTTCTGTGATGCACTGACTGCCCATAGCCACAGCCGGAGTGTAGGACAGAACCTCGCCCCGGGCGCTGCCAGGCCACCGACGGCCACCAACGGCCACCACCGATGGCCACCACCGACGGCCACCGCCCACGGCCACCGCCACCCCCAGCCGCAGCAGGGACCCCGTGGGCACCGCCGGTGGGGACGGCCACCCACCGCCCCGGGAATTGTCACCCCACAGGCAGGACAAGGCCACCGTGGCGGGGGGGGGCACTGCCACCCCATGGGCAGGGAGAAGCCCCCCCTTACCCCCACTGGCACTTACCCCCCCCATTGCTCCCCACTTACCCCCCTCATTGCCCCCCACTTACCCCCATTGCCCCCCACTTACCCCACTGGCACCCCCATTTACCCCCTCACTGGCCCCCCATTCACTTCCCCATTTACCCCACTGGCACCCCCAATTTAACCCCATTGGCCCCCCCAATCACCCCTCCATTTACCCCCATTGGCACCCCCTTTAGCCCATTGGCACCCCCTCTTTACCCCCCATTCACTCCCCCATTGCCCCCCACTGGCACCCCTCATTTACCCCCTTACTGCCCCCCCATTCCCCCCCCCATTTACCCCATTGGCACCCCCAATTTAACCCCATTGCCCCCCCATTGGCACCCCCCTTGATCCCCCATTTACCCCATTGGCACCCCATTGCCCCCCCCCCATTTACCCCCATTGGCAACCCCTTTACTCCATTAGCACCCCCAATTTAACCCCATTGCCCCCCCATTTACCCCCATTTAACCCCATTACCCCCCATTCACCCCCTCACTGCCCCCCCATTTACCCCCATGGGCACCCCCAATTCAAACCCCATCGCCCCCCCATTCGCACCCCCCTTTACCCCCCATGGCCCCCCCCGCGCCCCGTCCTCTCCCACTGACCCCCACCGCCCCCACCGCCCCCGGCCCCGCCGCCCCCTACCAGGATCAGCGCCTCCATTTTGCGCTCGCCGCTGCCGACGTGGAGCCGGAAGAGCGGACGCCGCTCATTGGCTGCTCGGCTGCCAATCACGCCGCCGGGCACCTCCCCGACGAGCCGATTGGGAAAACCCGGGTCCGATTCGACCAATCGCTACGCGCTTGAGCGTGGAGGGCGGGCCGGCCTTTCCCGCCCTTCCTGAAACGGTCGCTGATTGGAAGCGCGTCCCGTCCGTCACCGCCGCGCCGCACTCCCGGAAGCCGAGGGGGCGGTGCAGTTCCCATGGTGACCGGGGAAGCGCTGACGTCACCTCTTTGCCGGTTTCATTCAGCGGTTGGCCGGCTCGCCGGTCACGTGACCGGAAGCGGTTTCCTTTCCGTGCTCGGCCCCACCCCTCATGGGGTCACGACCCCCTGATGGGCGGGGTTATCTGTGACCTTTGGCCTCTCTGGGGTCAGGAGGGGACACGGGGGGGGCGTGGGGACACGGGGGGAGACGGGGGGACGTGGGGGGAATGGGGGGACACGGGGGGACGTGGGGGACACAGCTGGGGGCCATGGGGGACGTGGAGGGATGTGGGGGGACAGGGTGACATGGGGGGGTGTGGAGGGATGTGGGGACATGGGGGGACACGGGGGGATGTGGGGGGACACGGGGGGACACGGGGGGATGTGGGGACACGGGGGGGGACATGGGGGTTGTGGGGGGACACGGGGGAGCGTGGGGACATGAGGGGATATGGGGGGACTTGGGGATGGGGGTGCAGGGAGGGGCGTGGGGGGACGTGGGGGGACTTGGGGGGACGTGGGGACACGGGGGGATGTGGGGACTTGGGGGGACATTGGAGGATTGGGGGGACACGGGGGGACGTGGGGGACATGGCAGGGAATGGGGGGACTTGGAGGGGGCGTGGGGGGACACGGAGGACGTGGGGACATGGGGGGACGTGGGGGGGGGCGTGGATGGGGGGACCCGGGGGAGCCGGGGGGGCAGGGGGAGCGGGGGGCCGGGCAGGGGCCCCCGCGAGGCGGGGGGTGACCGAGGCCCTGGGGTGCCACCGGCGGGGCCCCGCGGGGGGGGCGGATGCCCTGGGCCCCGCCGATAACGGCGGGCGGGGGTGGCCCCCCTGTCCCCTCGTCCCCCGCGGGGCCCCGGGCTTGGGCAACCGCCGGTGGCTTCCGGACGCCTGGGTCCCCCGGGGGGGGACAGTGGGGGACACAGGAGTGTCCCCGTCACTGCCCCCCGCTCCCTGTCCCCTCCCTCTGCCCCCCTTCCCCTGTCCCCGTGTCCCCCGGCCACCCTCCCCCCGTCCCTGTGTCCCCATGTCCCCCAGCTGTGTCCCCATGTCCCCCATTCCCCTGTGTCCCTTTGACCCACCAGTGTCCACCTGTCCCCGTCCCTGTCCCCATGTCCCTATTTTTGTCCCCACGCTCCCCCCTTTCCCCATCCCCGTGTCTCCGTGCCCCCCTTTTGTGTCCCCATGTCCCTGTCCCCCCTTTCCCTGTCCCCATGTCCCCCATCCCCTGTGTCCCCATGTCCCTGTGACCCCCTAAGTGTCCCCATGTCCCCCCACCCCCCTTCCCCTGTCCCCATGTCCCCCAATTGTGTCCCAATGTCCCCTCTCCTCTTGTCCCTGTGTTCCCATGACCCCTGTTGATGTCCCCATGTCCCCCTTCCCCTGTCCCCTTGTCCCTTTGACCCACCAGTGTCCCCATCCCTGTCCCCACGCCCCCTATTTTTGTCCCCACTCCCCTCCTTTCCCTGTCCCTTTGTCCCCCAGTCCCTCTTTTGTGTCCTCATGTCCCCCATTCCCCTTGTCCCCTGTGTCCCCATGTCCCTGTGACCCCCTAAGTGTCCCCTTGTCCCCCAACCTCCCTTCCCCTGTCTCCATGTCCCCCAGTTTTGTCCCCATGTCCCCCATTCCTCTGTCCCCTTGTCCCACCAGTGTCCCTGTGTCCCCATCCCCATGCCCCCTGTTTTTGTCCCCATGCCCCCCTTTCCCCATCCCCATGTCCCCCTTTTGTGTCCCCATGTCCCCAACCTCCCTTCCCCTGTCCCCGTGTCCCCCTTTTGTGTCCCCATGTCCCCCAATCCCCTGTCCCCATGTCCCCCATCCCTCCCCCATGTCTCCTCTCCCCCCACACTTCCCCCCTCCCTCCCCGGGTTCCTGTCCCCCCCCCCCCCGCCCCCGTTGTCCCCAGGGTGTCCCTGGGGCGGGCACCCGGTGGCAGCGGGCGCGGGGCCACCCTGGGGGCTGGCGCTGCGGGGCCTCTCCCGCATCCCCGCGTCCCCGCGTCCCCGCCGGGCATGGCCCTGGCCTGAGCACAGGGCACCAGGTGGGTCCCGTGCCGGGGGGCACACGCGTGTGCAACGGGGGGAGGCGTGTGTTGGGGCTGGGCACACGCGTGTGCCCGGGGATTGGGGGATCGGGGCACGCGTGTGCCCGGGGAGGGAGCACGCGTGTGCCATGCGTTGGTGTGTTTGTGCTGGCGCACGCGTGTGCCCAGGGCTCTGGGTATTGGTGCACGCGTGTGCCCGAGGATCGCGGTGTCGGTGCACGCGTGTGTCGGGGATCGGTGCACGAGCGTGTCCAGGGAAGCATCATGTATGTGCCTGGGTGCCAGCGCACGCGTGTGCCCATGTGTTAGTGTGTGCTTGTATCGGTGCACGCGTGTGCCCAGGGATCGGGGTGTTGGTGCACACGTGTGCACTGAGGGGTGTTAGTGCACGCGTGTGCCCAGGGAGCGTTACACAAGCGTGCTCAAGGAGGGAGCACGCGTGTGCCAGGGCAGCAGAGCACGCGTGTGCCGTGTGTCGGTGCTTGTGCTGGTGCACGCGTGTGCACTGAGGGGTGTTCGTGCACGCCTGTGCCCAGGGCCATTGCACAAGCGTGTTCAGGGAGGGTGCACGCGTGTGCCCGTGTGTTTGTGAGTGTCCTGGTGCACACGTGTGCCCGAGGATCGGGGCATTGGTGCACGCGCGTGCCCAGGTATTGGTGCATGTGTGTGCCCAGGGATCGGGGCATTGGTGCACGCGTGTGCCCAGGTATTGGTGCACGCGTGTGCCCGTGTGTTTGTGAGTGTCCTGGTGTACACGTGTGCCCGAGGATCGGGGCATTGGTGCACGCGTGTGCCCAGGTATTGGTGCACGCGTGTGCCCAGGGATCGGGGCATTGGTGCACGCGTGTGCCCTGTGTCGGTGCACGCGTGTGCCCGGGTATTGGTGCACGCGTGTGCCCAGAGATCGGGGCATTGGTGCACGCGTGTGTCCTGTGTCGGTGCACGCGTGTGCCCGGGTATTGGTGCACGCGTGTGCCCAGGGATCAGGGCATTGGTGCACGCGTGTGTCCTGTGTCGGTGCACGCGTGTGCCCAGGGATCAGGGCATTGGTGCACGCGTGTGCCCGGGTATTGGTGCACGCGTGTGCCCAGGGATCGGGGCATTGGTGCACGCGTGTGTCCTGTGTTGGTGCTTGTGCTGGTGCACGCGTGTGCCCGGGGATCGGGGGGTCGGTGCACGCGTGTGCCCGGTGCGTGTGCGGGCAGGGCGCGGGCAGGGCGCGGGCAGGGCGCCAGCGGCTCGGCGGGGGGTGCCGGCAGCGGGGCCCCGGCTCAGCCCCGGGTGGGAACGGACGGAAACGGCCCCAACGGCTGCAGCGGGGCGGGGGGGGACACGGGGGGGGGGGGGGCACCCTCACCCCCACCCACCGCCGCCACGGGGCCTGCGCTGAGTTATCGTAGGGTCTCCAGGTGCTGTGTTATTGTAGGGTCTCTCTCAGCACTGTGTTATTGTAGGGTTTCGGGGCACTGTGTTATTGTAGGGTCTCCTGGTGTTGTGTTATTGTAGGGTCTCCCTGCGCACTGAGTTATTGTAGGGTCTCTTGGCGCTCTTGTTATTGTAGGGTCTCCGGGTGTTGTGTTACTGTAGGGTCTCCCTGGGTGCTGTGTCCTTATGGGGTCTCCCAGTGCCGTGTTATTGTAGGGTCTCCTGCTGCGTTATTGTAGGGTCTCCTGGGCACTGTGTCATTGTGGGGGTCTTTGGGTGTTGTGTTATTGTAGGGTCTCCCAGTGCCGTGTTATCGTAGGGTCTCCTGGTGCTGTGTTCTTGTAGGGTCTCCCTGGGTGCTCTGTTATTGTAGGGTCTCCCGGGCACTGTGTTATTGTAGGGTCTCCTGGTGTTGCGTTATTGTAGGGTCTCTGGTTGCTGTGTTGTTGTAGGGTCTCCTGGCGTTGTATTATTGTAGGGTCTCTCTGGGTGCTGTGTCCTTGTGGGGTCTCCCAGTGCTGTGTTATTGTAGGGTCTCTCTCGGCGCTCTGTTATTGTAGGGTCTCTTGGTGTTGTGTTATTGTAGGGTCTCTGGGTGCTGCGTTACTGTAGGGTGCCCCGGTGCTGTTGCTGCCGGGATGGGGGTGACACTGGGGGTGGTGGGGGGTGACTGACACGGGGGTGACACGGGGGGTGGTGGGGGGTGACACCGGGGGGTGACATGGGGGGTGACACGGGGGTGACACGGGGGGTGGCGGCTGGGCCGGCCGCGGGCACGGGGCCGTCGGTTGCTCCTTGTGCAACGTCCCGGCGTTGGGCAACGGGGTGGCGCAAGGCGGGCGGCGCCCGGGGGGCACCCATGGGTGGGGGCACACCCCCCCCCACGGCGGGGGGACGCCCCACGTCCCCCGCTGCACCCCGAAAGCAGAAGTGGAAGCCGGAAGGGACCCAGGCGTCCTGCGGGGGGGGGACGACACACACGGGGGGGGTCTGTGGGTGCCACCCCCCCGGGATGGGCGATAACCCCTTATCTGGGGCGGCAGGAGGAGGCGGCGCCGCGGCTCCGGCATGGGGGACCCCGAGGTGAGGAGGGGGGGCCGGGGGGGGTGGGGGGCTCGGGGAGCCGGGGGAGGGGGAGCTGGGGTTGGGGGTGGCACTGGGAGGTCTTGGGGGGGTGTCGGGGCTTTGGTGGGGGTCAGCTGGGGCATGGGAGCCATGGGAGGGGTCACGGAGGGGCTGGGGGGGGCTGAGGCTGTTTGGGGGGGGCTGGGGGGGCCTGGGGGTGTTTCAGGGGACCCCGGGGGTCTCAGGGATGGCAGGGGGGCTCTAGGGCCCGGGGGAGCCCGGGGGGCAAATGGGGCGGGGCCAGGAGCCGCTCGCAGCCAATCAGAGCCAACGAGACGCTTTGTCCCGCAGACGCTGGCGGCGCTCGGGGAGGTGGGGGGGCGGGGCCCCGCCTTGGCCCCGCCCCCGCCGGGCCCCGCCGAGGTGGAGCTCACGTGGCAGGAGATCCTCTCCCTCAGCGAGCTCCAGGTGCGCCACGCCCCCTCCCGCGGCCACGCCCCCTCCGCCCTGCAGCCTCCTACCGCCCCCTGGCGGCGGCCGCCCTCCCGCCGCGCCCCCCGCCCCGGCCCCCTCCCGGTGCAGCCCCGGGGACCCCCCACTGCACCCGCCCCCCCCGGGAGATCCCCAATGCCCCCCAATCACACCCCCTCCCCCTGGGAGACCCCCAATGCCTCCTCCCCCACACCCACCTCCCTGGGAGGCTCCCATCTCCCCCTAGACCCCCCCCCCCACTGCACCCCCATCCCCCCGGGAGACCCCCAATGCCCCCCCAGTCACACACACACCCCCCGGGAGACCCCCCCACTGCTCCCATCTCCCCCTAGACCCCCCCCCCCCCCATCACCCCCTCCCTCTCCCCGCAGGGCCTGGACATGGCAGCAGATGCCCCCTTCGACCCCCCCTTCTGCCCCCTCCCCCCACCCCCTCCTCCCCCTTACACCCCCCTCCAGCCCCCCCTCCACCCCCCTCCCCCCACCCCACTTCGTTCCCCCTTTCCCTCCCCCCTTCCCCAATCCTCCCCTACCAACACCCTTCCCGCCGGAGCCGGTCGCCCACCCAGCCGCTCCCCGGGGCGGCGGCAGCAGCCGGGACGCCCGGCGGGCGCTGGCCTCGGCGTTGCCCATCGGGCCCGAAGCCATCGTCAACCTGCCGGTGGAGGACTTCAACGCGCTGCTGGGCCGAGCGCGGCTGTCGGGCCCGGAGCTGGCCTTGGCGCGGGACATCCGCCGGCGCGGCAAGAACAAGGTGGCGGCGCAAAAATGTCGCCGGCGGAAATTAGAAGCCATCGCTCGCTTGCAGGCGGAATTGGGGCGGTTGGGACGGGAACGGGAGCGGCTGCTGCGGGTGCGGGGGCAGGCGGAGCGGGCGCTGGGTGCCCTGCGCCGAGACCTGGCCCGCGTTTCGGCTCAGGTGCTGGGGGCCCTGAGGGACGGGGCCGGCAACCCCCTGCCCCCCGAGCGCTTCGGGCTGCGCCTGGCGCCCGACGGGGGGCTCAGCCTGGAGAGCCCCGGGCTGGGGGAGTGAGGGGGGCCCTGGGGGGGGCCTGCACCCCATGGGGAGCAGGGGGACCCTTGGGTGCCATCCTGCACCCCCGGCAGGCCCACGGCACCCTTGGGTGACCCCTGCATCCTTGAGGGAGCAAGGGGGCCTTTGGGTCCCATCCTGCACTCCATGGAGCCCCATGGCACCCCTGGGTGACCCCTGTAGCCCATGGGTGCCATCCTGCACCCCCGGCAGGCCCACAGCACCCTTGGGTGACCCCTGTACCCCATGGTGCCATCCTGCACCCCACAGAGCCCCATGGCACCCCTGGGTAACCCCTGTAGCCCATGGGTGCCATCCTGCACCCCCTGGAGGCCCACAGCACCCTTGGGTGACCCCTGTACCCCATGGTGCCATCCTGCACCCCACAGAGCCCCATGGCACCCCTGGGTGACCCCTGTACCCCATGGGTGCCATCCTGCACCCCACAGAGGCCCACAGCACCCTTAGGTGACCCCTGCACCCTGTGGTGAGCAGTGGCACCCTTGGGTGACCCCTGCACCCCATGGTGAGCAGTGGGACCCTCCGTGCCACCCTGCACCCCACGGAGCCCAAGAGCACCCTCGGGTGCTCCCACACCCCCCCCCAACGGCGCACCCACAATGGGTCCTGCACCCCGCGGTGTCCCCAGTGTCCCCCCCGCACCCTGGGGTGTCCCCAGCTCTGTACCCACGGGGCCCCCCAGCCCTCCCGCGGCTGCGGGTGACAGCCCGGGGCCACCCCGTCACCGCCACCCCTGTACATAGACAATAAACCGCCTCAGAAAGCGGCCAGCGCCTGTGCTGCCTCTGTCACCCCGCGTCACCCGTCACCTCCTGTCCCATCGCCCCGAGGTGACACATTCCTGCCACCTCCTGTCCTTCTCTGTCCCCCCAGGGCGAGGAGGTGTCCCCAAGCAACGCACGCCTACCCGCCAGCTCCTGTCCCCGTCACCTCCGGGTGACATGGGGCCCTCGCCTTCCCTGCGCTGCCCCAGCCCTGGCAACCTCCTCCCACCCTCTCCGTCCCCCATCCCTGTCCCCTCCATCCTCATCCCCGTCCTGTCTCAGCACCACCCTGTCCCCAAACCCTCCATGTCCCCTCCACGGCCGCTCCATCCCCTCTCTCCTTGTCCCCGTCCTGTCCCCTCCATCCCCTCTCTCCTTGTCCCCGTCCTGTCCCCTCCGTCTCATCCCCATCCCTCCCCTGCCCCAGCGCCACCCTGTCCCCCAGCCCCATCTCCCACCCCTCTGTCCCCAGCCCCTCCGTCACTGCTCCAGCCTTGTCCCCTCCCCGTCCCCACAGACGGGACACGCTTACAAAAATACCCTTTTCTTTATTTACAAGGCCCCCGGCCCCCGTGGCCGCGACACCTCCCAGGTGCTAACGGGCTCCCGCGGGCGCTGCAAGGAAGGGAGAGCCATGAAGGGGGGTGTCCCCGGCCCCGGGGGTGTCACACGTGTCCCCCTGCACCCCGCCATTGTCCCCCCGCCCGCTCACCTCCGCCGGTGGCCCGCGGGCTCCTCTCCCTTTGCCGGTGGCTCCTACAAAAGCGAAGGCGAGCGTTAGCGACCGGGCGGGGGTCCCGGGGGGGGACGGGGACGGTGGGGACACACGCACACAGAAGCTGCTCTTACCTACAGCGTCCCTGCCCTGCGCTCTGCGGTGCTGCGAGGGGGAGAACCTGGGGGGGGGCCGAGGCCGAGGGGACACCCCGGGGACAAGGGGGGGGTGGCCGAGCCTGAAATCGGGGGGTGCGGGGCCCGTGAAGGGCGAAACGGGGCCGGGGGTGCGTGCGTGGGGCGCGGGGAAGAGCCTGAGCTACTCTGCGCTGGGTGGGGGGGACAGGCTGCGCCCCGCCGCGGCCGACACCAGAGTGGCGTAGAGATCAGAAATATGTGTATATATATATATATAAAAAAAAACTAAAAATAATAAAAAAAAAAAAAAAAGACACATTTATTCAGCGTCATGTTGTGTTACAGTTAGCGATCGACAGCACGGGCGCGCAAATAAAACCGAGGCTCCCGGGAGGCCTCGTCGGAATGCTTCCACGGCACAGAAAACTAAAATAACCTGTTGTACAATTAGTCACAAACACAGTCCTGTTTCGCAAAGGAGACTTCTGTCTAACACACGTCTTCATGGAGCAGCCACCCCCCGCCACAGCTGTGAGTGGGCCGAGTTCACAACTGGTGTAACCTGCAGCTTCCCTGTCCCTTCTCTGGCTCGCCTCTCCCGCTAAGCTTTGTTTCCTGTTGAATAATACGGAATAACGTTAATCTAAACGGCCCCGGGGCCAGCCGCCGCTGTCAGGGCGTTTGGCAGCCTTTTTTTTTAATCTTTTTTTTTTTTCTTCTTTATTTTTGCATTAATTTAATACGCTGCTGGTGGAATGGCTCGCCTGCTTCGCGGCGGTCGGGCTTACCTGGGTGTTAAAACCTCCTGCCGCCGCCGTAGCTGCCGCCGCCGCTCGAGCTGCCGTAGCCGCCTGCGGGAGGACGGGGGGGGGGGTGTTAGAGAAACGCTCGGGGGGACGGACGGACAGAAAAAGGGTCTGGGGGCTGCATCCAACCCCCCCCCCCGGGGGACTCACCGCCGCCGTACGGCCCCGAGCTCCTGCCCCCGAAGTTGCCCCCCTTCATGGGGCCGAAATTGGACGACTGGTTGTTGTAACTGCCAAAATCGTTGTAGTTCCCCCCGCCACCGAAGTTGCTGCCTGGGGAGGGGGGAGAAGGAGGGAGACAGGGTCAGCGCGGGGAAGGGGGAGGCAGCCAGGGATCTCGGGGGGGGGAGGTTTAATGGGGGCCCGGAGGTTGGGGGGGGTTTAACGGGGAGTCTGGCAGCACCTGGGAGCTTGGGGAGGCTTAATGGGGAGCCCAGAGGCACCCGATGCCCAGAGGGGTGGTGAACTGGGAGCCCAGAGGCAAGGTAGGGGTTAACTGAGAGCCTGGGGGCACCTGAGGAATTGGGGGGGGTTAATGGGGAGCCCAGAAGCATCCCACGGCCACAGGGGAGTTAACGGGGAGCCCGAAGGCACCCAAGGAACTGGAGGAGGGTTTAACGGGGAGCCTGGAAGCACCCCATGGTTGGGAGGGGTTAAAAGGGAGCCCAGAGGCACCCAATGGCCAAGGACTGGGGCAGGGGGAGGCACCCAGGGGTCTCAGGGGGGTTTAACGGGGAGCCTGGAGGCCAGGAGGGTGTTTAGCGGGGAGCCCAGAGGCACCCATAGCTGGAGATGCTTTAACGGGGAGCCCACAGGCACCCGGGAGCCTTGGGGCGATTTAACGGGGAACCCAGAGGCACCCAGGAGCCTGAGGGGGGTAACTGGGAGTCTGGAGGCACTCTGCTGCCGGGACAGGGTCTAATGGGGAGCCCAAAGGCACCCCCGGGCGGGGGGGATTTACCGGGGAGCCACGAGGCACCTGGGGAGGATTTACGGGGGAACCCAGACGCGCCCTACGTCCAGGGGGGATTTGGGGGGGGTCCCACCTGTGCCCGCTTCGGAAAGGCCGTTCCGCACGGCGAGCGCGGGTCCCCGGGCGGGACGCCGTCCTCCGCTGCCGCCGCCGAAGCCCCCCCCGCCGTTATTATAGCCGTCATAGGTGCTGCTGCCGCCGTAGCCCCGGTTGCCGCCCGAGTAGCCGGGGCCGCTGCCGCCGTAACCTGGGGGAGAGGAAGGAGGGCGCTGAGCTCTCAGGGCCGCCCCGGCGGGCGCGTGGGGGCCGGGCTCCGGGTTCGGCAGGGCGGTGGGCTGCGTCCGCTGTCTGGGCCGGGCCACAGGGCCGGCTGGCGTCCTCGGCGAGCGGCTGGGCGCGTTGGCCGCTGCCCGTCGGAGAAATCCCGCTCTGGCCTTACCGTCATTGCCAAATCCATTATAGCCGTCTCCGCCGCCGCCATAACCGCCACCGCGGCTGCCACCAAACCCACCTGAAAAGAACAAACCGTTGTGGTTCAATCCGTCCACACGGGGCCGGGCGGTTTAGAGCTGCCGGAGAGAAAAGTTCGGGGTGCCGAAATCCCGGCGTGGAGGGAGGAGGAGCGGCGCGCTCTGGCCGGGCCGAGGGGGGCCGGGAGCCGGAGCGGTGGCAGCCGGAGCGGCGGCGGCGTTTGGGCTAGGTTTTGAGCTGCGTCTCGAGCCGGCGGCGTCCCTTGCGGCTGGCAGCCGGATGGGTCCCGCCGAACCACTTACCACGGCCGCCGAAGTTGCCGCCGCGACTGAAGTTGTCGTTACCGCCGAATCCGCCTCCGCGGCCGCCGCCAAAATTCCCGGAACCGCTGCGGCCTAGGAGAGGGGGCGGAGGGGGGGGACAGCCTTTAGGAACAGCACAGGCAGTGGGGTCTAGCGGCAGCTCGGGGCAGGGGGGGAGCCGGGGGCCGAGCCGCGGGCTCACCTCTCTGGCTGGCTGAGGCGCTGGCCATCTCCTGCTTCGAGAGGGCTTTCCTCACCTCGCAGTTGTGCCCGTTCACAGTGTGGTATTTCTGAACTGCGGGGAGGGAGGAGAGGGAGATTTAGGGGAGGGGGGCACAAAGCCGGGTGCCGCCCTCCCTTCCAGCGCCCGCCGGACTTACTGACTATCTTGTCGACAGAGTCGTGGTCGTCAAAGGTGACGAAGGCGAAGCCCCTCTTCTTGCCGCTGCCGCGGTCCGTCATGATCTCGATGACTTCGATTTTGCCATATTGGCCAAAATAGTCTCTCAAGTGATGCTCCTCCGTATCCTCCTTGATGCCGCCCACAAAGATCTTCTTGACTGTGAGGTGGGCGCCGGGCCGCTGGGAGTCCTGCAGGAATACGGCGGCGTGGGTGTGGGGTCGGGGCAGCTCCCCGTCGTCCCCCAAAGCCGCCCTGGGCTCTGCCGGCCTCATCTGGCGGGGTGAGGCCCCGAGGACGGTCACAGCTCCTCCCTACCTCTCTGGATACGGCCCTCTTTGGTTCAACGACTCTGCCGTCCACTTTGTGCGGCCGGGCGTTCATGGCGGCGTCAACCTCTTCCACTGAGGAGTACGTGACGAAGCCGAAGCCTCGTGAGCGTTTGGTGTTCGGGTCTCTCATCACCTGGGAGGACAGAGACACATCAGGGCACAGTGCGAAGCCCCCCCCAAGAGGCAGCAGACCCCCTCCGTGGGGACGTGGCTCCTTTCCCTCAGCTCTTCTGGCTCTCGCTCCCACCCTCGCAGCCGCAGAGCAGCCGCTCTCGTTACCCGCATCATTACACCTCAAACCCCGTCAGCGTTGGGTCACCAAGGGCTGGCACTTGTCACACCCCCCCCCCCCCCCCGGGAGGTGCTGGGGGCAGAGACGAGCCCGGGCAGGAGTGGAGGGCACGGCAGGGGATTGGGGGGCCTTACCACACAGTCGGTCAGGGTGCCCCATTGCTCAAAGTGGCTGCGGAGGCTCTCGTCTGTGGTTTCGAAGCTGAGGCCGCCG
This sequence comes from Nipponia nippon, assembly GCF_047370975.1. Taxonomy (NCBI): domain Eukaryota; kingdom Metazoa; phylum Chordata; class Aves; order Pelecaniformes; family Threskiornithidae; genus Nipponia; species Nipponia nippon. The sequence continues at coordinate 1,734,924 of NW_028262353.1, forward strand.
ATGAAGAGCTTGCGGAGCTGCTCGGGCTCCTTCGGAGACTGCGGGGAGGTGGTGACATGGCGGTGAGGGGGGCTGGACACCCCTGCCCCCCAGATACAGCGATGCTCCGCCACCCCCAAACCTCCTACATGGGAACCCCTTGCATTCCCCCAGCCTCAGGGAGGCCCTGTCACCCCAAAATGCCCCCCGGGACTGCCTCGCACCCCCACACCTCCAGGGAGGCCCAGCCCCCCCTCACTGCACCCACTGCACTCCGTTGTATCTGCCTTCAGCCCCAAACAGACCCCAGCCCCTTCCATACCCATCATCCCCAAACCCTCTCTATGGGGCCTCCTTGCACCCCTCCAGCCCCAGGGGGGCCCTTTCACCCCACTCCCCTCCCTGGTCCCCCCTGCCCCCCTCCAGCGCTGTCCTCAGCCCCAGGGAGACCAGCCCCCATCTGTGGGGCCGACCAGGCCCTGGGAAGGCTCTGTGATCCCCCAGACCCAATCTGTGGGGCTGCATGTTCCTTCAAGGGGCCTGAGACCCCCAATGCCAATCTAGGGGCTGCCCAGACCCCAAAAGAACCCTGAGCCCCCCTCAGCCCTCATCCATGGTGCTGCCCAGGCCTCAAGGAGACCCTAAACCCTCCCAGGCCCCATCTGTGGGGCCGGCCAGGACCTAAAGGGACCTGAGCCCCCCCCAGTCCCCATCTGTGGGACCACCCTGGCCCCAAAGGGACCCTGAGCCCCCCCCCGCCCTACTCTGTGGGGCCATTCAGGCCCCTGAGCGCTGCCCAGGCCCCATCTGTGGGACTGCCCTGGCCCCAAAGGGACCCTGAGCCCCCCAAACGCTCATCTGTGGGGGCGCCCAGGCCCCATCTGTGGGACTGTCCTGGCCCCACAGGGACCCTGAGGCCCCTCAGCCCCATTTTTAGGGCCCCCCAGGCCCCATCTCTGGGGTCCCTCAGGCCCCTGAACCCTCCCAGCCCGCGTTCCTGGGGGCCCCAGGCCCCTAAGCCCCTCCCAACCCACATTTCTAGGGTCCCCCAGGCCCCTGATCCCCCCAGGCCCCATCTGTGCGACCACCCTGGCCCCACAGGGACCCCGAGTCCCCCCCAGACCCCTGAACCCCCCACAGGACCCATCTGTGGGGCTACCCTGATCCCAAAGGGACCCTGAGCCCCCCCAGTCCCCATTTTTAGGGCCCATCTGTGGGGCTGCCCTGGTCCCAAAGGGACCCTGAGCCCCTCAAGCCCCTATCTGTTGGGGCGCCCAGGCCTCTGAGCCCCCCCAGGCCCCATCGGTGGGACTGCCTTGGCCACAAATAGACCCTGAGCCCCCCCAGGCGTATTTTTAGGCGCCCCCCAGGCCCCTGAGCATCCCCCAGTCCCCATCTGTGGCGCCCCCCAGGCCCCTGAACCCCCCCAGCCCGCATTCTTGGGGGCCCCAGGCCCCTAAGCCCCTCCCAACCCGCATTTTTAGGGCCCCCCAGGGCCCGGAGCGCCCCCCCAGGCCCCATCTGTGGGGCTGCCCTGGCCCCACAGGGACCCTGTGTCCCCCCAGTCCCCATTCTCGGGGCCCCCCAGGCCCCATCTGCGGGGCTGCCCCGGCCCCACAGGACCCCGAGCCCCCCACCCCCACCTGGGGGGGCCGTCACCACCCCCGGGGCCCGGTCCCGCCCGCTCCCCGAGCTCCCCCCCCCCGGTGGCCCCGGGCCCGACCCGCGCCCTGCGCATGCGCGGAGGCGGCGCGGCCGCCATCGCCCACCCGAGCACAAAGGCGCGCACGTGGCCCCGCGCGCGGGGAGCGGCGGCAGGGGGGGAGGGAGAGCGCAAGAGCGAGCGGGCGCGCGCGGCGCCGCGCATGCGCCGCGGGACCCCCCCGGCGCGCGGCTGGGCCCGCGCGCCTGCGCCGAAGGCGGCGGGCGGGAGGCGCGCGCAGGCGCAATGAGCGCGGCGCGCGCGGCCGGCGAGCGGGGCGGCGGGGGCGGGGAGGCCGCGGCCGGGGCGGCGGGGGCCGGCGGCGGCGGGGCGGGGCTGGGGGGGCGGGGGGGAGCCGGCGGGACGCTTACCTCGGACTTGGCCATGGCGGCAGCGCGGGGCTGGGCGGGCTGGGCGGCGGCGGGCGGCTCAGCGCGCGATGCTCCCTCTGCGAGGCGCCGAGACAGAAAGGGGCCGAGCGACGCGAGCGCCGCCGCCTCACTCCGCCGCCCCCGCCGTCCGCCCGCCCCCCGGCCGCTCCCATTGGGCGGTGCCGCCCGCGCCGCGCCCCCGCACCGCCTCCCATTGGGCGGCGGGATTGAGCGACGCGGCTTCATTGGCCGCTCCGCCCGCGCCGCCGCCGCCGGTTGGCTGCGGCGGAGGAGGTCCCGCCTCCGCGCCTCACGGATTGGGCGAGGCCGCCGCGGCCCCGCCCTGCGCCGCTTTTCCCGCTCCGGCCCGGAGATTCCCCGGCGCTCCTCCGATTGGTTCCCTCGCTGGCGGTCCCGCCTCGCGCCTCCCTCTCATTGGCTAACACCACGGCGCAGCCGTTCCCATTGGCGGACGCGGCCGTCGCTCAGCGCTGCCCGGCGGCGGGCCCGGCGGAGGTCGGCGAGCGCGGCGCGGCGGGCGGCAGCAGCGGGACGCGGCGGCGAGTCCCGGCGGCGGCGAGGAGGGGCCCGCCCGCCCGCCGGCGCCCAAGGTGGACCTGGCTCAGCGCATGCGCGACGCGGGGCGACCGGGGAGGGAGGGGGCGGGGGGGCGGGCGGACGCATGCGCGGAGCGCGGCCGGCGGCGCCTGCGCGCTGCGGGCGGTTTTGGCGGGTGGAGCGCGGAGCGGCGGCGGCTCGGAGGGGCGGCCAGACCGCGGCGGACGGGCCCGCGCCGGAGCCGCTCCCCGCCCAGGTAGCGGCGGCGGGAGGCGGATGAATGGGGGGCAGGGCGGGGGCGGACCCCGCCGGCGGGATGAGCAGGCGCTCCGGCCAATGGCGGCGGCGGGGGGCGGGGGCGAGCGGCGTCCCGTTCGGCCAATGGCGGCGGCGGAGGGGCGGGACGGCGAGGCCAACGGAGGAGGGGCGGGGCGGGGGCGAGCGGCGGCGCGCTCAGCCAATGGGCGAGCGGACTCCGTGTGCCCCTGGCCAATGGGGAGAGGTGGCGCGCTGCTTGCCCCGCCCCCGCGGTCCGGACCGTTGTGCAGCACCGAGCACCGGGACCGGCCCGAGCACGGGGACGCGCCAGGCCGAGACACACCGCCTCTTCTTTGCCTCAAAACTGCCCTTCTTTGCCTCAAACGGGTGCTTTTGTGCCTCAAACGTGACCTTTTGTGCTTCAAACTGGCGCTTTTTTCCCCAAAACAACAATTTTGCCTCAAACCGGCGCTTTTCTTTTGTTCCGCCAGGCCTCCCGCACGCGGCTTTAGGGATGCGGTGACCCGGAGCTCCATCCCCATCCCTGTCAAACCCAAAACCACCTTTTTTCCACCCAAACCTGCTCCTTTTACCCCAAATCCATCCCTTTTACACCCAAACCCGCCCTTTTACCACCCAAACCTGCTCCTTTTACCCCAAATCCATCCCTTTCACACCCAAACCCGCCCTTTTACCACCCAAACCTGCTCCTTTTACCCCAAATCCATCCCTTTCACACCCAAACCCGCCCTTTTACCACCCAAACCTGCTCCTTTTTGCCCCCAAATCCATCCCTTTTACACCCAAACCTGCCCTTTTACCACCCAAACCTGCTCCTTTTACCCCAAATCCATCCCTTTCACACCCAAACCCGCCCTTTTACCACCCAAACCTGCTCCTTTTTGCCCCCAAATCCATCCCTTTTACACCCAAACCCGCCCTTTTACCACCCAAACCTGCTCCTTTTACCCCAAATCCATCCTTTTTACACCCAAACCCGCCCTTTTACCACCCAAACCTGCTCCTTTTACCCCAAGTCCATCCCTTTCACACCCAAACCAGCCCTTTTAGCACCCAAAACTGCTCCTTTTTGCCCCCAAATCCATCCCTTTTACACCCAAACCTGCCCTTTTGCCACCCAGAACTGCTCCTTTTACCCCCAAATCCATCCCTTTCACACCCAAACCTGCTCCTTTTACCCCAAATCCATCCCTTTCACACCCAAACCCGCCCTTTTACCACCCAAACCTGCTCCTTTTACCCCAAATCCATCCCTTTCACACCCAAACCCGCCCTTTTACCACCCAAACCTGCTCCTTTTACCCCAAATCCATCCCTTTTACACCCAAACCCGCCCTTTGGCCACCCAAAACTGCTCCTTTTACCCCCAAATCCATCCCTTTCACACCCAAACCTGCCCTTTTACCACCCAAAACTGCTCCTTTTTGCCCCCAAATCCATCCCTTTTACACCCAAACCCACCCTTTGGCCACCCAACCCCCCCCGCTGGTGAATCTCACCAGTTCGGGCCTTCATGAAATGCCACCCGGGGAACGGGGAGGATGAGGAATTTCTTGGCTCCGTCGTTTTTTTAAGGCTGAATTTTAAAAAAACACGCTAAACCCAAGACAACCCCCCCGCCATTTTGGCTGCGTGCCTTAAAACCTGTTTTTTTTAAAACCCCTGGGGTTTTCACTTGTGGGGCTTTGCTGTTAAGCAGCAAACTTGCCCCAAAACGGTCAAGGGCTTTTTTTAAGCCCTTAAAAAAGGGTGAGATTTTTATTGCTGTGTCATAAATTGGTGGGGAAATGGGCTTTTCCACCAAAGCATTTCCCTGTGCCTAAATCCCCACCATTTTTAGGGCTTTTAACCCAAATGACGTTTCCCTGTGCCTAAATCCCCACTGTTTTTAGGGGTTTTAACCCAAATTGCATCGGGAGGTGCCTGCTCCTTCGCCGCCATCTCCTCTTCCTCTGGATTTGGGGGGTGGTGGGCGGCCGGGGGGTCCCCAATAACCCCCCCCCCGTCCCCCCCCAGGACCCGTGGGCGCTGCGCTATGGGCAAGAGGAGCAAGCGGCCAGCCGACAGCTCGTCCTCGGGAGACGAGGAGGAGTATGTGGTGGAGAAGGTGCTGGACCGGCGCGTGGTGAAGGGCCAGGCCGAGTACCTGCTCAAGTGGAAGGGCTTCTCCGAGTAAGTACCACTGGGGACGGGGGGATGGTGGTGGTGATGATGATGATGATGATGACGGTCATTTGGTGACAGGGAACACAACACTTGGGAGCCGGAGAAGAATCTGGATTGCCCGGAGTTGATCTCGGAGTTTATGAGGAAGTATAAGAAGATGAAGGAGGGTGACGGGAACAAACCACGGGAGAAGGCGGAGAGCGCCAAGAGGAAAGGAGGGCTGCCCGCCGGCGGGGAGGACGTCAAGGCCAAGAAGAAGAGGGAGGTGAGGGGGAGGACTGACATGGGGACGGGCACCCAGGGGTGGGGATGGGCACCCAGCATCCCTGTGATGGGAATGGGCACCTGGGGATCAGGACGGGCACCCAGCATCTCTGTGATGGGGACAAGCAGCTGGTGTCCCTACCACAGGGACAGGCACCCAGGGATGGGGACAGGCACCTAGGGATGGGGACAGGCACCCAGCATCCCTGTGATGCTGGGGATCAGGACGGGCACACAGCATCCTTGTGATGGGGACAAGCAGCTGGTGTCCCTACCACAGGGACAGGCACCCAGGGATGGGGACAGGCACCTAGGGATGGGGACAGGCACCCAGCATCCCTGTGATGCTGGGGATCAGGACGGGCACACAGCATCCTTGTGATGGGGACAAGCAGCTGGTGTCCCTACCACAGGGACGGGCACCCAGGGATGAGGATGGGCACCCAGAGATGGGGACAGACTCCCAGGATGGGAACAGGCACCCAGGGACAGGGATAGACACCCAGCGTCCCTGTGATGGGGACAGGCAGCTGGTGTCCCCACCACAGGGACGGGCACCCAGGGATGGGGACGGGCACCCAGAGATGGGGACAGGCAACCAGGATGGGGACAGGCACCCAGCGTCCCTGTGATGGGGACAGGCACCCAGCGTCCCCACAACAGGGACAGGCACCCAGCGTCCCCACGATGGGGACAGGCACCCAGGGATGGGGACAGGCACCCAGCCATTGTTAGGGATTTCCACACGCCGGCCACCACAGCAGGGTCGCGCCCTGGGGTCCCGCTGGGTAGCGTCGGGTCCGAGGGAAGGTTTCCAGTTCCTCTGTGATCAGTTCCCAGGTGTCAGCTCCGGCCGGGTGCCTCCAGAGAGGGACCCCAGCCCCAGATCGTGCCCCCCAGTTACACCTGTACCACCCAGCGCCTGATCCCCAAGTCCAACCCTGTAATTCTGGTCAATCTCTTGATTTCTTACTGGTTTGCACTGTCGCTGGGCTGGCTGCCTTCTGAAGTGACCTCATTCCCTTGGAATTGTTTCCTTGGTCCTTATCTCCTTCGTCCCGCTCCCATCTGCCGGATTCGGCGAGTTCTGTGTTTGCAGCGTTGGTTTTATCAGGAAATTTACGCTCGGGCAGCTCCCACGGCCTGAGGCTGCGGCTGCTGGTGCTGAACGGGCCTGTGCGGAGGGAAGAGCGCAGTTAATCAGATTTCTGCTGTAACGCCATGGGACAGGCACCCGGGGATGGGGACAGGAACCCAGTGTCCCCAGGATGGGGACAGGCACCCAGGGATGGGGACAGGAACCCGGGGACGGGGACAGGAACCCAGTGTCACTGCAGTGGGGACAGGCACCCAGGGATGGGGACAGGAACCCAGTGTCCCCGGGATGGGGATAGGAACCCAGGGATGGGGACAGGAACCCAGCGTCGCAGGGATGGGGACAGGCACCCAGGGATGGGGACAGGAACCCAGTGTCCCCGGGATGGGGATAGGAACCCAGGGATGGGGACAGGAACCCAGCGTCGCAGGGATGGGGACAGGCACCCAGGGATGGGGACAGGAACCCAGTGTCCCCGGGATGGGGATAGGAACCCAGGGATGGGGACAGGAACCCAGCGTCGCAGGGATGGGGACAGGCACCCAGGGATGGGGACAGACACCCAGCATCCTGGGGATGGGGACAGGCACCCAGGGATGGGGACAGGAACCCAGTGTCCCCAGGATGGGGACAGGTACCCAGGGATGGGGACAGGAACCCAGTGTCCCCAGGATGGGGACAGGCACCCAGAGATGGGGACAGGAACCCAGTGTCACTGCAATGGGGACAGATGCCCAGTGCCACCACAGTTGGGATGGACACCCAGGGATAGGGACGGGCACCCAGTGTCCCCGTGATGGGGATGCAGACCTGGCCATGGGGACGGGCACCCAAGGATGGGGATGGGCACCCAGCATCCCCATCATGGGGACAGGCACCCAGTGTCCCCGTGATGGGGACAGGGACACAGCCATGGGGACAGGCACCTGGCATCCCCACCATGGGGACAGCAACCCAGGGATGGGGACAGGAACCCAATGTCCCCGTGATGGGAACGGGCACCCAGCGATGGGGACGGGCACCCAGTGCCACCGCGAAGGGCCCGCAGCAGCCGGGGGAGGCTGTCCCCAACCCTGTGACCTCCAACTGCCACGCACCGGGGCTGTACCCCCTTCCCCCCCGCCCAGGCGTACCCACACCTCCTCACCCCCAAAAATCCCCTTTTTTCCCCCCCCCAAAAAAAAAAACACCTGCAGAGCAACGACATCGCCCGGGGCTTCGAGCGGGGGCTGGAGCCCGAGAAGATCATCGGTGCCACCGACTCCTGCGGGGACCTGATGTTCCTGATGAAGTGGTGAGGCTGCCCCGCGTGTCCCCAAGGGGGGTGACCGCCACCTTCTGTGTCCCCCCCCGACCCCCTTATTATTCTGTGTGTGTGTGTCCCCCCTCAGGAAGGACACGGACGAGGCCGACCTGGTGCTGGCGAAGGAGGCGAACCTCAAGTGTCCCCAAATCGTCATCGCTTTCTACGAGGAGCGGCTGACCTGGCACGCCTACCCCGAGGACACGGACAGCAAAGAGCGCGAGACCCCCAGGAGCTAAGGCGGCCCCCCCCTCCTGTACATAGCCCCCCCCCCCATCATCTCGTGTGTGTCCCCCCCCCTCCGTGTCCCCAGGGATCGCCCTGCCCCTCCCCGCAGCCCCCCTGGGGACGGGGGGGACGGGGACACACAACGCTCCCCCCCCCCCTCCATTTTGGGGGTGTCTGAAGGGGGGGGCACCCCCCCCCCTGCATCCCCCCCGCCCCGGACGAGGGGGTGGGGCAGGTTTGGGGGGGCTCAGCCCCGGTTTTTTGCTGTTTTTCTAAGGTTGGTGTTTTTAGCCGGGGGCCCCCCGTGTGTCCCTGTCCCTGTGTCCTGTCTTCTCCCCCCCCCCCATATTTGCTTCCAATAAACGGTCACTTTTCAGGAGCCGCCGCTTTGTCTGGGGGAGGGAAGGGGGGCAACTGGGGGCCTCCCAGTATCCCCAGTATGGCCCAGTTCGCCCCCAATACGAGGGACCCCCCCCATTTCAGGGGGACCCATAAGAAGGTGGGGGGGCCCCCCCGGGTCCCCTCTGGCGCCACCTGGTGGGCGGGAGGCGGCGCTGCAGCCCGGAGGGGGCGGAGCTTGGGGGCGCGGGGGCGGGGCGCCGCTGGTCCGGTCCCGCCCCGCCCCTTGTTCGGCGACGGTGCGCCGCTAGGGGGCGCCGTGGTGCCGCCGAAGCCCGCGCGGCACCGCGCCATCCTCCCCCCCGCGACATCGAGAAGGGGCGGGGCGTGGGGGGGCCGCGCCTCCTTTCCGCGCGCGCCCCGGGGCTGTGGGGTCGCGGCCCCTCCCCCGCCCCGTTCCCACGCGTGTGCGCGGCCCCACGGGGGCGGGGGGGGTGTCCCCGCCTCAAGGCACGATGGGAAATTCCCCGCGCAGACAAAGGGCCCGGCCACGCCCCCCGGCCCCGCGCGGGGCACGCCGGGAAGGCGGCGGGGGTGGGCGGGGCACGCCGGACTCCAGCTCCCGGCAGGCGCTGCGCGCGGGGTCAGGTCAGGGGTCAAGGGGCGGGGCCGGGCAGGAGGCAGCGAGGGCCGTCGGCCCCGGCGCGGCGCACGGGTAGGCCCCGGCGGGGCGGCGTGACGTTATGTGACGTCGGGTGACGTCGTGAGGGGACTTGGGGGGCTGCGGGAGGAGGGGAGTGATGGTGGGAGGGGCCGGGCGGGGCCTGGGGGGGCGGTGAGGAGGGGCCGGGCCGGGCCGGGCCGGGGGGCGGTGAGGGGCAGGGCCGCGGTGTGGGGCAGGTAGGGGTGAGGGGGTGGTTAGGGGGCCCTGGGGGGCAGTTGAGGGGCTCTGGGGGTGCGGGCCTGCTCTGTGGGGCAGTTGGGTTGTGCTGGGGGCACAGGCCTGCAGTTAGGGGGCACCTGAGGGGGCTCCGGGGGGTGCGGGGCTGCTCTGTGGGGCAGTTGAGGGCCCCAGGGGCCCAGGGCTGGCGTATGTGGGCAGCTGGGGGGCCCTGGGGCTACAGGGCTGCTCTGTGGGGCAGTTAGGGGGCAACTGGGGGGCTCGGGGGGGGCAGAGCTGCTCTGGGGGGCAGTTGTGGGGTCCTCAGGGCACGGAGCTGCAGCTGGGGATCTCTGGCGGGGCACAGGGCTGCTCTGGGGGTCAGTTGGGAGGTCCTGGGGGTCCTGGGCTGAGGTAAGGGGGCAGCTGGGGGGCCGTGGGGGCCCAGGGCTGCTCTGGGGGGCAGTTGGGGGCTCAGGGCTGGGGTAAGGGAGCAGTTGGGAGGGCCCTGAGGGGACACCTTGGGGGTGCAGGGCTGCGCTTCAGGGTAGCTGGGGGCCCTGGGGGTGCAGGGGATGGGGCAGAGCAGGGATGGGGCTCGTCCTTCCCCAGTTCGGGGAGGGGTGGGTGCCCCCTCACCTCCACCCCGGCCTCGGCCCCCCCCCGGGGCTGCCCTGTCACCCCCCGGAGCTGCCCTGTCACCCGTCTCTCCCCTCCGCAGGCACCAGGCGATGGCAGCATGGAGGAGAACAGGGCTGAGACGGCGGGGACGGTGACAGAGCCGGTGACTGAGCCGGTGCCAGTGGCGGAGGAGGAAGAGGAGGATGAGGATGAGGAGGATGACGATGACGACCTGGCGGGGCAGTTCCTGCGGCTGGAGCGGGAGCAGAACGTGCTGCTGCAGGCGCTGCCGCCCTTCGGGGAGCCGGTCAGCCACGTCTACCACCCCCTGGACTACGCCTGGGAGCCCCACTGCGACTTCGTGCGCCGCTACTGCCGCACCCCTAAACGCGTCCTCTTCCTCGGCATGAACCCCGGCCCCTTCGGCATGGCCCAGACCGGGGTGCAGCACCGGGGGGGCCCCGGCGGGGAGGGAAACTGAGGCATGGACAAGGCTGGGACGGGGCTGGGGGTGTTCGTAGGGTGGCTGTGATGGGCACGGCGTCCGTGGAGCCAAAGCGGGGGGAAACTGAGGCACGGGGATGCCCAGGGGGTGCTGCGCGCTGCCCCCATCCATCCCTGTGGGGCCCCAGGTAGGGGAAACTGAGGCACGGAGGCAGCTGGGTCACCTCCAGGGCTGTTTTGGGGTGGTGGTTCCCCAGGACCCCCCCAGAACCCCTCCCCAGGGAGGGTAAACTGTGCCCTGGGGGGTGATGATCAGCAGCCCCCCTGACCTCCCCCCTGACCTCCCCCCTTCCCCGTCCCGCAGGTTCCCTTCGGAGAAGCCTGGCACGTGCGGGAGTGGCTGCGGGTCGTCGGGGGGGTGAAGAAGCCGCCCTCGGAGCACCCCAAGCGCCCGGTGCTGGGCCTGGCCTGCCGACGGGCGGAGGTGAGCGGCGCCCGCTTTTGGGGGCTGGTACGGACCCTCTGCCCTGACCCCCGCCTTTTTTTCCGTCATTGCTTCGTCCACAACCACTGTCCCCTCCTCTTCCTCGCCTCCAGCGGTCGCAACTTGCCCCCCACCGAGCTGCCCCCCGCCCAACGCGACCGGTTGATGGGGCTCTGCGACCAGGCGCTGGCGCGAACCGTGGGGCTGCTGGGCGTGGGGCTGGTGGTGGGCGTGGGGCGTTATGCCGAGCGGCGGGCGCGACGCGCCTTGGCGGCCGCTGGCCTGACGGTTCGCGTCGAGGGGTTACCCCATCCCTCGCCCCGAAATCCCCGCGCTAACCGGGGCTGGGAGGAGCTGGCCAAGGCGCGACTGGCAGAACTGGGGGTGCTGGAGTTGTTGGAGGAGGCGGGGGGGCGACGGGGAGGTGATGGGGAGGGTTTCGGAGCGGGGGAGGTGGATCCGTGCCTCAGTTTCCCCCCTGAGAGCAAGGCTGGGTTTGGGGGGGGGCAGTTAATGGGTCCGTGCCTCAGTTTCCCCCATTAGGGGATGGGCTGGGGCAGCTTTAGGAGGCAAAAGACAGATCTGTGCCTCAGTTTCCCCCCCAGCATCAAGCCTGGGGTCTCATTCCAAGGCAGAGGACGGCTCTGTGCCTCAGTTTCCCCCACTGAGAGCAAAGCAGGGTCCCATCTTGCGGGAATGGGGGACTCCCCCCCCCCCCCCCCCCGCCCCCCATGCCTCAGTTTCCCCTTGCTGCAGGGCGGACCCCACCCCAAGGGCTAATTCTGCCGGGGAACCCAGCCAGCAACCTCCAGTCTCCCCAGTTCAACCAGTTTAACACTAAACGGGCCCCCGGGGCAGGGGTGAGGCGCCGCATCCCATGGCGGGTGCTGGCCGTGCCCCCGCCCCGTGCCTCAGTTTCCCCTGTGAGGCGCCCGGGCTCGGTCCCCACCGCGTGCTGGGGATCCTCACCCTTTTATTTCCCCTAAAATCTCCTTTTTGGGGGTTTTGGGGGGGTTTTTAAGCTGTTTAACCCCAGGGGTCAGCGGCCCTGCTCGCTCTTGGCAGGGGAAACTGAGGCACGGGTGCGTCCCCTGGGAGGGGGGGACACGGGGCGTCCAGGGGCTCCCCGGGGTGCTCTGTCCTGTGCCCCCGTGCCTCAGTTTCCCCTGCCGCCAATAAACGCTGCGTCCTGCGGGGCCGTGGCCTCCGCGTCGTCCTTTGGGTGCTGGCCCCCGGGGGTGGGGGGGTCCCCTGGGTGCTCCCCACTGCGGTACCAGGTACCAGGGCACCCACGGATTTCGGGGTCCAGGGTGGGGGTACACCCCGATTTGGGGGAGTGGGGTGGGGGTACACCCGGGTTTGTGGGTGCAGGTGGAGGCATAACCCGATTTGGGGGCGTGGGGTGGGGGTATACCCCAGTTTGGGGGTGCAGGTGGAGGTGTAACCACATTTGGGGGTGCAGGGTGGGGATACACCCCAGTTTGGGGGTGCAGGTGGGGCGATAACCAGAGGTGGGGGTGCAGGGTGGGGGTATGTCTTGATTTGGGGGTGCAGGTGGGGGGTTTTAACTGGGTTTGGGGGTGCAGGGGTACACCGCGGTTTGGGGGTATAACCAGAGGTGGGGCTGTAGGGTGGGGGATACCCCCTGGTTTGGGGGTGCAGGGTGGGGGCCGCACCCCCCCAAACGTCCCCCCAAGCCCCCGCTGCCCTCCAAAGGACCCGGGGGGGTCCCCGTCCCCTGGCGGGGGGCTGACTTTTTGGGGTGCCCCCCCGTGAGGGGCCTGTCCCCAGCCTGCCGCCAACCAGCCCGGCCCTGACCGATGATGACAAGTAATTAATTGGGCCGCTAATGAATCAGCGTCTTTACGGTAAGCGGCCTGGCACCTCGGGGGGGGGGTGCGGAGGGGACACAGGGGACACGGGGGGGACACGGGGACCTGGAGGGGGACAGAGGCGCTCGGGGGGGGGACACGGGGGTCCCCAGGGGCGGACACGGGGCTGGAGAGAAGATTGGGGGGGGAGGTGGAATTTGCCGCTTTCTGCAGCGATTCTCATGGTTTTCCCCCATTTCTGGGCCCCCATTCTCCCCTCCCCATTCCCCCCACCCCATTCCCATTCCCCCCACCCCATTCCCAGCTTCCCAGGGACGCCCATCCCAGGGACACCCCCCCCCCCGCTCCCGACAATCCCTGATTTAAGCCCCCGGTGACAGTTTTACGTCCCCACGCCGCCCGCCACCGCCCCGGCAGCTTTCCCCCGCGACCCGAGCCGTGCCGCCCGAGCCGGCGTTCCCGGGGCTGGGAGCAGCCGCCGGCACTAAATCACGCTGCCACTTAAGAACTAAAAGTTCCTAATAAATAATTTTTTACAGGGAATGCGGTCCCGTCATTCCGGAGGGCTGGATGCCGCCGTATTTCAAGGCGATTGTCACGTTCGGCTGCCGCGCTTTTGTCGGGACGCCAAGGGACGGTGCGGATTTTGGAGTTGGGAATCGGTCGTTTCCCGGAGCCTGGTGAAGGGGAAGGTGTAGGGAAGGGAAGGTGTAGGGAAGGGAAGGTGTAGGGAAGGGAAGGTGTAGGGAAGGGGAAGGGAAGAGGAAGGAGTAGGGAAGGGAAGGGGAAGGGGAAGGTGTTGGGAAGGGAAGGGAAGGGGAAGGTGTAGGGAAGGGAAGGGGAAGGTGTTGGGAAGGGAAGTTGTTGGGAAGGTGTTGGGAAGGGAAGGGAAGGTGTTGGCAAGGTGTAGGGAAGGGGAGGGAAGGCGTTGGGAAGGGAAGGGGAGGCGTTGGGAAGGAAGGGGGGTCTCGGCAGCACCCCGACATCCCAGCCCGGCTGAGGAGCGGCTCCCCGGTGGCAGTGGGGAGGTGGGGTGGTCCCTGTCCTGCCGATGTGGGAGGGATGGAGGGAAGAATAAGGGAGGGAAGGAGGGATGGGATGAGGCAGGGAAGGAGGAATGGAATGGAGGAATGAGGCAGGGATGGAGGGAGGGGAGGAGGGATGGGATGGAAGCATGAGGCAGAGAAGGAAGGATGGGATGAGGCAGGGAAGGAGGCAGGGATGGAGGAAGGGATGAGGCAGGAAAGGAGGAATGAGATGGAATGATGAGGCAGGGAAGGAGGGATGGGATGAGGCCAGGATGGGATGGAGGCAGAGATGGGATGAAGCAGGGAAGGAGGGAGGGATGGGATGGAGGCAGGGATGGGATGGAGGGATGGGATGGAGAGAGGGATGGAGGGATGGGGGCAGGGATGGGATGGAGGCATGGGATGGAGGCAGGGATGGGATGGAGGGATGGGATGGGATGGAGGGATGGGATGGAGGGAGGGATGGGATGGAGGCAGGGATGGGATGAGGCAGGGGCAGGATGAGGCCGGGACGGGATGAGGCCGGGATGGGATGGAGGGAGGGTGTTTGTGGCTCCCGCTGGGTTCTCGCCTGGCTCAGAGCGCGGGCGTAGCAGAGGGAGCTGCTTTGGCACTTACCGGTATCCAGAGTTGCAAAAAAGTATGGATACACGGACAGACAGACAGACAGACAGCTGGATGCACAGACAGATGTGCAGGTAGATCAGGGGGGTGGGTACACACGGATAAAGGGAGGGCTGGGTAGATACAGGACAGATGGACACCCAGCCAGGTGTACGGGTAGGTAGGATGGGTGGATGGCCGGACAGACAGACGGGTGGGTAGGTGGATGCACAGGTGGGTGAAGATACAGAGACATGTAGGTATAGGTGCAGGGATGGGTGGATGGACGGGGATGCACAGACAGACAGACAGACAGGCAGATGGCGACACATGGACGGGGCAGCTGCAGTGGGGAAGGAGGGGACGGGGACAGGGATGGGGACAGGGACGGGGTGTCTCGGCACCGGCAGCCCTGGAGCGGGGCCCGAGGCCTCACGTCCGTCCGTCCACGCACGGGAGCAGCCGTCCGTGTTTCCTCAAGCCTCGGCGCCCAGGCCGGCTCGGGAGAGCGCGCCTCCGATGGCCCCCCCTGCGGTTCCCGGCTCGGGTGTGGGGCGAAAAGGGGCCTCGGCTGCCGGGAGCTTCTGATTTGGGGTTAATTATGGGGGATTTGAGTGGATCTGAGCGGAAACGGGGGCAGCTCAGCACGTTTGGGGCTGATCTGGAGCGGGTTCGTCCTCAGCCGTCAAACGGGGACCAGCAATGCGGGACAGACAGAGGGACAGACAGACAGACAGAGATGCAGAGATAAAGGAGATCAAGGGTTGGGGCCGGGGCGGGGGAGCGGATGCTCCGCGGGACACAGGGATAACCCGAGAGATGGAAAGCTAAACGCCAGGAGAGACAGAAGCAGCTGGACAGACAGACGGACGGATCCCGCCCCGGGCTCTGCCGGCTCAGCGTGCTCACCTGGGTGGGTTTGGGTTAAAAAACCCTGTTTTTTCTACCTGCCGGAACATTCCCGGTGGGGAACGGCGGTTTATTCCCTTTTCCCGCTCATTCCTGGGATCCCTTGGGCCGGAGGGAGATGGGTTTGGCCTCGCCAGCGTCGCCGGGGGCGGCGGCTGCACGGCAACGTTCCGGTTTTTATTGAATTCCTTTAAATAAACGGAAAAAAAAAAAAAGGGAAAAACCCACGGAGAAGAGAGGAATTAAGGGAAGCGAAAGGCTCCAGATTCGTCTCTGGGAATAAATGGAGATCTCTGGCTCTTGGCCTTCCCTCTCCTCCTTTCCCTCGCAGTGCCTGCGACCACGTGAAGAGCTCCGGATAATTTACGGCCCTTCCCGGGAAGCCTCCGGAGGCGGCTGGTTTCTCCCGCGATATTGGTAGGGATGTGGGGACTGGAGGCTGCGCCCGGCGCCCGGTGATGGACGGGGCCGGAGCCGGTGCCTCCCCTTGGCCTGGGGGGAAATCTTGGGATCGGGATTGGGCTGCGGGCGCCATGCTGGCGTCCTGCGTCCCGTGTAACGCCCGGCCAGCGCGCTGGGGTGACGTGGGGCACCAGGCGAGAGCCCCGTGGGTGCCCTATAGGTGCCACGAACACCCCGTGAGCACCCCATGGGTGCCATGAACACCCTGTGAGGACCCCATAGGTACCATTAACACCCTGTGAGGACCCCATGGGTGCTCTATAGGTACCATGAACACCCCGTGAGCACCCCATGGGTGCCATGAACACCCTGTGAGGACCCCATGGGTGCTCTATAGGTACCATGAACACCCCGTGAGCACCCCATGGGTGCCATGAACACCCTGTGAGGACCCCATGGGTGCTCTATAGGTACCATGAACGCCCCGTGAGCACCCCATGGGTGCTCTATAAGTACCACGAACACCCTGTGAGCACACCATGGGTGCCATGAACGCCCCGTGAGCACCCCATGGGTGCCATGAACACCCTGTGAGGACCCCATGGGTGCTCTATAGGTACCATGAACGCCCCGTGAGCACCCCATGGGTGCTCTATAAGTACCACGAACACCCTGTGAGGATCCCATGGGTGCCATGAACACCCTCTGGGGACCCCATGGGTGCTCTATAGGTACCATGAACACCCCGTGAGGACCCCATAGGTACCACGAACGCCCCGTGGGTGCCCTATAGGTACCACAAACAGGCCTCCCACCCTGCATCGCCCTGGGGACACCCCGGTGTACTCGGTCACTACCCCGCAGTGAGCCCCTAAAACACCCCGTGAGCCCCCCGCCCACCTCCCTGCCTCAGTTTCCCCTCGGCAGAAGCGGGGCCGCACCGCGAGGCCGTCAGTGCTGGGGGAGGAAGTGAAGAAGAAGGGCGAAGCTAATTGAAAAGGAAGGGGAAATTTTTAATCAGGGCGAATGTAATTACTGCCGCTGGAGCTGGGCCAGGGCCGGGGGTTAATGGCCCTGTGGCTTCAATCCCATCTTCCCCTCGCCTCGGCCTCCTCTTCCTCCCATGCTCCCGGGCGGGAATTGCTGGTGAATCCCAGGAGTGGAGCCTCCTCCTTCCCTCCAGTCTTTCCCCCATCCCTCTCTCCGTCCTTCCATCCCTCCTTCTGCCCCTCCTGCCCTCCATCCTTCCCTCTAGCCCTCCCTCCATCCCTCCTCCCTCCCTCCCTCCCTCCCTCCCTCCCTCCTTCCCATCCCATCCCATCCCATCCCATCCCATCCCATCCCATCCCATCCCATCCCATCCCCATCCCATCCCTCCCTCTGCTTCTCCCTCCATCCCTCCCTCCATCCTTCTGTCCCTCCCCATCCCTTCTTCCTTCCTTCCTTCCTTCCTTCCATCCATCCATCCATCCATCCCTCCTCGCTTCCCTCCGTCCATCCTTCCTTCTGCCAGCCGGGGCACTGGGCCGGACTGGGAGGCGCTGGGCTGCCCGGAGCCGTTGTGCGGAGCGGCGGGCCCGGGCCGGCTCTGCGGGGAGAAGCCGCTAGAGAGAGGCAGAGAGCTGCCGGGGAGGCGGCGGGGCCGGCCCGCACCCGGCCCCGCACCCGGCCCGCACCCGGCCCCGGGGCCGCGACGGGGATGTGCGGGGCGGGGGGGGCGGGACTGGGATGCTGCGGGGCTGGGGTGTGCGGGACTGGGATGCTGCGGGGTTGGGATGCTGCGGGACTGGGATGCTGCGGGGTTGGGGTGTGCTGGACTGGGATGCTGCGGGGCTGGGGTGTGCGGGACTGGGATGCTGCGGGGCTGGGGTGTGCGGGACTGGGATGCTGCGGGGTTGGGATGCTGCTGGACTGGGATGCTGCGGGGTTGGGGTGTGCGGGACTGGGATGCTGCGGGACAGGGATGTGGATGCTGCGGGACTGGGATGCTGCAGGGTTGGGGTGTGCAGGGTTGGGATGTGCGGCACTGGGATGTGTGGGACTGGGATGCTGCGGGGTTGGGATGCTGCTGGACTGGGATGTGTGGGACTGGGATGTACAGGACTGGGATGCTGCAGGACTGGGATGCGTGGGACTGGGATGCTGCAGGACTGGGATGTGCAGGACTGGGATGCTGCAGGACTGGGATGCTACAGGACTGGCGTGTGCAGGACTGGGATGCGTGGGACTGGGATGCTGCGGGACTGGGATATGCAGGACTGGGATGCGTGGGACTGGGATGTGCAGGACTGGGATGTACAGGACTGGGATGCTGCAGGACTGGGATGCTGCGGGACTGGGATGCTGCAGGACTGGGATGTGCAGGACTGGTATATGCAGGACTGGGATGTGTGGGACTGGGATGTGTGGGACTGGGATGTGCGGGACTGGGATGCGCAGGGGTGGGGAAGTCACAGATCTGGGACCACCACAAACCCGGGGATGCCCAGGCCGGGCCCCAGCTCCGGCACCGTTTCCCGCGGGAGCGGGCGGCCTTTGCGCCGGAGCGGGTGGGGGGACGCTCACCCCATCCCCTGGAACCCCTCACCGCTCCCCCCCCCCCTCCCCAGCCGCGTTTTGGGGCGGAAAGAGGCAAAACGTGGGGGTTTGCACCCAACAAAGGGTTGGGGACCCGCAGGCAGGATCCCCCCTGCCCTTCCCCACCCTCCCTATCCACACCCCCTCCCCAAATTTTGGCAAGAGGCTTATTTATTCCTCTCTATATTTTATGTCTCTGTTAATTAGATAATTAATCTTTATTGGTTCCTTTTATTTTTTATTGCCCGCTGCCCCCCCCTTCCCTGTGCCGTATTCACGCCTCTCCCGGTGCCTGCGTCCCAGCTGCTAGGCAATATTTTTCTAATAGAGTGTTTAAAAAGGAAATGTGGATATGAAAAAGGGGGGGAAAAAAATAATAAAAAAAAAACCTCTTGGAAAAATAATTTCACTTCTGTTACCGGCTAAAATAAAGCTGGAACTGGGTAATAAAGAAAAGAAAATAGCACAATACAAGAGACAATAAAAATGTCATCTTTTCCAATAAAAAACATTGCTTTTTTTTTCCCCCCCCTCGCCGGCTGCTTTGCATGAGATGGGTTTTGTTCCCCGTTCCTGCCATGGCAGGAGGGGAAGGGGGAGAAGGAGCGGGAGAAGGGGAGGAAGGAGGAAGGGAAGGGGGGAAAAGCCCTTTTCCAGGGGGAAAAACCCTTTTATTATGGAGGAAAAAACCCTTTTTGAGGGGAAAAAGCCCTTTTCAAGGGGGAAAAGCCCTTTTATGGGGGAAAAAGCCCTTTTCGAGGGAAAAAGCCCTTTTCGAGGGGGAAAAGCCCTTTTATTATGGGGGGGAAAGCCCTTTTAGAGGGGAAAAAAACCCTTTTCAAGGGGGGTGAAGCCCTTTTCAAGAGAAAAAGGCCATTTAGAGGGGAAAAAAGCCCTTTTAGAGGGAAAAAAGCCCTTTTAGAAGGGAAAATGCCCTTTTAGAAGGAAAAAGGCCATTTAGAGGAGAAGAAAGCCCTTTTTTGAGGGGGGAAGCCCTTTTAGAGGGGAAGAAGCCACTTGGGGGGGGAAGCCCTTTTAGAGAGAAAAAAAGCCCTTTTAGAGGGAAAAAAGCCATTTAGAGAGGGGGAAAAGCCCTTCTGGAGGGGAAAAAAGCCCTTTTAGAGGGGAGAAAAGCCATTTAGAGGTGGGGAAAAAGTCCTTTTAGAGGGGAAAAAGCCCTTTTAGAGGGGAAACCCTCCCAGTTTGGGACTGGCAAGGTCACGGCTGGTCCCAGTGGAGTGGCTGGTGCTGTTTCTCCCGCAGATCCAGATGCGGCCGGGTCATTCGGGGGGTGAATCCCACCCGATCCCATCCCCGCCGTGGGGGAATGGGGCTGGGGGAGAGGCTGGGTCACCCCAGATGGTCGATTCCCCCCCGGGGGTGGGGATGCTGGGGGGGGTCGGGCAGGATGAGGCCCCTTTGGCCTGTGGGCACCCCTGGGAGGGGGTCATTGGCCACGGGAGCTGGGACGGGTCCTCCCTGGGAGGGGGACGTGGCAGCCGGGGGGGAGTTTGGGGCTGGAGGAGGGGATTTGGGGTTAAGGAAGGGGGTTTGGGGCTGGAGAAAAGCATTTGGAGTTTGGGAAAGGAATTTGGGGTTTGGGAAGGGAATTTCAGGTTTGGGAAGGGAATTTGGGGCTGGGGAAGGGAGTGTGGGGTTGGGGAAGAGAATTTGGGCTTTGGGAAGGGAATTTGGGGCTAGAGGAGGGAATCTGGGGCTGGGAAAGGGAATTTGGGATTTGGGAAGGGAAGTTGGGGCTGGAGAAGGGAATGTGGGGTTAGGGAAGGGAATTTGGGGTTAGGAAAGGGAATATGGGGCTGGAGAAGGGGGGTTAGGAAGGGAATCTGAGGCTGGAGAAGGGGCTTTGGGGTTAAGGAAGGGAGCGTGGGGCTGGAGAAAAGATTTTGGGGCAGGAGAAAGGAGTTTGGGGTTGGGAAGGGAATCTGGGCTTTGGGAAGGGAATCTGGTGCTGGTGGAGGGAATTTGGGGTTTGGGAAGGGAATTCAGGGCTGGAGGAGTGAATTTAGGGCTGGAGGAGGAGGTTTGGGGTTTGGGAAGGGAATTTGGGCTTTGGGAAGGGAATCTGGTGCTGGTGGAGAGAATTTGGGGTTTTGGAAGGGAATTTGGGGCTGGAGGAGTGAATTTGGGGCTGGAGAAGGAGGTTTGGGGTTTGGGAAGGGAATTTGGGCTTTGGGAAGGGAATCTGGTGCTGGTGGAGGGAATTTGGGGTTTGGGAAGGGAATTTGGGGCTGGAGGAGGGAATGCAGGGCTGGGAAAGGGCCTTGGGGCGGGAGGTAGAGGCCCTGGCTGCCCGTGGCTCCGTCCAAGCGGCTCTGATGGCCGCAGCCGCTTTGGGACGGGGATGGGGTTCGGTGCCCCAAACCCGGGGTGCCCCGGCCGCCCTCCCCCCGTCACCGGGCCCCGACCGTGGGGCTTTGGGGAGAAGCAAAACCCCCCAGACCTGAGCTCCCTGGGGAGGGGGGATTCCCATCCGCCACCCCAAACATCCCCGAAAAAGGGCATTATCCCACCCGCCCGCAGCCAAGGACACCCCAAAACCCCACTTTTCTCCCCAAATCTCCCTCGCAGGGATGCAAAAGTGACAGGGGAGCAAATCCTGGATCCATGGCCCCCAGATTCCATGGGGATCCATCAACGGAGCTGCAGCGGCTTCGACTTCGTCCTTTATAGGGAGACGCATGGATCCTGCCGCCGGGATTTCCACCGGGATTTATATTTTTCAGGGGGGGCCGGGGGCTGTCGGCACCTGTTTTTCTGTTTAAAGGAGAAATAATCAGGTGCAGGTGCCTGCGTTTCTGCCTGGGCCGCAGGAAAAAAGGCGGCGGTGATTTATAGGAGCGATCGCGCCCGTAAATCTCCCTGCGGCTGGAAAAGAGACCCGGGGAGGGAGTTTCGGTGCGAAATTCCCCCTTTTTTGCCCCATTTCCGTGTCTTCTTTTATTTCTTCCCTGCAAGAAAAGACGTCAGAGCGGGGAAACCACCCCCCGGGCTTGGCCACACGCGGCTCCGTACCTGGGGTCAGATCCAGCCCCGCTCTGTGCCCCATCACAACCTCCCCCATGGCAGGATCCATCCCTGGTGGGGTTACTGGGAGCACTGGGAGCACTGGGAGTGAAAGGCAGCTGGGTGGTACCCACTGGGGAGGGTCCCCCCCGCAACCCAGCACCCAACTGGGGATCCCTGGGGTGAGACGCTGCTTCATGGTTAGAAAGTGCCAAAAAAAGGGAAAAGCAACCCAAAAATCAGCGGGGGGGGATCGGGCCCGTTTTTACTGGGGGGGGGGGGGGGGTTGCAAGGGGAGGGGGCGCGGGGGGGATCGGGGTTTGACCCTATGTGGGGGTGGGGAAATGGGGGGTGGCATCGCCCTGGTCCCCAGCCCCGGGCCGGATCCTGCCCCCGCCGGGCCCAGCCCGCGGGGAGGAGGAGGAGGAGGAGGAGGAGGAGGAGGAGGAGGAGGAGGAGGAGGAGGAGGAGGAAGGAGGCAGCTGGCGGGAGACAAAGAGCCGGCGATGGAGAAACAAAGAGGGACGGAGGGAGCGAGGCCCCAGACAAAGAGAAATGAGGCGGCAGGAGGAGCCTGGGCGCGAAGGCTCCAACCATCCTCAGCCTCAGCCTCCTCAGCCTCATCCTCAGCCTCATCCTCAGCTTCAGCTTCATCCTAAGGCCTCAGCCTCAGCCTCAGCTTCGGCCTCAGCCTCAGCCTCAGCCTCAGCTTCGGCCTCAGCTTTGGCCTCAGCCTCATCCTCAGCCTCATCCTCAGCCTCATCCTCAGCCTCATCCTCAGCTTCGGCCTCAGCCTCATCCTCAGTCTCAGCTTCGGCCTCGGCCTCAGCCTCATCCTCAGCCTCAGCCTCATCCTCGGCTTCAGCCTCATCCTCAGCTTCGGCCTCAGCCTCAGGCGGCTCGCCCGGGTGAATCCCCCGGGAAGGGGCAGAGCGGGGGCAGCCCCCCCCGACCCCCAGCTCAGCCTGAATTTTCGTTTCCTTTCCCCCCAGCACCAGGTTTTTAAAGGTCCGAATAAATTTTTATATCTGATTTTTTTCATCTCTGAACTTGTAATTGTGAATATTTTAATATCTCAATATATTTATATCGGAATATTTTTATATCTTAATATTTTCATATATTATTTTTAGCTGAATTCTTAATATTTGCCTTTGTAACTATCTGAATACACTGATACCTGAATTTTTAAACATCTGAATATTTTTAGATCTGAATTTTTTTGTAGCTGAATATTTTATAGCTGAATATTTTTCTATCCAAATATTTTTCTATCCAAATACTTTTCTATCTGAATTTTTTGGTATCTGAATATATTGTCTGTCTGAATTTTTAATATCTTAATATTTTTGTCTTAATATTTTTTCTCTTAGCATTTTTATACCTGAATATTTTTATACCTGATTTTTTTACAGCTGAATTTTTTATAGCTGAATATTTTTCTATCTTAATGTTTTTTCTCTTAGTATTTTTATATCTGAATATTTTTTCCAGCTGAATATTTTTTCCAGCTGAATACTTTTTAGACGAATATTTTTTAGCTGAATATTTTTAGCTGAATATTTTTAGCTGAATATTTTTAGCTGAATATTTTTAATCTGATTGTTTTTCAATACCTGAATATTTTTCCTAGCCGAACCCTTTTCTCTACCTGCACCCTTTTCTCCCTCCGCATACATTTCCCCCCTAGATCTGAATAATTAAGTCATCTGGATTCCTATGATTTCCCAGCCCCAATGATAAATCGTCATTCCAGGACTGAGCCAGTTGGCAGATCTTTACCTCCGCACTCTCATTAATCACCCTGCCACCAGATTCATGCTTTATGCTAATGCCGGCAGACTTATTGACTCGGGGTTAGTCAATGACCGGGTCACGCCTGGCCCCGGGCCAGCCGGGGGTGAAAAGGGCAGGGGGTGAAAGGCAGAGGATGGATTTTTATATAAAACACCTTGAATTTTATCTTTTTTTTCTTAATAACCGATCCGCAGGAGGGGACGGCATCGCGTCGGCGAGGGTACCGAACCGCGCAATAGCGCGGTTCGGTACCCTCGCCGACGCGATGCCGTTGCCGTTCGGTACCTGCATCGATGCGATGCCATCCGTCCCCTCCTGCATCCCTCAGCATCGAGCGCCAGCTCCTGGAGTCATGGGATTTGCTGTTTTCTCGCCTCGTTTCCAACCCTAGGAAGAACTCAGCCCCCAAACAGCCTCCAAATGTGCGCCCAGCCTTTTAACCCCCGTAAACAGTATTAGATAGTCTTCTAGCATTAAATTATTGTTATTATTAATTATTCTTATTATTTCTATTTCTATATTTCTGTTTCTATTTCTTTCTATTTCTGTTTCTGTTTCTGTTTCTATTTCTTTCTATTTCTATTTCTATTTCTATTTCTATTTCTATTTCTATTTCTATTTCTATTTCTATTTCTATTTCTATTTCTATTTCTATTTCTATTTCTATTTCTATTTCTATTTCTATTTCTATTTCTATTTCTATTTCTATTTCTATTTCTATTTCTGTTTCTGTTTCTGTTTCTGTTTCTGTTTCTGTTTCTATTTCTATTTCTATTTCTATTTCTATTAATTTCTATTTCTATTTCTATTTCATTTCCACTCCTAGGTCTAGATCTAGGTCTAGATCTTATTACCATTACTATATCTAACCCTAACCCTAACCCATCCCCTCCTGCGTCCCTTAGCATCAAGCGCCAGCTCCTGGAGTCATGGGATTTCCCGTTTTTCTCACCTCATTTCCAGCCCTATAAAGCGAACTCTTTTTGGGGGTTAAAAATGATGGGGTTTTCCCTCCCTTGGTGGTGTAAGGGGTTTAGCACCTACAGATCCATAGGAGCCACATCTGCAGGGACGTCCCTGTGTGCATCTGTGGGGGTGAGACTATAGATCTGGCTATAAGCACCCACTATACCGATCTCTGTGCGTCAGAGAGCAGCAGGACAGTATATGGTCTATACGCAAGGCCCTTACCCAGCTCTGTGCATCACTAGCTGTAGAAGTGTATGTATCCATATATCTGTGCATATATACATCTGCACCCCATGGCTCCGGCTCTGCACACATCATTGTAGGACCAGGGCTGTACACATGCCTATATGTGCCCCACGGACTCTGCCCTACGTATGTCGTTATAACCACAGGATTGTACAGCTCTACAGGGAGGGGACTGTAGGTACTTCTGTATGCACCCCATAGGTCCTGCTCCGTGGCTATAGGAGCAGTAGGGCCCTATAGGTGCCTGTGCAGTGCTGGCACCCTGCTGCCTGTCCCTCTATAGGTGTCTATAGGTGCTGACAGGGGCTGGAGGTGTTGCCTGGGCTGGGGGGGCTCGGCCCGGTGCCGCGGGGGCTCAGCCCGGGGGGGGACGACCCCGGGGGGCTTCTGGGGTGGAAGTGCCGCGGTATCCGTGGCAGGGGGCTCCGGGGGGGGGGGGGGGGCCCGGGGGTCTCTGTGGGAGGGAGGTTTCGGGGGGGCCCCACGGAGGGTCCCGGGGGGTCCCGGGAGGAGCCTCGGGGCGAGAACGGCGGGGCGGGGAAAAAAAAGGCAGAAAAAGCCAACTCTCCGGGCCGGGGCAGGGCTGGGGGCGGCGCCGGGGGCGGTGCGGGCCGGGGCCGCCTCGACGGGACGGGCCCCGGGGGCGGCGGCGGCCGCGGGTCGGGGTCGGGCGGAGCGGGCGGAGGGAGACGGGGCTGCGCTGCTCGGCCCGGACCCCCGGGACCTCCGGACCCCCGGGACCCCCGGGACGGGACCCCCGAGCCGGGACGGGACCCCCCGGAGCTCCCCCGGGCCCCCCCGGGCCCCCCGGCCCGCCCGCCCCGTCGGGGAGCTGCGCCCGGAGCGGGAGGTAAGCGGGGTCCGGCCCGGCCCCTCTTCTTGCCCTTTCTTCTTTCCGCTTTCTTTTGCTTCCTTTCTCTCCTCTTCTTTCCCTTTTTCTTCCTTTTTTCTTTCTCCTCTTTTCCCTTTTTTATTTCCCTTCTTTTCATTTTTATTTCCCTTTTTTCCCCATCTATTTCCCTTTTTCTTCCTTTTTCACTTTTTCTTTCTTTTTCTTCACTTTTCTTCCTTTTTTTCCCTTGTCTTCCCTTCCCCCCTTTTCTTCCCTTTTTTTCCCCCTTTTCTTCCTTTTTCTTTCCCTTTTCTTACCTTTTCTTTCCCTTTTCCTTCCTTCTTCATTCCCTTTTTTCCTTTCCCTTTTCCTTCCTTTTTCTTTCCCTTTTTCTCTTTTCCTTTTCCTTTTCCCTTTTTCTTTCTCTTTCCCCCTTTTTCTTTCCCTTTCCCCTTTTCTTTCCCTTTTCCCTCCTCTCTTTCTCTTCCTCTCTTCCTTCCTTCCCCTCATTTTCTTTTCCCCCTCTCTTTTCTTCCCTCCATTCCCCCCTCTTTCCCCCACCCCCCGCAGGGAAGGGGCAGCAGCAAACTTTGCCCACCCCCCCATCCCCTCTCCCCCCCCCAGCTCTCTCTAGAAAACAGCCTGGAAAAGCTATTTTTGAGGTACTACCCCCTCGTTCCCCCCCCGGAGCTGCCGGGTTGGGGTGCGGGGGGGCTCCCATTTGGGGGTGTTTGGGGGGGGGGGGTGGCTCTTCCCCTCGGCACAAGGAGGGTCCTGCGATGGGATGCTTGGGCCAAGCTGGGAAATCTGATTTTTCTGGGACATTCAGCAAGTGTCCCAAACAGGACCCATTTTTGCCTCACCCCCCCCACTAAGAAAAGACTCTCCGGCCCAATTTTGGGTTGAAAAAGTGAGAATTCAGCTAAAAAATAAATAAGGGCTCTGCCACGCTCTGGTATTCGAATCACGTAGCCCCGAGCCCAGCGTTCCCGCTTCCAAGAAATATTAATCTAAATTACTATTAATAAGGGACAGCTACAAGTTAATTGGCATTAAAATAATTCATTTCAATTTGTTAATATTAAATGAGCAGATCGCGCCTTCGCTTCGGACGCGCCTGCGATGGGAGGGGAGGAGGGGGGTCCTGGCCGTGGGACCCCCAAAACCGCTCGTGGGAATTCCCGATGCTGGAGCATCGCTGGGTGCAGGATCCTGCTTTTCCCCTTCTATTTTTCCCCCCTTTTTTTCCAGCTTTCCCAGGAAAACATCCCCCCCTCCACCAAGCATCAAGGCCTCTGCTCCCACCCCACGCGATTCCCCCCCCGGTAGAGCCTCACCGGCCGCTCCAGCCCCTAATAAAATATTTACACCCTCGTATCCCACTATTGATTTTATGGAAAACCGCTCCGCCACTGGAATTCATTAGGTTTGAGTTACCCCGCTCCTCGGCTGGGTAAAAAGCCCTCTCGTCTCCCATCTGTTTGCATCCCGCGGAGCTAAACAGAGCAAAAAAAAAGCAATTTGATTAATATTTACAGGGCTCCGGCGCCTGCATCCGCACGGCAGCTCGCTCCGGGTGCGGATGGGGCCGAGCAGCGGGGAAAAAGAGGGAAAAAAGGTGGGAAAAGGGTTTATTTTTTTGCATCACTGGATATTGGGAGTTAATATCTTTTAAGGGGTGTTGGGGAGACGGTGGTTCCGCTCTGAGCCTGAGCATCCCCTTTTTGTTGGAAAAAAGCCTTGGGGGGGATGTGGTGCTGATCCCACTCTTTTTTGGGGATGGGAAGGGTGAAGGCAGGAGGATGAGGGGGGCCACCCAAGGGTGCTGGGGCAGGGGCTGCCTCTGCGCTGCTGCCGAGCTTCCCACTGCACCCCCAAAACGCAGTTGCATCTTCAAAATGCAGTCACCCCCCCCAGCTTGCAGTTGCACCCCCCAACTTGCAATCGCATCCCCCAAATTGCAGTTGCCTCCCCCTAAAAGCAATTGCATCTCCAAAGTGCACTCGCGTCCCCCAAATTGCAACTGCAGTCCCCAAACTGCAGCCCCCAAAGTGCAGTCACATCCCCCAGATTGCCATTGCAGCCCCCAAATTGCAGTTGCATCCCCCAAAGTGCAGCTGCATCCCACAGATTGCCATTGCATCCCCCAAATTGCATCCCCAGATTGCAAAAGCATCCCCCCAGATTGCAAAAGCATCCCCCAGATTGCAGTTGCATCCCCCAAATTGCAACCTGGGGCAGCTCTAACCCCCAGCAATGCTCTGCGGTGGGCTCTGTTGATGCATTTCCCTTTGCTGGTGCAGAGGCCAGGGGCTGCAGGGGTGGGAAGGGAATGGGGTTTTGCCTCTCCCTATGTGGTCCCGGCACCACTGCACCTGGCTGGGCTGCGGCTCCCCGAAGGGAAATCACCGCCTTGGCGGGAGCTGCGAGGCGAGGGAGCGAGGAGATGATTGCGGAGGCTGCAGGGGCCGAGATCAGAGGTGGAAAGAGCCGGGCGTGCGGCAAGGGCAGGGGTTCGGCTGCTGGAGAACAGGTCGGAGCATCTCTCTGCCTTGTTGGAGCATCCCACTGCCCCATCGGAGCATGCCACCACCTCGCCGGAGCATCCCACCACCTTGTTGGAGCATCCCACCACCTCGCCGCAGCATCCCACCGCCACAGCCCAACCGAGGACCTGGGTGGGAGATGCCAGAATTGGGAGGGGATGTGGGACGGGGGGAGGAGCCATGCACCCCCTTGGCAAAGCAGGTTTTTAGGGAGGAACAGCTCAAATATAACTCAGCAATGGATGCCTGAAAACACCTTTTCCACAAAAAAAACCCAACCAAAATACCCCATTCAAGGCTCCAACATCCCTCCAAACTCCCGGACGGCAGCATCCCAGCCCCTGCCCCACAGATGGGGTTGCACCCTCACCAGAGCCAATTCCCTCCCCTGCAAACGGTCCATGGGGTCGCAGGGGGGTACAAACCCTCTGTGGAGAGGTCTGGGGTGCCCCTTGCCCCCCGAAATCCCCGTGGCCGGGCTCCCGGCGTGAGTTACGGCAGCGCTTCCCCGATCGCTCCCCTCCTGCCTTTGCATAACTCACGGCGCTTGGCACCGGGCTCTTTAGGAGAAGGATGCTCTGGTCAGCCGCAATAATAAATAGATAAATAAACCCCTGGAAAGTCTCCGGCTGGCCGCTTAAATACATTTTATGGGGTGATTAGAACAAGAGCCGTCCGTTTGAGTGGTTTATTTGTAGCCTCTCTTTGCGCCGGCGAAGGTGTTGGAAGCATTTCTCGTCCTCGTTTGGCACTGGGGGCTCGATGGGCACCACAGCCCCCAGCAAATAGCACCTTCCCCACCCAAAACTCTTGGGTTTTTTTGCTTTCTGAGCCGGGGAACTGCTGGGGAGGAAAGCAAGAGCATCTGGGGGGCTGAGCATGTGAAATAAATGAACATATTCTCCCCGTCTCCAAAAAATATCTGTTGCAATATCTATTTTCACTCATAACCAGTTCATTTTAGGATGCAAAAATTACACCAACATGCCCTGATGTCTTTGCTCCCCCGAGAGATGATGGTTTGGGGGGTTCAAGGCAGAAAAAACCCGCCCACCCGCAGACCTGGAGCCAGCCGCCTTCCCAGTGCGGCTCCATTACCCCTAAACCATCCTCGACGAATGGGTCCCCCGCCGGGAGCATCTCCCCTGCCCGCACCCCCCAAACAGCTTCCAGCCGCCTGTTCCTCCCTCTCAACAGCCCTCCCAGCGCCGAAGTCACGCCTAATGTTTCACTTAATTTTTCCCCGCTGCAGCATCAGTCCCCGCTCCTCTCGCGCTTCCCAGTTGCTAATGAGTGTAACGAGTTGCCGGCCTCGTTGTAACAACCTTTGCCATATTAGCGGGCTCCGCTCTGCTGGCTTCCCTCGAATCAGAGCATCCTGCTTTTCCCAGCAAAACCAGGCTTTAGTGAGATTCCGGCTGTGATTATACAGTGACCAGCCGCATTTTGGTGCTGGTTTCTCTCCTCTCTGCAGCCGGAGGAAAAGTGAGGATTGACCATGGACATCTCCACCAGCAAAGTCCACCTGGAAGACCACGGCTCTTTGCACAAGGGACCTTTTTCTCGTTTTGCTTCAACGTCCTTAAGGGCTGAGCATCATGTTTGGGGACCAAATAAAAAGTCTTGAGACCCTGAGGTCTGAGCCCCAGACCCTTGAGAGTGAGGAGCAAGTCCCTCACGGTGTGGTGGGACAAAGTCACTGCCATGGGGTGGCTTTGGGGCGTCTTTCACCTTGACTTTGCCGTTGAGTTGGCACTCAACTCAATGGTTGGGTTGGGCCATAGTGTGGTGGGATGAAGTCACTGCCATGGGGTGGCCTTGGGGCACCTCTCACCTTGACTTTGCCATTGAGTTGGGACCCAACTCAACGGTTGGATTGGGCCACTGCTCTGCCAGACCCAACCTGGGTCACTTTAACAGGGGAAATCCCACTAATTTTTCTTCCAAGCTTGAATTTTGGTGATAGAAATGATAAAATGGTGCCGCTGGAAGGAGGATTTGGGGCTGGAGGTGGTGGGGCAAGCACGGGGCACTGGGGATGAACCACCCCAGGGCAGCCCCAAGGTTTGGCCATGCTGGAGCATGAAACAACGCTGCCAGAATTTACCCTTTCTTAAGGATTTCAACCATCTCGTTTAACGGGTTTCATTAGGAGCCAGGCCCAGGCTAAACCCAGGCTCTTTCCCAACTCCCCGCATTTCTTTATTGCTTTTCTTTATCTTTATTTCTTTACCGGAGGCATGCGGAGGAGCCGTGTGCCGGCAGCAATCCAAACCTGCTCCCGGCAGCGCCTGGGAAAGATGCGGTTAAACTCCTGCCGGAGTTCAGGGGGATGCAAAGAGGCGGTTGGGTTGCAGGGCGACGGCGGGGAGAAGGAGCCATAAATTCCCGGTATTTACCCAGGGCTGCGTGGCCATGATGCATTTTGCACAGGGCGAGAAGATCGCCTTTGTGCTCCCAGGGCCGCCGGCGCGGGCTCGGCTCCCTCCGGGGCTCTTTGTCAGCTCCGTCTTTCTCTCTTTGCCTTATTTATTTGTTTGGCATCGGAAAGGGCGGCTGGCGGGACTGGGAATTGTCTGGATCTGGTGGCTCCTCGCATCCCCTCCCGCCTCCCCATGGCAGCAGTGTGGGGAGCCAGGTCTCAGGGCGTTGGAGAGGGTTTGGTGTGGGTTTTGGTCCTTTTTGCATCCCTCTCTCCCTATTTCCAAGGTTCAGGAATACACCCAAATGGAAGATTTCCATGCACACACCGCCACAGTGCTGGCTGGGGCAGAGGGAGGGTGGGGACAGGCTTAAAAAAGAACAAACCCTCCCAAAATAAATAAAAATCAGAAGGGAAGATCGGATGGCACCGGCCACCCTGCACCCACGGAGCTGGGTCTGCCTGGAGCTGGCGACGCTGGCAGCCCTATGGCAAGAAGGGCAAGTCCCCGGCGTTCAGACCCACATATGGCATTTTATGGTCTGCTGGAAAAAACCAAGGCGAGGGCTTCCCCTCTTGGGATGCTCCTCTCCTTTCCCATTTATTCCCCAGGGGGAAGTTGAACCCATCGGCGTCAGGGTGATGTTTCCCACCTCTGCTTTCCCATTTTCCCCTATTACGTCCTCAAACTGAAGCAGGGCTCAGCAGCACGAGTGGCGACTCCTGAAAACACCCATCCCGGCCTCTAAATTTATGAACGTGTTTATCAGGAGGGTGACATTTCCAGCCAGGGCTGCTCGTGCTGGGCTAAAAAGCTCCTTAAGGAAAGGCGGTCTCAGGTTCAGGGCCAAGGATGCAGCGCTTGTGCTCAATCACTTGCTGGTACAAGCAAGAAACGCCGCGATAAGCGTGCGAAGGGCTCGCTGTGCCTCCTCCTCCCTAATTTCCACTGACCCTTTTATTTAATGTTGTTTTCCAAAGGGAATTCCCAAGCTGAACTGTTTCCCATAGGATTTCTCCCATCCAGCGTCGCTCCGGCTGATCCGGTTGGTCCCACCCGCCAGTTCCCAAAGGGATGCTGAGAAAATGGTACCCGCAATGCAGCAGCATCACCTCGGCGGTACATTTGGTAGCTCCAGGCTCATGGGGACACTCAGGGGTACGTTTGCCCCCAGCCAAGGGATTTGCAGAGCATCCCGCATTAGGGGGAGCTCTGACCCGTAATCATCCTTCCAGCCGGGTAGGAAACCTTAAGGAAACAAGTCGAGCGTAGTCAGAGCACCAGTGCCGGAGGCAGGAGGCCGTGGATCAGTGTATTTATGGCTGCAGGCAGTCCATTCATCTGCAAAAGCCTTATAAAGAATCCCTTGCAATCACCTACAAGCAGCGTTGCTTGTTAATGGGTATTAGCTCTGACCTCTAGATTTATGTCCCGCTCCCCGCAGGATTGCCGAGCCTTTGCCAACCAGGGCAGGGAGACGTGGGGAGCCGGGGCCAGGCATCGGCGGCAGCTGGAAATCACCGCCCGGGGCAGACCCGGCTGCTCAGGTCTCCTGCACGGCAGCTCCAGCCAGGTGGAGCTGGGGGGGCTCCCGGCTTTGGGGCTGGATGAGATTTACACCTCCCTTAGCGTCATGAAGTTCACCCTGAGAAGCAGGAGATGGTGATGGAGAGATGGAGTGAGGCAGGGACGGATGGACGGATGGACGGATGGACGGATGGACAGATGGATGGATGGATGGATGGATCGATGGAGAAGCCACCGTTCGCCTTCCTCCATGGGATGCCGGGGGAAGAGCATCCCATCAACACACGAGCAGCATCCCCCAGCGAGGAGCCCAGGGGGTTTCCATGGGTGGAGAGTTTGGGGGTTGCCCCCTGCTCCTGGGCTGCCCTGTCCCTGCTCCCCCCACCCCAGAACACCCCGATGCCACCCGTGGGGACTCACGGGTCCCCCCTCATCCCTGGGGGCAGCTCACGAGGGGAGCCCGGCTGGGTGCTTGCACCAGCACCCATGGGAGCACATCCCAAGGACGGGCATTTGGGAGAGAGATTTTGCCGAGCGAGGCGGGAGGGGAGGAGGACGCTGAATCCAAGTTCTGCTGCACGGGCCATTGCTCAGGGCCGGCGTCTGCCCGGCGGAGGGAAAGCAAATTGCAAAGCAGCAGCAGAAAAAAAAAATATACCGCAGTCTTCTCATCTGTCCATTTACGGAGCAAACCGACTCCCGGCATATTAATATCAGCCAGCCTGGGAAGAGGAGAGGGAACATCTTGATCTTTTCCATTAGGTGATACCTTGTCCTCTCTCTCTTTTATGGCTCACGACTGGTTTGCTCCTCTCCGCAATTCCCCCCTTTGTTCAGCTCCGCGTGCAGGAAAAGCCACTGAAGCATCTCAAAATATAATTAGAAATCTAAATATGACATCGCTGTTACACTCCGAGACCCGGCACCATAAAACACCCGGGCTGTGATTTGTAAAAGCCGTAGCGAGTCGGCCGGAGCAGTATATACACCCGAGCATCCCAGCGGATGAAGTTCATGATCGCTTAAAGATTACCCATGAGTTTTCAATTACCTCCTATTAATGTATTTACTCTCTGTATCTTTTATCAAGCTAAAAGTTGTTTTATTTTTTGCACGGGGATGGCTTCAGTTTCCTAAATGGCACATATTTCAATATTAAAGCCGCTTACTATCATCGTGGGCATGAGCGATGCCTCCAGGGAGCGGAGCCGGAGCCGGCTGCGTCTCCATCTTCTCCCGGAGTTTAATTAAGTGGGTGTTTGGCTTCGCCCGGAGTCGGACATTATGGATGGTCAGTGCAGACGCCAGCGAGGGACGGGCTTTCCAAAGCCAGGTGGGATTCAGATCCAGGCGAGACGGATCCGTCACCCTGCTTGTCCTTGCTGGGAAGGTGCTGGTGGGCAGGGATGGGCAGTGGAGAGGGGGGATGCCTCCGTCCCCTCCCCAGTGGTCAGCTCCCTGCCTCAGTTTCCCTCGGGAAGCAGAGCTGAGCCAATCCATCACCTTTTTCAGGAGTGAGTCCCACTTGGGTGCAGTCCATGCAAGCCCTGGAGTCTCTCTGCTTTGAACTGAATTAAGCTGAATTTTTCCCAAAACGGAGCCCGTGCCCCCACCTTGATGCCTCATGAGGCCACGGCTGCTCCTCAGGGCTCACCGGGAGGGCGATGGGAGAGGTGGTGGGTGAGGGAGAAGGTCCTCAGAGGTCTCCAGAGATGCTTCTATGGCTCTCATAGCCCAGGACGCTCCCCTGTGCCATCCTAGGGCCAATTTACATCATCCTGATGGATGAATCTCGTGATTTCTCCCAAAACCCATGAATTTTCAATTACCTCCTTCTTGTGCATGGTGCAACTGCTGCACGGGAGCTTCCCCACCCCCCAGTAGAGCCTCTTATTTTTGAGCTGAAACCCAGCAATTTCACTAACATCAGCACAGGCTGGGGACCAGCCCAGCCCCAAAATCACTTCCCACCCTCTCCCCACTCAGAGGGAAGGTCCCAAGGAGGGATTTTCTGTCCCCTCCCAACCCAAAGTTCAGCGTCGAGTCACTGGTGGCCGCACAGACATTTCTGGGACAATTCTCCAAAAAAAGGGGCCGAGGACCACATGTGGTTGGCAGCAACATTGGGAAACGATGTGTTGAAAACCCAAAATGGTTCTGGTGCAATTTCCTGGAGAAAGAGTGAATATCTGGGACAGGGCCAGGAGCGGTTTCCATTTCCAGCCATGGGAGGTCGTTCTCTGTGTCCCCATCCCATTGAGTTTCTTCTTCAGGGTTTTGTTCACAAATCAGTGACACAGTTTTTTTCTGGGTTTGCTCCACTTCTTTATTTTTTGAAGCCAGCTCAAAATGTAGAGGTCAAGAGCTGCTTGGCCACCGCAGGGAATGCTGGGCCTTGCTGGAGCCCAGCCATCAGGCCTAAGGTGACCTTCAGGAGAGGCTCATTTTGGGGCTCAGCAGGGCAGTCGGGCATTGCCTGGGAGCCACACGATGCTTTTGTTGAGCCAGCTGGAAAAAAAAATCGCTTTTCTTTGGATGCAGTGAGAAACAAAGAGATGTTTCTTCCAGGACATAGCATGCCATCCCATCCCTTTCTTGCCCGGCCAAGCGACTGCTGAGTCCTGCTGTGCTTCTGCTGCACTCATCCATTGGCCAAGTCTTCATGGAGGTCTCTATGTTGACGCCTCAGTGCAGGTGTATATCTAGATGTAGATGCCTACATAGGTGCCAGGCTCCTCATAGAGCCCATAGGGACTTAGCCAAGCTGTTGACTTCGCTAGTGGCCAGAAGACCTCAGCACCATTGGAGATGCCCTGGGGCTTCAAACATCTGCAGAAAGCTGGCAGATGCGAGCTGCCGACAGGGAGCGGCTAGGAGAGCCAGGCGGGTGCCAAGAGCATCTCGGCTGGCGCTGGGCACCCTGTGTGGCACCGGCACGGACCCCGGCATCTCTGGGGACATCACTGTCCAAGGCAGGCTGGCTTGGAGACGAATTGCTGAATTCCCTCCCTGTGATGTCCCCAGGCTCATCTGGTTCATGCTATGGAACTGAATGAGCTGTGCGTTTTTTTCTAGGTGCTGTTTGAAGCCATTGCCAGGCATCACTGGAAAGTGGCATTTTCTTGGGTTTGCCTAAAATCTGCCTCCCATCAAGGAGGAACCCAGAAATGGCTCCAGGGGTTGTTCCTGCTCAGGCGTAACCATCCCAGGGAAGGTCCATGTGCTGGTGTGTCTGCCCGGGGGTCCCCGGCCATGCGGGTGGTGGGACCCGTCCTGGCATAGGACCCCCACCCCAGCCCTCTCCCAGGTGCCAGGTGGGTCCCGGCCCTGAAAGCCCTGAGTGACCTTCAGCATCACCTTTTGTTCTTCTCCTTTATTCCTGGAGGGGGAAAAAACCCTCCCCAAAATGAAGGGAAAAAATAAAAAGTTGGGTTGTTATTTGTTTGGATTTTTTTTTTTAATGGCATGAAATTACACGAAAGGGAGATTTTTCTCTCTTATTTCTGTATGGTCAATCAGACAGAGGAGTGACCTCTGAGGCTGGGAATCACAGTGGCGCTTCCAAGCAAAGTCTTTTTTGGAAAATCTAATTTTTCTTTTTTCTCTTCTTTTCTTTTCTTTTCTTTTCTTCTCTTTTCTTTTCTTTTCTTTTCTTTTCTTTTCTTTTCTTTTCTTTTCTTTTCTTTTCTTTTCTTTTCTTTTCTTTTCTTTTCTTTTCTTTTCTTTTTTCTTTTCTTTTCTTTTCTTTTCTTTTCTTTTCTTTTCTTTTCTTTTCTTTTCTTTTCTTTTCTTTTCTTCTCTTCTCTTCTCTTCTCTTCTCTTCTCTTCTCTTCTCTTCTCTTCTCTTCTCTTTTCTTCTCTTTTCTTCTCTTCTCTTCTCTTTTCCCTTTCCTTTCCTTTCCTTTCCTTTCCTTTCCTTTCCTTTCCTTTCCTTTCCTTTCCTTTCCTTTCCTTTCCTTTCCTTTCCTTTCCTTTCCTTTCCTTTCCTTTCCTTTCCTTTCCTTTCCTTTCCTTTCCTTTCCTTTCCTTTCCTTTCCTTTCCTTTCCTTTCCTTTCCTTTCCTTTCCTTTCCTTTCCTTTCCTTTCCTTTCCTTTCCTTTCCTTTCCTTTCCTTTCCTTTCCTTTCCTTTCCTTTCCTTTCCTTTCCTCTTTTTTCTTCCTCTTCTCTTCTCTTCTCTTCTCTTCTCTTCTCTTCTCTTCTCTTCTCTTCTCTTCTCTTCTCTTCTCTTCTCTTCTCTTCTCTCCTCTCCTCTCCTCTCCTCTCCTCTCCTCTCCTCTCCTCTCCTCTCCTCTCCTCTCCTCTCCTCTCCTCTCCTCTCCTCTCCTCTCCTCTCCTCTTTCTTTCTTCTTTCTTACCTTTTTCTTTCTCTCCTTTTTCTTCCCTTTTTTCCCTCCTCCCACCTCTCTCTCTCTTTCCCCTCCCTCTCTTCCTCCGAGGCCCCACACACCCCCCTCCCAGCACCCTTTCCCCCCATGCCCCCCGCTGTTCCTCACTCCAGCCCACAGCTGGGTCCCTGCCTGGCTGCTCCCCTCCCGCACGGCAGCGGCTCGTGGGACGCGGGGACCCTCCTCCCAGCGGGGCTCCTCCAGGCCGGCGGCCAACCCTCTGGTGTGGCAGGACCCAACATGTCAGCGACGGGTTGGGAATGTTGCGTTGGCCCCTTTCCTTTCTTTTTTTGCCTTATTTTTTCTTTGCTTGTCTCTCTTGGCTGGGGCTCCGAAGCTCCAAGGAGCCGCTCTGGAGGGGGATGCTGCAGCTGGACGCTGTTCCAGCAGGGTCATCCATGGGGAACAGCCCCCCTTTCAGTCGGCTGGGTCCTTCCATTTTATATCCCAAAATCGCCTGGATGGGGATGAATCATCCCAGAGAGCCCTGGCCCCTGGCCCAGCTTGAAGACCAGGTCAAGGCACAGAGCCATGGATGAGTCCTTGGAGCTCCTGGATGAGTTCAGCATCTCGGAATCTCCCTAAAAAACAGCATGGCCACCAAACTCCCAGCCCCGCGATTGCACAGGGGTTGGGGTTGGGTACTGCCCCTGGTTCAGGGGATGCTTCCCTGCTCCCAACATCTCATGGGGTTTCCTCAAGCCCAGGAAAGGTCGGTCAGAGCCCTGGGGTCCTGCTGCTGGTCCCACACTTGCTCCAGCCCTGGAGAAAAGTTCACCAGCAGAAACAAGGGATTTCCCTCCTATTTGAGGGTCTGGCTGGGGACAGCACAAGGGCTCCAGGGAGAGATCAGCTGCTCCAGGGGCTGGGTTGTCCCCTCGGGGGAGGCATATGTGGGCTGTGGATCCCTGGAGACATCAGCTTTCTTCTCAAGGTGCCCAAATCGGCAGGGGACACCCCTCTGTGCCCCCAAAGTGCTCCTGTAGCATCTCCCCTTCGGATACCCACAGCCTGGACCTGATCCAGCCAATGCTTCAAGAGGGTAAAAAACCCAATTTCTGGTCTCTGCAGGTCATGATTCTGAGCTGCTCCCAAAATAGCAGTTTTTAGGGCTCAGCATTGGCCGAGGGCTGGACTTTAGGTGCTTGAAATGCCTAAAATGGGGGCAGGTCTTCTGAAAGACTGGAGATGGCAACTTGTCCCAGCGTCCCTGAGTACACATCTCCCTGTCCCTGGATCTGAGCAGTGCTGCGAGGGCTCCTCCATCCGCCTTTACGGGGCTGGAGCTGGGAAGTTATGGGAAGAGCATCTTCCACATCCCCGCTCCCTCCCAAGCTGGCTGCCAAAGCCTTTCCTCCAGCCAAGGAAAATGCATTAATGCCTCCAGGAAAATGAATCTGGGATCCGTGAAGGATCTGTCAGACTTCCACGCTCCTCAGCTTTCGGCCAGGTTTCATATTCATCAAAAAGACGGAGCAAGAGGGGACAGGGAAAGCACATCAGAGGGAGCTGTTTGGAGCCAAATTCAATAAGTGCTGCTCAAACAGCCTTGAAGGATGTAAAATATCGTTCGTTCGGAGAAGTTTGGGAAATGAGGAGGTAGCGTCTGCCTCCAAGGACAAACAGCTTTCGGCCATCTCCTGGCCCCAGGCAGCGAGCGGCCAGAGGATGCTGGAGCATCTGAGACATCTGGGGATGCTGAGGGGTGAAGCCAGCCCGGGTTTGGGGGCTCAGGGAGGGGGGAGGGCGGGATGGGGCCACGGGCGGGGTGGGGAGGGCTGGGGGGACTGGGGACAGCGGGGTGACAGCCGGTGGGTGCCTTGGCACGGGTGCAGGGAGGTGAGGACCGACGTCTGCTGGCTTCAGCATCCCGCCCACCCACTGCCGAGCTTGGATCCCGGGGCTCGGATCCCACAGCAGCTGTCAGCCTTTAATGCCAGGAGCCCCCCGTCCCCCCACATGCATCCCACTGGTGACCGCAGCCCAC
Organism: Nipponia nippon; assembly: GCF_047370975.1. NCBI lineage: Eukaryota > Metazoa > Chordata > Aves > Pelecaniformes > Threskiornithidae > Nipponia > Nipponia nippon. The sequence goes on from NW_028262353.1 coordinate 1,772,726, forward strand.
TGCAAAGGCTCTTCCAATGGGGTCAAGTCCTAATGGATCTGTTCCTATAGGATCCATTCCAGTAGGATGTATTCCTACAGGATCTGTTCCTACAGGACCCGTTCCTATAGTTTCTGTTTCTCTAGGATGTGTTACTATGGGATCCATCCCTGTAGGACCCATTCCCATAGGATCTATTCCTACAGGATCCATTTCTCTAGGATGCATTCTTACAGGTTCTGTACCTCTAGGATCCATTCCTATAAGACCCATTCCTACAGTATCTGTTTCTAAAGGTTACACTCCTATAGAATCTGTTACTATAGGACACATTCCCATGGGATCTATTCCTGTGAGATCTGCTCCTATATGATCCAGGATGGGATCCATTCTGATGAGATATCTTCTCATGGGATTTCTTCCTATGGGATCTCTTGCTATAGGATCCATTTCAATAGAAGCTGTTCCTATAGGATCGATTCCTATAGGATCTGTTCCTATAGGAGCCATTCCTATCGGGTGCATTCCTATAGGATCTATTCTCCCTTCCCGTACTTGTCCTCAGGCTCTTTTATTCCTGCCCACCCGAGGGAGGTGACAACAGTTGGGGACGGGTCTGGGAGCCGGTGGGACCCCCAGGAGAGGGGGAAAAGCGGGATTTCACCCTGGCGTGCCCAGGAGACGGGCATGCTCCTACCCCCAGCTTCCCCCACGGTCCGAGGAGCACGGCCAGGTTTGCCAGCAGAAAGCGCCGTCAAGATCCACACATTATTGCTGCTGTTGTTATTACTTTTATTTAAGGGCCGCGGACACCACGAGGGAATAACGCCGTCCCGGTGCCATAATATGTAAAAAAAGGCCTCGGTGTTTACAGCGCAATCGTGTTGACTCTTCAGCTGGGAGTAACTTCCGTGGCTAAATGAGAACCTTGCTTTTTATGGCAACAATTATGCTAACGATAACATTATTAAACTGCATGGGAATGACCCCTAAATCAACCCAGAAGGTTGCCCCTTCATGAAAATCGGATAATTCAGTCCCCGGATAAATTGATCAGTTGAAGAAGTCCCCCAACCACTGCGAATTTGGCGGATATCTTTTTTTTTAAAGAAGATTATTTATGGTTTATTTTAGACACCAGATCATTTGGCGCTTGTTTCATCAATTTGTCACTGTTTTTATTGTCACCAATTGCCCATAACTGGAGTGCATTTAAAATGTCATTGATCTTGATATTATGGTGTCATAATATGACAGTAATAGTTGTATCTTGTACAGAAAGCCCACTTCCTAAGATTGATGGCTTTCACCGTACCAATTATATTCTGTCCATCTAAGTGATAAAGAGAGCGTTGGAGGCATTCAATAGATAAATTAGATATCTTTTCAATTATTCCCTTTATTTTATAGGGTCACGTGCCTGATTAACAACTTTTTACTTCTGTTATTAGCCAGCGAATTTTCGATGCTCAACTCCCCACGTTTTAATTTTGCCGATATAATGAAAGATGTTGAGGGCTTTGTGCCGGGCTCTGTAATTGTCTCCAATCTTTCTTGCTCTCCCTGGAAGTACGTGAGGGTTTCTCTTTTTTTTTTCCCAGGATTCAAGGAAAAAAATTAAAAACCCTTTTTCCTGGAATCTGTCCCGATCTGTGAGCTCAGTTTTCCACTGAGGCTTCGCTCCATGTTATCTTAATCAGAGGGAGAGTTCTGGTATGCGAAGCGTCCCGTGTCAGGGAGGGGACGAGCCTCACGGGAGCCCCGAGATGAGTGTGGGGGTCTCCAAACCTCCTCCAAAATCAAGTGCTCGGCCAAAGGGTGGTCATCAGCCCCACGTTGCTGCTCCTGACGCATTCTGGGGGCACACAAAGTGGTTCAGCTCAAGTCCTTGCTAGGATAGAGCCGCCGTGATCCATGACTGGCCCTTTCTGGGAGAGAACGGGGTGATTTCAGGTGGAATCTGGTCAACTCTCTTTGGCTGGGGGGACTTGGACACTCCTGGGGAGACGTTGCTGCCGTCGGGGAGAAAACGCCCCCATTATACCCCATGCCCACCCAGCACCAACCCGCCCAGGGGATGCTCCCGTCTCTCTCCCTTGGCCACCAAGCGAGCTTTGGGGACCAGCTGAGACCAAGTCCTGGCTCCTACATGGTCACAGCGAGGTGAGACGGCTCCTGGCTGAGTTGAGCTCCCAAGGGCAATGCATCAGAATCACAGTTCTTCGGTGGAAGGAGTCAGGCTCTGCGTGTCCCGAGTTCCCTCCGCTTACTTTGGGGTCCATGAGCAGATGGACCTCACCTTCTGGGCAGCCAAAAGGACTCAAGGTGATGGTTGGGCTAACAGCAAAGGGAAGGGGACATCTGACCCCACTTCAGCCTGGCTCCAAGAGAGCCCTGACCACGGTCCTGCTCCCAGCCTAAACCCCAGGCTCTCAGGTTGTTGTCCCCGGGCTGGGACAACAAAATGCATGGTTTATAGCTCATCGAATCACCAAAAAGCACTTTTTTTCTTTTTCTGAGCTCTGCACCGGAGATGCTGGACCAGCCCAAGGGCGATCCCATCCACGCCACCAAAGACGTCAGCCTGTGCATGCGGTGGGAAATATTTCTCCAGTGGGTGGCGGGGGGGTCTGCAGCTCCCCCCGAGCCGCCGTTCTTCATCCTGATCCAAGAAACACACAAAGAACAATTCAGGTGGAGTTACCGTAAAGAGATTTATTGCGTATAGGGAAGCACATGTGATTTGATACCAAAGCATGAATCAAAGCGGGACAGCCTGGATGTATTTACATTTCTACCCTACGCGCATGAATACTGCAAGGAGAATACAAAGTCACGGAGGTAACAGCTTTCGCTGCATAGGTTTGGGGGGGCTTTGTGAGTTATGGGGGGGGCAGCTGTAAATTTGTGGGTGCACAGGGAATAAAAGGGGTGATTGCGAGTGTAAGGTTGGTCTGTATTTATGCTGCAGGGATTCTCCTTTCTTATAGTTAAGAGGAAAGTGTTGGGATTTAACAGTTGCTGTGGATGGAGAGTCCATCACAGGGGCTGGTTGCACGTGTTGGTGGAGACCTTTTCTCTGGTCCTACCTCAGTATCCTACATCTCCATGCAAAACCCAGCAGCAGGAGCTGACACCGTCTCAGGCTCTGCCACACCGACCCCATCGCATGGCTTTGCTGCTCACTGCCCAGCTCTTCTCCAAGGCGAGGATGATCCTTCTCCATGGTCCATGCTGAAGTGGACACCCAACGGTGGCCTTTGTCACCAGCTTGTCCCCATCAGTAGTTCTCCTCCCTCTCACCATGGAGGGATCATGGGGACTGAGTGTCTTGGCAGGGGAATGGTTTGGGGGTCTCCAGCTCAAAGACAGGACATGGGAGAAGGAAAAGGGTCCAGGGTTTGCATCAGACCACTGGAGCCAAGAGCATCCATCCCAGCCACGGTGCATGGGAGGATGGAGGTTGCACCATTGCCTCTTGGCTGATTTTGAGCCCATTCTGCCAAGAAACGGTCCATCCCTGCATGGAAACGGCCAAACCATGGCCATGACCTAGCATGGATGTTTTTGTTCTCCACTGGGGCTTCATGGGAAGACTCATCCCCGACTTGTGATGAATGAACTTTTGATGGAGAAAAATAGATCATCCTGTTTAAGTGAGACGTTTAAGTGAAGCTGATGATTTAAACAACTTAAAGTCCATTAAACAAAGGGGGTTCCTGGATCTCAAAGTCTCATTCATTTTGAGAAGCGTCTGGCCTGGGATAAACATGACATTAAGTAGCCACCCGAGCATTGCTAAAACATACATTTGCCTTTGTAATAAAAAGTTCTTAAGATCTGATAATGGTTACCTGGAGAGCGGTTCATGTTAAAATCCCTCTGCTGAGATACTTCAGTAGTTGCCCGTCAACTAATGGAAACAAGACATTTAGGAGATGTGAAGACACCGGGAATATTTTGGCCTTATTTAGAGGAGAAGGGGGATGGCGCAGGGAGCTGTGCCAGCTCCACGGCTCTTCCAAGCCCCAGACCTTCCTCTCCCTCTTCTGGTCCTGGGTGGATGAGAAGGAGTGGTGGAGGATGGATGGAGATCAAAGCCAATTGCATCATAAGAAAGAGTCAATCAGAGATGTTTAGCAGACCTCTGTGCCCAGCGAGGGCTTTGCTTCTCCATCACTGACAAGCAAAAGGAGAGAGGTTAGACTGGAGATCGCTGGGTTTCCATCAACCCCATCTGAAGATGGTCAGTCAAAGCTAGGGGAGGTACTGAGTTAGCTCTTGGGTTAATACTAAAATGTTCATAACTCCTCCCAAGTTCAGGATTTTGGGGCTTCTTGACAAGTTATCAGGAGCCTTGTGATAAAGGCATCACCAGGTCCTGCCTAGATGCAGGGCAGGAGCCTCAATTTTCCCTGAAAAGATGAAGTTTCTCCTCCTCTCATCTGCAGAAAACTCACCTCCAAATCCTCAAAATCAAAGACCCTCTGGAGGCACCAGGAAATACATCTCAGGAATTTAAAGCAAACCTTAGGATTTTAATGTCTGGGCTCAGCAGAGCACGGAAATGTTTGCTTAACATTAAGCATGTGCTTAAGACCCGCGGGAGCATGGTGCTGCCAGGCAGTTTTCCTCCCCGGTTTGTCCATCGTGGGAGCGGAGCTGGGAAGCGGCGTGAGCCAAGGGTCGGACAAACAGGGCTGACGCCACTGCAAGATTTATGGGAGGGGAAGGGACCTGCTTTCTTTTCCATGATTAATAAGGAGAAGACAAGAAACCTCCTCAAAGCCTTGGTGGAGGCATTTCCCCTCCCGGTGCCCAGCTTGACAGGGTCATTTGCAGCCAAATTCCAGCGCGATCTCCACCGTAGATATTGTTTCCTCGGAGGATTGGAGGGTCCCATCCCTCGTGGTCTCCTGTGCCTGGAGTGGTCCAAATCCCCGCCCTGACAGCCACATCTCAGTGACTGCAGGAGACACCCAGACTGGGAAAGTCTTCTCCCTCCAGCCTGATGCAAAGTTTGGTGACCCTGCTGAGATGTCGGGGGGATCAGGCTGTAGATGGAGGCAGTGAAATGAGGTGGCTGGTGAGGAAGCCTGATGAAATCCGGCTCTGACCTCTGGAAGGGACCTGGAGGACGGTTGGTGCCTGCAGAGAGGGTGTAGATACCTGGAGACCCATTCTCCAGGGCTGTTGCATCCTCTGCTCACCCCTGCCAAGTGATGGTGACCATGGCCAGGTGTTCCATCAACCCCACATGCGACCCCAACCTCTCCAAACATCTCCTCATTCTCAGGGCTGGAAAAATCCCACCCCAAGGGATTTGCATCCCATTATGCCTCTCTCTGACGGACTAAAAGCCCCTCAGGATCCCATTTACCATCATTAGGACCTTCTCCCCTCCGTGCACGGGGTGTGTGATGGTCTCGGTTGCCATCAGAGACAGGCGGATGCTCCAAGAGTGATTTCCCGTCTTGCTCCACCTGGAGCGTAGCTGCATTGCTCACAGCCCTGTCCTTGCATATCATTTGGTCTCGCATCATGCTGCTGGATGTGTCGTGCAAGACCTCTCGGAGCGGCCACAACTCAGGCGGGTGGCAGGCTGGCAGCCCAGCATATGGCTCTGACAGGGGAAGGACGATTCGCCCAGAACAAGCAGAGCAAAGCCCTACTGCAGACAAGATGCTGTAATTTTTACCTCGAAGTTACCTGCCAAGCTGCTTCCCTGGGGGCGTATAGATCAACTAAGGGTGTGAATTTAAAGTGGGCCAGCTAAATTATATTAAACCTGCGCGTGGACCTTCTCGTTCAAAATGCAGCCAGCCTTAATTCGGTTTAGCTTTGCGAATTAAGCTAAACTGAATTAAACCAACTGTAATTCTGAATAAGTGTCCAGAAAGGGGCTTCATGTGCTCTGGCTAATCCACTTTAGAAGTTGATTTGGATTAATGCTGATGGATGTCCCCTTATAGGTATGTCTCGGTGCTGCTGGGCTCTGCCAACACACCATGCAGCGAGGATTTACAGCATACCAGCTCCCCCGTACTCACCTCCCTTATGGACCTGCTCCAAGATCATGAGCTCTCTCCTTCCAGGGGATGCTGAGGCTGGGGTTTAACCACCTTCTTGAGGGACAGGATCCGTCCCTCTTCGCCAACTAACAGGCATTGGGTTTAGCTGGGTGTTCAGTTCCTGTCTGGTCAATGGAAGGAGGCAAGATGCTTATTTTGGGCATATTTTGGGAGATTCCTGGTGGATTTGCCATGAGCACCTGAATTTAGCCCTTCCTTAGGGAAGGGCTGAGGCTGCTGGTCTCTCTGCATTGACTGTATAGAGGAGTTTGGGCCATGAAGCTCCTGATTTAGCCACATCTATTAAATGACTAGCATTATGCAGATGAAAAATGTCTACACGACTAATTAATAAAATAAAATCACACAGCCCGATCCAAAATGAAAGCAGGCAGAGCAAGGAGCCAACCTTTGCGATGCTGCGGCTGTTTGTGCAAGGAGGCACTGAGAGGAACCTGCAAAAATTCCCACACCGAGAGGGTTGTCCACCCACATCCCACCGCCCGCGTGAGGCCGTGGAGGCACCAGACACCAAACATCTTCACCTCCCTCCAGAAACAGCCTGGCAAAATCCCTCTGTCGCAGAGGAAGATCATATCCCCTTGACTTTGTCCTTTTTAGAGTCTGCTGACGTGTTAACAGCCAATACTCTGGCTGTCGGCTTCATTTCTCTTGCAGAACGGCCAATTGGCAATGGATCAATACAGAGGAAAGTTACTAGGACGGGAGCTAAATAAATTATTTCCCTTTGGGAGGCAACGTGGAGACGATAGAGAGCAGAGCACCTCGCTGCCCTGCAGATGGGGCTGGTCTAGAGCAGCTTTTTGGATGGTGAATCCTGCTAGGATGCATTTGCATCCCATGGCCTTGGCACGTAGCTACATGGTGAGCGGATCGGCTGAAAAACTCGGATAGAAATTAGCCCAGCAAATTCCTGTCCCGTCAGGGGTTTGCTGAAGCCTCTCCATCACCACGTCCTTGTCTCCTGCACAGCCTCACGCAGGTTGGGCCGGCTCCGCTTCACTCCTTGAAGAGAAGGAAAGTCTGGGCAGGGCCGAATAGTTTCCTCCAGCACTAGTTGTGGGTTTTGCTTATTTAAATAGAAAGTGTTGACCTGGATGGCTTATCTCAGCTCCTTCCAGGGTCAATGGAGAAAGGTGGACCACCAGGTTGTCTCTCCCATCCTACTCAGCCCTTGGGAGGATGAATGTGTGAGCGCCCATCTCTCTCCAGGGATACGAGAAGGAGATCAGACCAGACACTACTTTTTTAGCTGTGGGACGTGAGGTGAAGCCAACCTGAAGACCCTTCTCCCAGCTTCAGAGGGCGCTGGACTGGGTCCTGCAGCGGAGACGTGTCTGCAGGGGAACACTCAGGCAGGCGAAGCTGAATTAACTAAGGGTTTGAGTTTAAAGTGCATTAATTTAAAGTGCATTTAAAGACCATGCAAAATGCATGCAAAGTGCACTTTGGTCTGAATGAAAGTGCTCCTCCGTCAATGGAAGGTAATTTACTGCCCGTCCCCTGGCATTTCGGTCAGGATCCATCTCTCTTTACCGTAGACGCCCACAGGTTCGTTAGCGAAGATGGGCTTCTCAGCTCTGCTCCTCCTGAAGAGCATCTCCCTTGGCATGGCCAATTCCCCGCCGTGAACCACGGCTTACGGGATGCAGCAAATCGCTTCCCGCAGTTACCCCTCTTTCCCGGCTGGGGTTGGGAAGAGGATGGACAACGCCTTGCGTTGAGTAACCAAGAGCCAGGGGAGCATCCCACCCTTAGGCTGAGTGCCCACCCTTTCCCGTATGGAAATATGCCCTGGGAGAGGTCTCAAGTCACCGGTTGACTTCCAGGATGAGGAAAGCGGGATCCATCTCTTTGGAAGATGAACTTGAATGAGGAGCAGCCTCCAGAAGGCCAGCGCTGCTCTGGGTTGCAACCTGGGGCACGTCCAAAGGAGAGGCATCCCTCGTGGATGGACAGGAGGCGCAGGGGCAGAGCATCCCTTCGCAGCCCATTTTACAACGCCATCTCCATCTCTCCCCACGTGGGTGATGAGCTGCTGACAGACGGGCAGGAGACGGCTGAGCCCCTGCCCTCGACCCGGAGGCTCTGCCAGCACCGCTGCCTTATTTACAGCAGCAAAATAAACAACTCACCAGCTCAGAAAAAATGCACAGCATCCTCCCTCCATCCCTCCCTCCCTTCCTCCAGCCTCTCCCCCGCAAACGGCCAGCAACAGCTTTGTTTAGAAAAGAAAACTGATGTTTTTATGGGTCCCATGAATCTTACTGGGAAGCCAACAACCCCGGACAGGCGGCTCCGAGAAGCTCAGCCGGAGCCATGAAGCATTGCCTTGCAAAATAAAGGTCAACCCAAGCCGCTGAACACCATTAAAGCCAAGGGCTGGATGCCAAAGTCCAGGCTTTTAAGCCCAAAGAGCTGAGCTTGAAGCAAGTTCTCTCCTAAAAGCTTGGAGTGAGCTGAAATCCCCCAGCTCAGAGATATTTTTATAGCAAATTGGGGTGAAACCACCTCTTTCCAATTTTTGCTAGGGATTTTCAAGGCAAATTTGGCCCTTTGAAGGGAAAAGCTAGGAATATTGCAGGAGCATCCCAAATATTCAGGCAAAGCCCTGGCGTTGATGTGCAAAGCCAGTGGGATTTAAAAAGATGAGCAAAAACGGGGCGCGAGGGGCAAATCAGCAGGGGCGAGATGCTTCCCGCGGCGATGTAACTGAAACTCCCGGTTTTGCAGGGGGAGAAGAAGGGTGGAAAATAGTTGAGCTTTCCTAAACCCCAGGACGTTTAACATGAAGTTCAGCGTGAAACTCAATAATCCTCGAGTGGGGCCGAGTCCTCGAAGGAGCTGCAGGGATGAGCCGGGGTCTTGCAAACGAAGCGAGCAAAGCCAATTACCCTAACAAGCAGCAACACATTTTTTAGGAAGGATTTTCGGCTTTGAGCTCCAGATTTTAAATCAATCTCTTCCTAGTAAAGGCCAGACAGATGAGCACGACCAGGAAAGCTGTCACCATTAATGAGCGATTCCGCATCGGCTGAGCCGTGGTACCCGGCTGCCCGCTCCCGGCGGTGATTTAAGTGCGGTGATGGGTGATGGGGACGGCCGTGGCCGCGGTGATAAGCCTGCCCTTGTGGTTAAGCCTCACCTTTCCCCTTCCAGCTTGACTTACCGAAAAGTTAGGCCAGCTCCCCAAATGGGAAGGGATTGGGCCGTTTTGGGGTGTTTTCCTGTAAATAGCTGATTCGTGCCGATTCTCTCCACTGACTCCAGAGGGAGCCTGGGCTAGCGGTGACGAGGGGTTTATGGCCCAAACAGAAGGGCCACGTGAAGGGAATGAAGCTTCCTCACCAAAGCCAGGTCTAAATTTCCCCAGGACACAGCATTTCCTACCTCAGCATCCCAAACCATCCCCTTCCGGCCACGGCTTAGCTCAGGATTTATCAGCAGTTTATACCCCAGCCCCAACCACGTGTAATGCCGAGCCCCGGCCTCGTTAGCAGGAGACATTCACCCTTGGGATGCTGATGACTTCCCCCCCATAGCAGCAGGAGGGGATGACCCCCACCCTCCTCTTCCTCCTTTGCTTCTTCAGAGGGGCTGTCCCAGATGAGAGCTTGAGGACGAAGGCAGAGGGGTGACAGCGGGTGCCCCCAGGTCCGTGAGCACCCACGTCCCCACCTCAAGCCCCCCGAAGTCTATTTATTACTCGCAGCAATTAATAAGCAAGAAAAAGGGGGAGGCAGGAGGGCATCGCTCCCGCCTGTTGCTAATTAGTGCGCTGCTCGGAGGATGGGAGGCTGCAGGGAGCTCGTTCGCCCACGACGCTTAATGAAAGCAGCACAACCCTTCGCGTTATTTAATTTAATAGGCGAATTAATATCGGGATGGAGGGCGATCGCCTCTGCTCCACAGGCTGGGGGAAGGATGCTCCATCCATCTTGCTTTATTCCAAAAAGCGTCGCAAAGGCGATTTGATTACAGGGTGATAGGTGGGGTTTGGGGGTTTTGGGTCTTATTTTTATTTTCTTTTGGGTTCGATGGGGTGGAAGCCTCCGTCCCTCCATCGCCGAACAAATGAAACCCGTGCGTAACCCTTCACCCGGTTCCATCCGCTGATAAAGTCCCCCAATCTTAATTCAATCTGTAAAGATTAAGCCAGCAATAAGGAGCATCGGAGGGCTGACGTCCGCCGAGTCTCCCCGGGGCGGGTGACAAATGACTTTGTGACAGTAATCGCCAAATTAGAATCTGCATCGCGAGCCCCCGCGCTCGCTGGCGCAGCCGCCGCGCCGGGCTCCTCCCCGGCACCGGGTGCAAGGAAAGGTCACGCAGCGGCACCGAGCGCCCGCTCCCGACACCTTGCATGTTAATGCACCGCCGGGATTTTCGATAAAAGATATTGAAAAAAATTAAAAATCGGGTGTTTATTTATTTATCATCCATTGTTCGCAAGGCGACATGGGAGAGGGCGCCCGGCGCATTGCAAAAAATTCGGGTGAACGTCCGTTGCGTGAAGCTGGAGCAGGAATGAGGGGGTTTGCAGCCGAGGGTTTCCCAAATTCACAGCCCCAGTGCTGGGAGCAGCCGAGCCCCGCGCCTCTCCCTGCAGCATTTCCAATTAAATTAATAAGGAAGGGAAACATCGCGCGCTCCCGGCCGGCTGCCCCCCTTTCTCAGCGTGCTGACCTGCGCTGGGGTGACATATATCCCTGTCCATATGGGTCCACCTACAGCTGGAGATGGATTTATGGAATTTTCCTGGATTTTCGACAGCGCCCCATGGGTCCTCCATGGGCTGGGGGGATGCTCTGGACACCCTCCAGCAGCTCTGGCCGCCCGCACCCACCCGCTCTGCCTGAATAAGGAGGAATTTGGGTGGAATCGGGGTTCACCGTGCCCGACTCACGAGGGGGCTCGGCCCTCTTTGACCCTGCCCCCCAAATGATGCCCGTGGGGGTGGCTGGTGCGTGGACGGGCGTGCAAATGGAGGGGAGCCGGGGCAATGCTTTGGCACCGACACACCTGCATCACCCCCGGCCGTGCTATACCTGCGCAAAGCCACGTGGCCTTTGCCTTGCACGTGGCCGTTGTCTTGCACGTGCCCTTCATCTTGCACGTGGCCATTGTCTTGCACATGCACACGTGCACACTCCTGCAAGCACTGGGAGCTCTGCCCACTCCTCCCCGTGGCCACCGGATTTGCACGCCTGAGCAGGAGGGTGCAAATCAGCCCCAGGAAGGGGCTGGTGGGTGCCAGTTCGGGGCCATGGCAGGACCAGGGGCAATGCGGTGCCCTGCAACCCCCCCTGCCAGGCTCGTTAGCGCGGGGAGAAGCTGCCTGGGAGCGTTCGTTACCATCACGCGGCAGCGAGGAGCGAGCGCGAGTCCCGTTTGACCTTTCCACCGTACGAGGTACAATTGAGTTAGCGCCGAGTTGTGATTTAATTCCCGGGATGGAGCTGTAATTCGCTTACAGCAGCCATTTTCCAGCAGCGCTGGAGCGGCCGGCTCTGCTGGGATGCCGGGATTTCGTGCCGCCGAGTTGGGGTGCTCACTTCCAGGCAGCTCTTATCCCACCAGCCAGGGTTTTTAAAAGCACAAGATGGTGCAAATCCTCCTGCCCCGTGCAGAAATCGATATTGCACAGCACCTGGACACACTCAGGAGGGTGAAAACACGCACACGTGTGAAAACACACCTCTGCCCAGCGCCGGGGCACACGCACGCCCGGACCCCATTTTGAGTCCATCCATACCGCGGCCCAGGCAGGAGGCGGGTGCTCGTCTCCTGAAGGAGCTAAAAATGCAAATGGGAGGGAATTGATGCTTTTTCTCCTCATTTCCCCCCTCGCAGCACTTGTTTTTATTTGCAGCGGGTTCCTCTAAATGAACCTGGTGCTCCAGGCTGGGATGTCTTTGCTCAGGAGAGCTGGGCGCCCAAAGGAGCAGCTCTCCCCACGATGAAATATTAATTAGCCCATTGCGATAGGGAGATTTGCTCATTTAGGAGGGGGCAATACAATATATATGGGAGTTGTGTTATCATCCCCCCTGCCCGGGGCAGGGTCCCCATCCTCCAGCCCCTCCGAGATGCCAGGGAGCGGGATGCGGGCGCGCCAGGGAGGGGATGCCCCGGCGACGGCGACGGCGGCATCATTGTGCGAGGCCGGAGCAGGGCAGCGCTGGGCGGCTGCATACAAACCTGGAGATGAAAAGGGTGAGAGGCCTCGGCAAGCGAGGGCTGTCGGGGTGATTAATGGGGGTGAGCGGAGGGTGAGGCCCCTCCTTCCCCAGAGCCACAAGATGGCAAAGTGATTCGAAGAACAAGAGAGCAGTGTTCGCCCAGAAAGCCTCCTGGAAAAAAGAAAATACACTTTATTCCCAGTAGCCTGCAGAGCCGAGGGTTCCTCTCCTCCTTGCCTTGTTGGTTAGGGTTTTTTTTTTCTGGCTGTTTTTTTTTTTTTAACTATTTTAATAAAAATAAATAAGTGCGACGAGGACGTGTAAATGGCAGTGAGAATTGCACCGCGCTGCCGGGTCAAAGCCGCCTGGGAGCTGCCGTATATTTACATCTCTATTTGCTTAGAAAACAATAACCCACGGGGAGGAAGAGGGGAGGCGCTGGCGGAGCTGGTGCAAGGCGGTTTTGGGGGGCCGGCACAGGGGACCCCCCAATCAGAACAAAACCCCAGGACCTGAAGGAGATTTTTTTTTTTTTTTTGCAAAGCAGCTAAAACCCGCGAGTTTCCCGCCCTGCGGATGCACGGTGCTGATGCTTTTTCAGCTTTCCCTTCCCGCGATGCTCCATCCCCGGGGCTGGACCGAGGGGACGGTGACCCCAAACCCACCCAAAAATGATGGAGGAAGGTGGGGAGCGGCATTGCCGCTGCGGCTGCCCTCCGTGCCACATCTCCCCTTAATTTCACACCCGGGGAGCCGGCGGGGCCGGAGCAGAGGGCTGAAGGCAGGGTGCTGGTGGTTACACTCAGCTGTAGGTTTTTTAATGACATAATAGGTCAGGAGTAATTTTCCCAGCCCGGTTCCCATGGCCTTCCCAGATGCAGAAGCCGGGCAGATCCTTGCAAACTCCCCCCCAGGCGCAGGATATGGGGTTAAATCCCAGGGACCGAGCGGAGCTGGGGGGATGCTGGGGGGTCCCAAGTCCCAAACAGGGCTGCTCTGCTCCGCTCCCGTCTTTCCTTCCTTCCATCTGTCTTTCTTGCCGCATCCCTGCATCCCTCTTGCCGTCCCACCATGCCCTCGTGAACACATAGGGAACCAAAGTATAATAATATAATACATAACAAAATACAATGCCTGCCACGTACCGGATCGAGAGGCGGGAGCTACGCAGAGTATTCAGGAGCTGGATTAAAGCTCTATTCCACAGGAATCGTCATTTTAAGGAAATTAATTGAGGTTACAAAAGCCGCGTAAGGTACTGGAATGGGACCTGGGTGGTTTTCCAGTAATCCAGGTTTTGGGAAAGGTGGGTGGTGGGGGTTGTGAAGGGTCCAGCATCAGCAGCATCGCGATGCTGCTTGGCTGCGGATGCTTTTGGCTCAGGGTACCAGCATCCCTGGGAACGGTGGCTTCGCCGGGACCTTGGTGACAAATCCCGAGGGCTCCCGAAATGCCGAGCGAGAGGAGCTAAGGGAGACGCTGAGCGGTGGAAGGGGCTGGGGTGGGGGTTATCCGGGGGTATCCATTGGGATGTGCTCCTGCCCATCAGGTTTTGGGATGAAAAGCTCTCAAATGGGTCCCCTGGGAGATGCTGGAAGAGGAGGGGTGACCTTGAGCCCGGTCCCTGCCACCCATGGGACCCACAGGGTGGGAGGGAGAAGGGGCAGCGGGGCCTACGGTGGGTGGGGGGTCTCTGCAGGGCACCCCCCTCCTCTACTCGGAGGTTTTCCCCTCCCGGCCGCTCTCGGGGGGGTCCTTCCCCTTTGGGGGTGACCTGGAGGTCCCCGTGCCGGTCCCCTTGGCGGGGTGACGTCCCTCTGAGCCCTGGCTGGCACTGCTGGGGGACCTCCTGCACCCCACTGCGCAGCCGCGCCTCCGTGCATGAGGAAAATACATCCACGTACAGAACAGGGACGTATAGGATTGCAGGCATACGGAAACGGGGACATACAGACCCGCAGACACGCTATAGCTCTGTCCCTAGACATCACCCCCTGATCCCCCCCCAGCTCTGTCCAGGCAATGCCCTGACGCACGTCTCCGCAGTCGGCACGTATATACCGCTGCCTCCACACATAAGGGCGGTACAGCGGGGAGAAGCCATCGGCACAGAATGGGGCGCACGTGGCGACGCCGCACATTTGGGGGTGTCTCTGAGCACCCCCACAACACCCCTGGGTACCTTCCGCTGCCCGCAAGCCCAGGGCTATATACATCCGCATACATACATACAGAGACACATATATATGGAGGCTGCGACACCACACGTATAAATCCAGCTGTTGCACTGGGCACCCAGGCAGCGACGGGGCCGCATCCTGCACCAGGAGCATCCCGGTAACCTGCACGCCTGGGGTTGGGCCGCTTCGTTACCTCGGAGCATAAATTAGGTGTGCGCATACACACGCACGCGGGCACACGCACACACACGCACGCACACGCGTGCGCTGGCCCAGAAAGCGATTAGCCGCCACTCAAATTTGCATCTTATTAACATTCCCACAAGGGTTATTTTACAGCCAAAGGCGGGCGGATGCTCGCCGCGCAGAGTGCAAATAACAAAAAATAAAGCAACCCTCCAGCTTCGGGGTGCGGGAGGAGGATGAGGCCGGGCCGGGGCGGGAGGAAGGGCTGGGGGGCAGCGGGGAGGGGCTGGGGGGCGGTGGGCCCCGGCGGTGGGGGACGCGGGGCCGGGCGCATTGGGAAGCGAGTCACGTCGGGTAATTTATGGTTGATGCTTCTGCGGGAGTTTAAGACCTCGATGCCTTCCATAAACTATTTTACTTGTTTAAAACCCGCGGTGGCGGCGGGGGCTGGAAAGGAATTTGGGGGGCGGCGGGGGGGGGGCGTTATTTGTATTTCCCTTGGGAATTAGGGCTGGGGGGGCCGTCGCATCCCTGCAGCCACCCTGACCCTCTCCCCCCGACACCCACCAGCACCGAGGGGGCCAGCGGTGGATTTTTGGGGTGCTGAGCCCCTCCAGGTCCCCTTTTCCACCTCCAGCCGCTACCTGAGGCTCGAAAGCAAAGGGGGGGCCCCCAGCCCCCGAGTCTCGCTCTCAATTAGAAAACCTTTTACTCTCTGGAAAGGCAGCGGTTGAGAGAGCGAGGGAGCGGGAGAGGCATTTCCAATAGTCACACTTGTCAAGTGAGACCATCTTTTAGCCCTCAGGAACAGCAAATCCCCGTGAACTCTGGGTGAACCAAGATTGAAGTCATAAATCAGCCCTACAAAAGCCTGCTGTTGGATGCGGGTGCCGGGCTCCTACCTTTAACGCTTTCACGGGCGAAGGAGGAAAGGGGGGGGGGGAGAAAAATGGCAAAAAATCAAATATATTAAAAAAAAAAATAACCAAAATTCGCATTAGCTGTGTGCTGCCTGAGGGGGGGTGAGGATGAGGAGGGAGGGGGATGCCGGTGTCTTCCGAGGGTGAGATGAAGGCTCTTTGCCCCCCGCCAGCGGGTTGGGGGTTTTTGGGGTGTTGGGGTAGGAAGGGGGGGGTCACCGAAGGGAGGGAGCGGGAGGAGGAGGAGGCTGGGGGGGGGGGGGAGGAAGGAAAGGGGTGGAAGGGGAGATGGAGGAGAAAAAAGCATTGATTAGTGAAAGGAAATAGCTGGCGTAATGGATCTGGAGGAGAGGGCTCTTTGGCGGAGGGGCCATCGATCCACTAATGGGAGAAAGAAAATGGGAGCGAGAAAAAAAATATATATAAAAAGCCTATTAAGAAATAGCGGGGAGTGTGCGCTGCATACATACGGGCAGGGCTGCCTGCCCCCTGCCCGTACCTGCCCCTGCCCGTACCTGCCCTCGGTATCCCAGGCTCCTCGCCCTGCTCACCCGCCACCCGCCGGGGATTTTTTCTTTTATTATTTTATAACCCCCTCCCTTAATAAAACCTCATTGCCCCGGGCATCCCTCGGGCCTGTAGGGGAAACCAACAAAATAGAGGAAAAATAAAATACCGCTTCGCCCCAACCCGGGATGCTCGGGGGAAACTTTCACCCACCCGCGTCCCCTCTCTCTTGGCTAATCTGAGATGACAAACAATATGATGGATATAGTTTATGTTAATTCGCAATGCCCTTTCCTCCAGAATTTAACTGTAAGTTAATGTACACCGGAAACTCCAGCTCTCCCTGCTTCGCTAATGGGCTGAGGTATTAGCTGCTTCTAACGATGCATACAAATGTACTTGTCTCTGTGGGCTGCCCCAAGATTTATGACTCTTTTGCCTTCTGTAGCTGTAAACAAGGGAGGGAAAAAAAAAAAAAAAGCCAGTCCACGCACCGCTCCCTACCTGGAGGAGCCGGGAAAAAAAAGAGGAGGGCGGCAGCGGGCGCAAAACTTGGATTTTTTTGGTTCCCCCCCCCCCCGCTCGCTTCTTTTTCAGGCTGAAAATTGCATTTTTGCAGGCCGGGTGCGAAGCGCGGTGCAGCAAATTTCCAGCTTGGATTTGCGGAGAAGGGGGGGCTCAGACCCGCGGATTTTCCATCCCCCCCCCCCCGCGGAGGGCGCAGCCCCCGGGGGTCCGGGGAGGGGGGGGGGGGGCGATGCACGGAGCTGCGCGGAGCTGCGCGGAGCTGCGCGGAGGGGGCGGGGGGGGTAGCGCAGCTCGGTGCGGTGCTGGGATTTTATTTTTAATAATTTCTTATTTTTTTTCCAGGTGTTTTTGCAGAGCGAGGCGGGAGCGGCGCCCGGTGCCTCCCCCAGCCGCGCCCGCCGCCCCCGGACGGGATCCCGGCCTCAACAAAAAAAAAAACCCAGAAGAAAGGAAAAAAAACCACCCAAAAATCCGAAATGCAGGGGGAAAAAAAAAAAAAAAAAGCAGCGCAATTTGGGGGAAACCTTCGCTTCTCCGCGTTTTTCGTCCGGAGCCGCCGCGTTTGCAGCCGCCGGCGCGGGACGAAGCCGCCGGAGTTTGGGGGCAAATTGAACAGATTTGGGAAGAGTTTTGCTGAGCTAAAATTACATTTCTCGAGCGCTGCGGGCTGGTAGGTGAAAAATGCGGCTGTGTCGGGGGGTTGCGGGGTTTGGGGACTCCGTGAGGCCCGAAAAATCCATTTTAGGGGAAAAAAAAGCCCCGAACTGGAGGAGGGAGGGGTGTGAAGAGGCACTGAAACCTCGGTGAAGTTTCTGTTTGCTTTATTATACCTGGTATTGGCTTTCTTTAGGGAATGAAGTTAGATTTCTGGCAGCGGTGTGGTTGTCGGGGCTTTTTGGAAAGTAGTTTTCAGTAGCGGGACTCACTGTGGATGTATTATATCTATGATAGATATATAAAATATATAGATTTCTTATATATATTATACATATAATGTATTATCTATAATGTATTATATATAATATATAATGTATTATATATAATATATAATGTATTATATATAATATATAATATATAATATATAATATATAATATATAATATATAATATATAATATATAATATATAATATATAATATATAATATATAATAATATATAATAATATATTATATATATGCACACACAGAGAGGTTTTTTTTTATATATATATATAAAATTAGAAAGCTGCTTGCATTGCATCGAGGGAAAAAAAAAAAAACAAACAAACAAAAACTCACCAAAAGACTCCAAGGCGAGGTGGGAACTCACAATTTTTACTGGTTTTGGAAGCCGGGGTTTTCAGCAAAGCTCAAGAAACCCTCTGCTCGCCTCCTCTCTTCGCGACTAATAGATATTTTTAAAAAAGGCCCGGCGAGGCAGGAGCCGCTCCAGCCTTCCCGCCTTCCCCGCGCCGAGTTGGTTTCGTATCCACTTAAACCCCAAATGAGTTATTTTGGGGATGTGCAGAACACGCCTCCTCCTCATTCACATCTTGCCAATTTAAGCTGATTGCTCTTTAAAACCACTTTTATTATTTAGGGGAGAGAGAGGGGATTTAAAAAAAAAAAAAAATAGAGGGGAAGGGAAAAAAAAAAAGAAAACTTGGCCGGGGGAAGAAAGGCGAGTCCGTGTGATGGGTCGGAGCCACATGGTGCTACTTAAAATGTTCGCTTTGAGATTCATAAAATATTTAAAGCCCCGAGTCAAGCCTTTTCTATTTATTGCAGTGTATAATTCAAAATTATCGTGTATTAATAAGCCAATAATGATAATCTCTATAGGAAAAGCACGCTAGTTGTGCTGGTTTTATGGCTGCCCTTATCCTTCCTAATAACCTTTGGCTCGGCTCTGCAATAACTCACCGCCGAATGAGCGATTGCCTGGAGTGCCTTAAACAGCTCCGGCCTCTTCCCCCCGCCGGACCCCCCTGCGCCCCCCGCCCCGGGGCTCCACGTCATCCCCGGCCGGCCCCGCTTCGCGGCCCCGCTCCGCCCGCTCGGGTGTAGCGCAGCGGGGGTTTTAGCCTAAAAGGCCTTTTTTACCTTCCCCCCCTTTATTTTTTTATTATTATTATTATTATTATTATTATTATTATTATTATTATTATTATTATTATTATTATTATTATTATTATTATTATTATTTGTTATTATTATTATATGTTATTATTATGTTATTATTATGTTATTATTATGTTATTATTATTTCTATTATTATTTCTATTATTATTTCTATTATTATTTCTATTATTGCTATGATTATTATTGCTATCACTGCTATCACTGCTATTACTATTATCATGTGATTATTATTTACTTACTAATCCTTATTATTATTCCTTATTGGTATCGCTATTATTAACATCGTTATTACCATTATTATCTCCTCAGAACAAAGTTTCGGAGCTTCTTTTCTTTTTCAAAGCAAAACGCCCCAACTTGGGAACTTGGGAGCATCCCTGGAGGCCGGGGACGCAGGAGGGCTCCGGGAAAGAGCCCGCAGCCCAGCCCTGCGCATTTGCCGTTTTCCTCCTCATTTTTACATCCCTATTAATTAATCTCAGCGTCTCCAGGGCTCGGCGGTGATGGGCCTGGGCCGTCCCATGCCGGGGTGCGTGTCGGCACACGAGCGTAACCCGTGTGCGCACACGCTAGGCCCACGCGCAGCACATGTACACGTGCAGACACGCGTGCACACGCTCCCCCCTCGGCCTCCCGCGGCCGCGACCGATGGCGACGGAGCTTTTCCACCAAAGTTACTGTTAATCGAGCCCCACAGAGGCCCTTTGCCGCGGCCCCCGGGGGGGGAATCGCAGCCGCGGGCGCTTACGGGGCTTTTTTAAGGGTTATAGGGGAGCTCCGGGCACAGCTTCGGTGGCAGAGAGGGGCCACGAACCGGTGGCCACGTCACCTGCGACCACGCGGGGGGAAACCGAGTCACGGCGGCTCTTCAGAGGGAACGAGTCGGAAACGGGGTTTTCCGGAAAGCGGCGTGAAATGAGGATTTTGGCCATCAGAGGTGGATTTGCGGCAGGGCTGCCTCTCGGTTACCCACGAGCTGACGCACGGCCGCGGGATGCGGCACGCACACGCGCTGCCGACGGAGCCCGAGGCGGGTGCACACGCGTGGCACAGCCTCCCTGGGCTGGTGGTGGATAAAACCCACCCAGTCGCACCCCCACGTACAAAAAAAACGTCCACGCGTCCCCCAAACCAGCCACGGAGCTTCGTCCGTGCACCGGCACAAACGCTGGGGCTTCGTACGGACCCCCGCCCCCCAAAAAGCTGCAGCTTGTGCCCGGGGGGCCCTGACCCCTTGTACAAAACCCCCGTGGGTGAACACACGGGTAACACGCACACACGTGCACACACACACGTGCACAGAGCACAAGGCCCAAACACAGAGGATCCCCCCCAAAAAGACACCCCTCCAAGGTGTCCAAGCTGTGCAGGCCCCCCTCAAACTGCACACCCCGGGCAGACCCCCCCCTCCAGCCGCACACCCCGTGCCGACCCCCCGCCAAGGCCCATGCGCAGTGCAGCCCCCCCAAACACAGCCCCCCCAAGTCGCACACCCAAAGCAGAGCCCCCTAAAGCGCAAATACACTTCAGATCCCCCCAAAAACACACGCCCAGGGCAGGACCCCCCCCACTAAGGTGTAAGCACAGTGCAGACCCCCACACACTCCCCACAAGGTGCACAACCGGTGCAGACCCCCCCAAACCCCCAAGAATCGTGCACACCCCCCTAAACACACCCCACAAGTTGCACCCACCCATGCAGACCCTCCCAGGGTGCACACACCTATGCAGAACCGCCACCCGGGTGCACACCCATGCAGACCCCCCAGGGTGCACACCCATGCAGAGCCCCCCCCAGCGTGCACACACCCATGCAGAACCCCCCAGGGTGCACACACCCATGCAGACCCCCCCCCCCAGCGTGCACACACCCATGCAGACCCCCCCCAGGGTGCACACCCATGCAGACACCCCCCCCCCCCCAGGGTGCACACCCATGCAGACCCCCCCAGGGTGCACACCCATGCAGACACCCCCCCCAGGGTGCACACCCATGCAGGACCCCCCCAGGGTGCACACCCATGCAGACACCCCCCCCAGGGTGCACACCCATGCAGACCCCCCCCAGGGTGCACACCCATGCAGACCCCCCCAGGGTGCACACACCCATGCAGACCCTCCCAAGGTGCTCCCACAGTGCAGAACACCCCCAAAATGCCCCCTCCCAGCCCCTGTTATACGGGGACACCTCCCAGGGCCCCCCCCGGCCGATCCCACCCCCTTTATCACCCAGGTACCCCCCAACCCCACACCCAGGGGGGGCTCCCCAAATCCCCAGAGCCCTCAGCACCCCCAAACCACCCTCAGCCCAAGCATTAAACCCATCCAGGGGCTTTGGGGGCAGCACCCCCCCCCTTTACCTGGGGGTCCCCCCCATCCCCAAGCCCCCCCTGCCCCAGTATAAGGGCAGCCCAGCGGTGCGGGTGCTCCTGGGCCGTTCTCCACCCAAGCCTGACCTCTGGGTGCCCTTCATTAAAATGTGCAGGGAGACAAAGCCCCGGGGGGGAGCAGCCCCTCCGCAGGCAGGGCTGGGGGGCCACCAGCCCCAGCCCCCCCATAGCCCCCAGGGGGGCCTGCAGAGGACGGGGCTCGGCCAGTGAAGTTTGCACCATCCACCGTGTGCGCCCCGGTTCGCGTTCGGGGGGGCCTAATCCTGACCCCTGCGCTCTGCCGGGACTGATGTGACCCCCCCCCGGCACACAGCAGCCCCCCGGCAGTGGGACCTCGCTCGGGGGGTGGCACGGGGTGGCATCGCCCGCTCTGCTCCACGTGTGTGCACACGCGTGTGCCAGGTGTGTGTGTTTGCTCACTGGCCACACGCACACACACACAACACGTGTGTGTGCATAGGCGTCACGCGTGCAAACACGCTCGTGCAAGCAAGCACACACTCATGTGTGCAAGCGTGCACACCAGATGTGTGCAGAGGCATTGTATACACCCCTGTGTGCAAACACGCATGCACACGCGTGCAAAGGCATCGCGCGCCTCTGCGCAAGCACACATCCATGTGCACGTGTGCACCGGTATCACACTCGTGCAAACACACGTGCACAGGCGTGCGCAGGTATCGCACAGCTCCCCGCCTCTAAAACGCTTTCAGCGACCCAGCAGCCCTGAGCACCCCGACCCCGCGGCGACGGGGGTCTCGGCCGCCCTCGCCCCCTCCCCGCACCCCCGAGGCCCCGCACGGCGCGAGCACCCGCGGCGAACAGAAAGCCAGCGATGGAAGAGAATCGAAGCGAACGGCGTTTCCCGTTCCTCCCCACCCCGACGTCCCCTCCACGCCGGAGCAGGTGACGGAGAGGTGACACAGCCTGCAAAAATAGCTTTAAATTTAAA
This sequence comes from Nipponia nippon, assembly GCF_047370975.1. Taxonomy (NCBI): domain Eukaryota; kingdom Metazoa; phylum Chordata; class Aves; order Pelecaniformes; family Threskiornithidae; genus Nipponia; species Nipponia nippon. The sequence continues at coordinate 1,794,761 of NW_028262353.1, forward strand.
ATGTCACCCCGAAATGAAGCACCCAGGGCGGGGAAGGGCGAGCAGGGACGGCCACGTTATTTTGGTATCGCACACGGGAGCAAAGCCCTTCCAGGCAAGCCATTGCCTTTTCTGCTTTATTTCCCCCGCAAGGAGGGTGTTTGAGCAAAACGAGGTGTCCTTCTGGTGCATCTCCCCAGATTTTACCAGGGTTGGCCCAAGGTGGGTCGCAAATCAGCTTTTTTGGGGGAGAAAAAAAATAAAATCCTTAAGGAAGAGCATCCACTCCTGAACGTCCCTTCCCTGGCCAGGAGGTCTGGGCTCTCGCCGTGGCGGCGGAGCGATGCGCAGGGGTGCGGGGAGGGGATGGGAAGCAATTTTTTCCCCCTTGAGTTGCATCCAGGGCTGGGAAAAGAAAAAAAAAACACAACCCTGCTCTTCTCCTTCGGCAGCAGCACAATATGGTAGGTGAGCGTGTTTGGCTAATCAAGATAAATATTGTATGCATGGCAGGAGCGTGGCAGGCCCTGCTAACGAGGAGAGGGAAGGAGCCGGGGGTTTGGATGCTCCAGATCCGCATTGCCATGGTTACCCGGGCTGGGAGCCGCATCCTCCTCTCCGAAGCTCCCCTGCGAGGGCGCGGGGATGCGCCCCGGCCCCGCCACAACTTCCCCGGGCGCCCGCAACGTCCCAGGGAAACCAGGGCCAAGCAGGCCTTGGGGGGAAAAAGGCAAAATTCCGGCTTTAGCAATATATATATATATATATTTCTTGGGGTATTTTCAAGGATTTTCCAAACCAGAGCAAAAATATCCCTTCTTTTTTTTTTTTTGGGGGGGGGGGAAGCTGTTCTAGGAGACAATGGGTTCCACCCTGGCTCATTGCCTCCAGCCTTGCGCTGTGAGAATATGCCCACACCGATGCATTAAACAGCAAAGAGGGTGGGGAGGTGTCTGCCCCCGCCAGAGAGGGAAGCAACTTTCCTCCCTTCCCTCCTGGGCATCTTTCCCCCATCCAAGCCCCCCCGGGATGCAGCGATGGGGGAATTTGCCAACCTGGGAGCTGCCGAGCGAGGATCCGAAGGGATTTAGTGGGGACCAGGGGGAAAAAAATCGGGGTTGGAGTGGGGAGAAGGGGAATAAAGCGCAGGCCTGGAGGGTGGGTGATGAACGGTGGCGCGGGGGGAGGGAAACGGGCTTTAAAACATCTGCTGCCAGGGCCATAAAGCAGTTGGATTTACAGCTTGGCGCTGCCAGACACCCTTGTGAAGCCTTTTCAAGGAATCCCCCGCTTTACAATGGGGAAAGACAGGCAGCACACGCGCGTGTGCCGGAGAGAGCAGCCGACACGGGCCCCGAGCCGGCAGCGCGGCCGGGGGGGTCCCGCACGGGCAGCCCCGGGGTGCACGAGGGCGGCTGGACGCGCGTGCGTGCACCCACCGCTGCTCACGCGTGTGCGCGGCACCGTCAGGCCGGCGGCGGGCCCTTGTCTGGGGGTGATGGGGGGAGAGCTGGGGCGGCACCCCACAGCTGGCTGCAGATGTGGCACCCCACGCCCCCATTGAGGTGACACCCCATATCCAAGCAGCACCCAAGGTGGCACCCCACATCTGGACAGCATCCCAGGGTGACGCCCCACATCTGGACAGCATCCTAGAGTGACCCTCCGCACCTGGATGCCCCTGTCCCAGGGTGGTACCCCGCTTCTGGACAGCATCTTAGGGTGACACCGCACATCTGGACATCCTCAGTGACACCCCACATCTGGATGGCCAAGCAGGCCAGCACCACACATCTGGGCACCCTCAAACAGCTGCATCCCAAACCTTAGCACCCTCAAACACCAGCACCCCACACCTGGATCCCCGCCCATAACAGCACCCACACCAAGATGCACTCCCACGTCAGCACCCCACATCTGGGCACCACCCCACATCTGGGCATCACCCCTCCTCGGGCCATCACCCCACATCTGGCCCCCCTCCCATCGCAGCGCCCCACATCTGGGCATCGCCCCACATCTGGGCATCACCCCTCATCGGGGCATCGCCCCACATCTGGCCCCCCTCCCATCGCAGCGCCCCACATCTGGGCATCGCCACACATCCGGGCATCGCCCCACATCTGGCCCCCCTCCCATCGCAGCCCCCCAGCGCGCCCATCACTCCAGCCCCGGACCTCCTCCCACCGCAGCCCCCCGCCTGTGCCCGGGCCCCGCCGCGGCCGGGGGCTCCCTGGCCTTTGCGGGCACCTTCCCCTCTTATCTGCCCAGATAGCAGGAAAAAAAAACCCAAAAAAAGCCCCTTTCCTCCCGGGAAGATGCTCTCCAGCCAGCGGAGGTGTTTAGATTACTGCTCTGGGAAAGCCCGAACCCCCTAAAAAAAAAAAAAAAAGGGGGGTCTTTTAGGGCTCTGCCCTGATTTATTTATCCCCCCCAAATCAGTCTGACCCCTCAATGTGCAGAGGCGATGCAAGAACCCCCCTCCCTTCCTACAGCTCCGCAATTCACCCTCCGCTTCTTCCCCTCCTGCCTTTCTTTCCCCATTTAAAACCTCTGCGGATCGCTTTTTTTAAGGTAGGGAGGAGTTTTTAGCGGGATTTTTTTAGTGAAAAAAAATAAAAAGCGGGGAAAAAAATCGATAATAAACTCACAAATGCTGCTGAGGGGGGAAACGTGTCAGGAATTAACCGAATATTTGCCTTTTCCTGCCCTGCGGCCGTGCGGGGCAGCCGGGTGCAGGGTCCGAGGGTGGAAGAAAAAAGTTTTTTTTCCGTGTATATTGGCGGGTATCGCGACATACACACACACGCACGGGCGCCAAACCGTATTTAGAGCTGCACAAATTACACCAATGCATGTCTAATTAGGGCTCCGCGCAATTACATCTCCGCAAATGCTGGTACCCATTAGCGGTAAATGCCCCGCGTATTATTGCTAATAAATATTTCTAATAATTAAAGATGCTCCTGAAGTGCTGAAGCGATTTCTTAACCCCAACCGGGAAAATATCAAAGGTCTCCCCCCCCCCTGCATTAAACCCAATATATAAATATTATTATTATTACTATCGGGAGCAAACTCGCTCGCTGCAGCCAGGGCAGAGGCCCGTCCCGGCGGCGTTTGGTATTTATTTTTTTTCCCTAATCCAGCCGGGGTTAAACCAAGCTTTTCCAGGCTCGGTTTAGCATCTCCCCTCAGCTCAGTTCGCAAACAGCAAGGTGGAAAGGAAAGTTAAAAGCGGTGGAGAGGGAGGAAAGGGCAGGGGGGCCATAAACCCATTTCCCAGCTGCAATTAAAATTCCCCCCGAGCCCGGGGAAGGAGGACGAGCCCCTTCCCTCCTCCGAAATCAGCTTTTTTTTGGGGGGGGGGGGGGAAATAGAGGCTTTTTATTTTTTAAAACCGGCTGCGGCTGTATTTGATTTACCCCCGGCCGCTGCCCCCTCCCACCCTGCCCCTCTCCAACCACACCGCGGCCTGGCTGTAATTAAAAAATAGAATCAAAAATAATAATAAACATAACCCAAATGAAAAGTATGGATTCAATTCCCCTGCCCCCGGAGCCCGCCGGCTTTTGGGGGCCACAGCAGCAGCTGAAGCGGGGGGGGGGGGGCGGAGGCTGCGGCCACCCCAGCCCCCCCCCGTCCCCAAAAAAAGCCCCTTTTGTCCCTCTGTCCAAAGGCGGGGTCATGACCCGGCTAATGCAGAGCCAACCTGGACGTAAACACTTTATGGGCTCTTCTTTAAATATTTAGAGGCACTTCAAGGAAGCTGGGCCGGGGCTGGGAGGGTTTCGGAGTATTTGAGGGGGTTGGTGGGGGTTTTTTCGGTTTTATCTCGCATCCTCCTTTGCAAAAGGACCCTCCTCCTCCTCCAAAAATAAACATGGGCATGGGAATCGGGGTGAAGGGGGATAAAATGGGGATAAAAGGGGAATAAAAGGGGAATACGATAGGAATAAAAGGGGAATAAAAGAGGAATAAGAGAGGAATAAAAGAGGAATAAGATAGGGATAAAAGAGGAATAAAAGAGGAATAAGATAGGGATAAAAGAGGAATAAAAGAGGAATAAGATAGGGATAAGATAGGAATAAAAGAGGAATAAGATAGGGATAAGATAGGGATAAGACAGGGATAAGATAGGGATAAGATAGGACTACGATAGGACTACGATAGGACTAAGATAGGACTAAGATAGGAATAAACAGGAATAAAGGAGGACTAAAAGAAGATAGGAATGACACAGGGAAGGGGGGGATCTAAAGGCGGGGGGGATCTGAGGTTCAAGGGAGGACGAAGCAGCGATTCAACATGAAGAGGAGCAGACGGAAAGTTGCGGGGTTCCCCCCGCGCAGGGACACGCGTGTCGGGGCGCAGCCGGGGGGCCCCGCTTTCAGCCCTCCCGGGCAGCCCCCTGGCAGCTCTCTAAGCGTCCCTAGAAAAACGGGGGATAATTATAAATTATCATTATAAACGCATCCCGCCGGATCTCCCTGCCTGCCCAGGCGGGCTCAGCGGTCCCTATAAATAAATCCATATGCGCTGGGTCTGTGCCTGGCTGGGCATGGTTAAAAGCGCACCCGCAGAAACACACTTTTCCGTGAAAAGTGCCCACTCGGGGAAGGAATAAATGTGGATTTGGAGAATTTGCCTGAAAGCGAGCAGGCACCTCCGCCTCTCCCCGCAGTTTGGTTTCCAGGGAGGGGGGGGCGGCTGGGAGCAGGCGGGTTTAATCTGCCGGTTTATTCATGAAAAACAAACAAAAAAAATAACGATAATAATAATAAAACCTCCTCCAATTCCCGAATCGCAAAGCACTTTCAGCTTGTTTAAGTTTCTGATTGCATAATCAGGGAATTAATTGGGAATAAATGGAGAGCGGCTCCTGAGGAGAGGGCAGGGGGATGGATCACAGCAGCGGCTTGGCGAGGGGAGAGGGATTTTTTGGGGAGGGGGGGGATGCCCTGGCCATAAATTACCTCTGGTTTCCCACCTATGCGCTTTTTCGGTGCTAAAAATTGGTATTTTATGGTGGCGGGGGGGGGGGGATTTGCTGCGGAGCCGCTTTTTATTGGAGGCGCCGCTCCCTCCCTGTCAGCTTTTTTGCTCTTTCTCGCCCCGGCCGGCGGCCCCGGCCAAGCCAAAGGGGATTTTTGCTCCTTTCTGCCCGTAATTCCCCCAGAATAAGGCGGAAGGGGGCAGGCAGAGCCCCCCCGGGACGGGGCTGGCTTTGAGTGGCAGCTGTCAGAAAAGGCAGCCAGAGCCCAAGCCGGACGGTGGCAATAAAGGCCAAAAATAGAATAAAACCCGATGAAGTTTGGCGAAATCCTTTGCCCAAAGCCTCCTGACATCCCCGGCGGGAGAACGAACGGCTTATTCCCAAGCAGAATTCTTTTTTCTGGCTGCTCCTGAGCGGGAGGAGCCCCATCCTCTTCCTCGGAGGAAGGGCAAGGGATCAAAAAGTGTCATCGGGGCAGCAAACTCCTCGGAAAGAAGGCAAAAGCAAGAGAAAAATATTTAAAAACCCCAACTTTTCTTTGGGGGATAGAGCTAAATATTCCTTCTGAGGCAGGCAGCGGTCCCACCTCTCCCCTCTGCTGCATCCCAGCTTATCCATTACACGGCTTGGGAAATTATGCGATACATATGTTGGATTAGAGAGCAAGGAAAAATGTTAATTAAGACATGGGAGGAAAAAGTTAATCATTTACAAAGCAGTTATTTAATTCCCTACGCAGAAAGGGATTATTTATTTATTTACCTATTATTTATTTGCTCACTCCAGAAGCCTGGAGCTTGTCCCATGCACGTCTGTGTTTCGGGGAGGGGGGGAATCCCCCCAAAACACCACCAAGACGCCTTTCCCCCCCAAAAAAAAAATAATTAAAAAATAAAAGAAAGGAGAAGCAGCCGGTTGCACTGAAGCAAGCACCCAAACGAGCAGGAAAAGGTGATATTTGAAAATTGCTACCAGCATCCCCACGGCGGCGGCTGGCTGGGTGGGAAGGAAGGAAACCCCAGCCTCTCACTTCAAAAAAAAAAAAACCAACCCAAATCCCAAAATGTTTAGCTTGGTACCTTGCCCATCAAAATTAATCACAGCGACAGATTAGGAAGTACATAAAACTCTATCTCTGGATAATGATATACGAGAGCACAATAAATAAAAGTTGCACGTTGGAGGTGCTGTCAGGTCTGGGGCGAACCAGTAACTCACTCGTTTAACCCCGGCTGCGGGCTTTGGCTTTTAATTCCAATTAACGCCGGCGAGGAAGGGCTTCAACCTCCGAGGGCTGAAGGAAATTGCTGGAAGGACCCGTGGTGCCGCGGTAACTGCGAGCTAAAGCCCGGCTCCACAGGAGAGCCCTGGGGCGACAAAAACAAACAAAAAAAAAAAGAAAGAAAAAGGGGAAATAACGTCTTTCCAGCGCATAAAAAATAAACCAACAAAGTTCTCATAAAAGTGAGGCTGCTGAGGACCCCGTCCGCCTGCAGTTCTCTCCCAGAGCATCCCTGGAGCCCTTATTTTCCTTTTTTTCCCCTCCGACAGGCGATACCGGAGGCTCATTTTCTCCGCCTGCTGATGGGGACTGGAGAGGGGCTCCCGGTCCTCGCAGCCTCGGGACACAAAGACTTCCTCACGCTTTTTTTTTTTTTTTTTCTTTTTTTATTGCCAGTTAAACCCTTCGTAAAACGACTTTGCAACCCTCTTCAAACCCGAATCCTTAGAGAAGCTAGTTAAAGAGAAGGAGGGGGGGTGGAAATAACATAAAATAAAGCCCGAGCTGCGAAAGGAACCGGTAAAAACTTATCAGGGAACTTCAAAACAAATTGGACTCGAAGAACATAAAAGGGGGGGGGGGGGGGGGGGGGAAGCCCTGGCCTCAGATGTTAATTTGAGCCTCCAGAAACACGTTGTTGCTGGGAGTTTTATAGCCCAGTAATCAAAGTAAAGCGAATTATCCGAGGACTGAACAATGCAGCACCCGGGGGGGGCACCTCCTGCAGCCACATCTATAGGTGCCGGGGCTGGGACATCCAGCCCAGGGATGAGCAAGCTCTGATGCCTGGGGGGAAGCATTTCTTCCTTCAAACACTCCACCCATCCCTGTGTCTATCCGTGGATCTGTCTGTCCGTCTGTCCCGCAGCTCCTCGCCGCTGGAGAAACCCGGGGTTATTTTGCATCGCTGCCCACAGCCAAATCTCTGCCCCCCTCCATCACCGCTCCTCCGCTCCCATTCCCATCCTGGTTTTCATCCCCACACGTCCCAAACTTTCAGGGCCTCCTTTTCGCTCTGCTTCGGGTTAATTTTTTATTTGATTTTTTTAAAAATTATTTTCAATTTTTAAATTTATTTTAATTTTTCTTTTCCTGAAATGGGGGTTACTTACGTGGCTGGGAGCGCTCCTGGACCAGCCGGGAGGGAGAGCATCTCTGGAGGAAAAGAAGGGAGAGAAGTTTGGCCGCCACTTCACCCTTCTCTCCCCTTTTCTCCCGGGTTATTTTGGCGAGGAAACAATGCCATAACACGCATCGCATCTGCCCCAGCTCCCCCCCCCCTCCCCGTACACCCCATTACTATGGTAAAACCTACAAAGCCTCTCAACAGCGATGGTGCCTCTAAATCTATGTCCGCAGACACAGAAGGTACAACGTTGGGAGAGGCAGCGGGTCAGGAGGGCTCCGGGGTCAGCTTGCTCGCCTCCAATGGAGCTGCTGGGACAGAAAAGTTGGCCTTTCCATGAACCCGCTTTTGCCGTTTACCCGAACTTCAATAAAGTTTTCTTTCAGCCTCTCTACATGGAGGCGTCAAGAGGCTAAAAGGGACGGTGCTCCGGGCTGCTTGCAGCAGCAACAGCCATTTTCCCCCTTTTTTTTTCTTTTTCCTCCCTTTTCCCCTCCTTTTTTCCCCTTTTTTCCCTTTTCTCTTTATTTTCTTTTTTCCTTTTTCCCCCTTTTCCCCACCTTTCCCCCTTTTTCCTCCTTTATTTCCCTTCCCTTCTTTTTTCTTTTTCTTTTTTCCCTTTTCCCCTTTTTTCCTTTTTCCTTTTTTCCTTTTTCTTTTTTCCTTTTTCCTTTTTCCCCTGTTTCTTTTTTTCCCCTTTTTCCTTTCTTTCCTTTTTCCTTTTTTTCCTTTTTCTTCTCCCCCCTTCCCTACCCCCTTTCTTCCCGGGCCATATCCTGCATTTACACTCTCCCCCCGCAGCCCCAGCTATCACGGCCAAGGCCGAGGGGTGCGGACCCCCCTGAGGGCAGCAGGCAGGAGCCCACCCCTGCCCGAGGTCCCCGGCACCCAAGGGTGCCATCCCCAGCCCCCCCCTCCCCGGGATACCCCCAGCCTGCGGAGGGGGGGGGTACAACACCCCCAGCAACCAAAAAACCCAGCCCACAACTCCAACACTGCCCCCCCCCAAAAAAAGCGGGAGAAATCCACCTTGGAGCCATGCTCCTTCCTCCCCACCCTCCTCCTCCTCCTGGCTCCAGCCCAGCCTGCAGCCATGCAGATGCCCAGCTCTGCCCCCCCCCCGCCCCGAGGAGATTTGGGGTGCTGCCCTGCCTCACCCTGGGGGCACGGGGGTGCTCTGGGGGAGCACCCACCTCCCAGCACCTGGGGCTGTGCTTTCCCCACAGATTTTCTGCTTTTTCCTGCATTGAACCCCCTTTCTCCCCTCCCTGGTGCCTTTTTCCCCCCTCTCTGCTTTGATTTCTTGCCTATATAAAAGGATATCAAAAACATCCAACCCCCCTCGGCATGGGCCGAGCCCTGGGTGCTGTTTACTGATCGTCTTTTAATTTTATTTATTTTCTTTTTCTAGGGCTGGGTTTTATCTGGCTTCACCTCAGCTGTGCGGGCTGGGATCTTCCTTGGAAAAAGCCAAAATCCCAACTGGCTCCCAACACCTTTCCCTGCTCTGGGGAGGAAATGTTTAAAGAGGAGCAATGGTTCCGGGGCCTGGCGATAGGTTTTATCTTTCCAGCCTTGTCCTTATATTAATATCACTAAAGCAGAATGTGAAAGAGAAGGGGGGGGGGGGGGGGGGAGAAAAAAAAGCTGATGAGCTTTACATACAAACTCCCCAGGATAAATGATAACCTTCTCCCTCGCCAGATCCGCGTCCCCAGCTCTCACAAAGGGGTTTGAGACCATGATTTGTTTAACGGCAGCTTAAATCGATGTTGGAGAGAGAGGAAAGAAATAGAAATAAATGGAATAAACCCTAAATAAAGATGCTGGCAAAGCCTCCTGGCCAAGACCTCAGGGTCCCGGGGCTGGGGGGGCCTTGCAGCAGGCCTCCTCCTCCCAGCCCCCCGCCACTGGGGGTTTTAAGCAGCGAACTTCCCCAAACCAAGGCCTAAAAAAGAAAAAGGGGGGGCTCAGCCCCAGCCCCCCCCCCGCACCCCCTTCCCTGCCCTGCCAGGGAAGCGCGGGCACCCTGCGCCGGGGCGGGGGGCCCCAGGTTTTTCCCTAAAATCCCCCCACTGCTGCCAATTTGCAGGCTGCCTCCAAAGGCCAGGAGCAATGAATTACAGTTATTAGCACTATTACTACCATTATTCTCGTTATTGTTATTGTTATTATTATTATTTAACAGCCTTTTCATTGCCTGGCAAAATTCAATATGACCTCTTAGCTTGAACGAGTCAACACGAGCGCACCACGACAGCAAGAGAAAATAATAATAATAATAATAATAATAATAATAATAATAATAATAATAATAATAATAATAATAACAACGATAATAATAATACACTAGAAAAAGTTCAAAGCAGGGAGAGGAGCTAAAACCAGACCATTTTCTGCGGGATGGACAGAAAATAAAGAGGCATGACTGGAAGCTACCCCCAATCCACAGCACTTGTCTGAAACCCCAGATTTCTCTTTTTTTGCCCCATATTTACAGGTGGGGAGGGTCTGAGATTTAAAGTCAGTGGCCATGGCGTGATGTCATAAAAATCTGGAGTTGAGAGTTATCTTTAGGTTTGCTTAAACTTAACTTAAGCAGTAACCGGTGCACATGGGATCCATTGCACATCGTCCCAGCGTTTTATTATCCTTATTATTATTGTTATTATTATTTTGGGGCGGGTTAGCGGGGAGACGTGGGGATAAAATAAGTCACCAGACATAAAAGTAAAACTAATTCACACTGACTGGTTTATTGAACACTGGGACTTTCACATACACACTAAAACTCTTTATTGCAAGTTTACAATGATCATGTAAAATCAGTCCAAAAACACAAATAACCACGACAAAAACCCCTAGCTACCGACTTTTTAAAACCTTCTTCTGCTTTTATTTTTTTAAATATGTCACTCTTTCTCCCTCTCTCTCTCTCTCTCCCCTTTTTCTTCTCAATTTCTCAGCAAAGACTCGTCCACCCTTGTGTGCTGGTTCGTGACTGCTTTTTGTTTGCCTTTTTTCCCCCCTCTCTAAACCGTGATTTATTTTTTTTTTAAGCTTTTCTCCACATTGCTACAAAAGAACTTCATAGCTCCTTCGCTCATCGGGCATTTCTAACGCAGAGGGGGAAAAAAAAAGACCTCCGTTCGCTTTTTTTTGTTTGTTTGTTTGTTTTTCTGTTTGTTTTTTGCCGTCAATATTACCACCATTTCTCCATTAAATTCACCCAACAGAACAGTTACCTCTTCCTCCCCCCACCCTGCCCTCCCTCCCCATCCCCCAGCTTTAAAAAATAAATAAAACCCTGAAACGGCGTAAAAAAAACCCTGCAGGTACAGACACCTGGCCTCATGCTATCTGGCATGCATCTAAAGCCCGTGGTCTTGGGGGAGACCCGTTGTTTTTTATACGCACAGGAAAAAAATAATAATAATAATTATTATTATTATAATAAAAGAACTACGAGGGGAAGGGGGGGGGAAGAACCAAAATATATATATATATATATATATTAGATTCTATAAATAATCCAGAGTCATTTGGCTGCGGGTCTGGGGGTGTTTATAACCTGGTGATATCCTCCGTGCGCGGGTCCTGCGCGGTGGCGGAGGGCAGCTCCTCGCCCGCGGCCGTGCTCGCCGGGGCGGCGGGGGCGGTGGAGGCGCTGGCAACCGCTGCCGTTGCTGCCCGTACTTTGGTGTTAGGCAGCCTGTGGTCTTTTTTCCATTTCATCCTCCGGTTCTGAAACCAGATTTTGATCTGTCGCTCGGAGAGGCAAAGGGAGTGGGCGATCTCGATGCGTCGCCGCCGGGTCAGGTACCTGTTATAGTGAAACTCCTTCTCCAGCTCCAAAACCTGCTGCCTGGTGTAGGCTGTCCTGGATCTCTTGGGTTCGCCTCCATTGTAATTGGGATTCACTGGAAAGGAGGGGAAGGGAAACAAAAAAAAAAAAAAAAAGAAAGGAAAGGAGAAAAAAAATACAAAACAAAAAAAAAAACACACAAGGAAAATCAGCGTGGATGGAGAGAGGGTCGGGAGAGGCGACTGGAGGAGCCGGGGGGGGGAAAGTAATAGGCTAAATAGGTAATAAAGAACTTTGGGCAGCTCAAGAGTTTCTATTCTAATAGGAAGGGGTTTCCCTGGCTCAAAAGACTGAATTATTTATGCACCCCTTACAAAGCTTTCGGAGTTTCACACATACATAACAGAACGAGCCACATGGCTAAGGCTGCCCACAGTAGCTCGGCTATAAAATTTATGGTGGGTGTAATTACCCATTCGGAGTCGTAAATCCAGTTCAATTGTGCTAACCCAAAGACTCTCATGGAAGGGAAGGAAATAAAAAAAAAAAAAAAAGAGAGAGAGAGGCGAGAGGGAGCGAGCATGGTGTGAAAATAAGAGAGCGGAGAGACAGAAGAGGAAAATAAAAGTTGCATACCAGTACTGACGTGGATTTTTTTCATCCAGGGATAGACTATGGGCTGTTTGGAAGCTGTGCTGTTGGGATGGTCGGGGTTTGGCTGGTTGCAGGCTGGAGGGGCTGGGGAAGGAGTGGTGGAGGAGGTGGATAGAGCAGCCTGCTCGCAGAGCTGCTGTGCTTTCTCTGAGAGGTGTTGGCCTCCTGGAGTTTGCCCGTGTCCCCTTTGGAGCGCGGCCGGGTTGCCGGGAGCCGGGAGCCCCCCGCAGCTGAACGGGCGGTCGGGGAAGGAGGGTCGTGGCACGGGGTACAGCTCCTGGTGGTGATGCTGGTAGCTGGACTCCCTTGTCCGGCTATAATATTCCGGACTGTGGTCTGGGATGTAATTATTTTGCGAATATTCCTCGCATGGAGGAAATTTCGGATCGATGTAGTTAGAGTCCATCAAATAAGAGCTCATGATCATTAATTTCTGGAGTGGAAAATAATTTTTCTCGCTTTGTCGTTTTTCTGCTCCATAAAGCCCTCCTACTAGCTGGCGACCCCGTAAAGTTACTTTCACCATGTGACATCCCCGGCCAATCACGCCCGCCAGCCCAGTCCCCGGATAAGGAACCAAAAGCTTCTGCAAAATGCACCCAAATTGGGGGGGGGGGGGCGTGGGAGTGGGAGTGGGTGCGCGGGGAGAGCCGGGGAGGTGCGCGGGGGGGCGAGGCGGTGGGTGCTGGGGTCCCTCCCCCCCCCCGGCTGCTGGGGGGGGGACAATGGGGGAGGGGGGATGTAAGGGGGAGGGGGGGTAAGGGGGGGGGGGGGTAAGGGTGAGGGTCTATGGGGGTGTTTGGGGGGCACCGGGCACACCCCCCCCGCGATCCGAGCTGGGCACAATGAGCCCCCCCCGCCCTTGGTGTGAGTGTGAGTGAGTGTGAGTGTGAGTGTGAGTGTGAGTGTGAGTGTGAGTGTGAGTGTGAGAGTGTGAGTGTGTGAGTGCGAGTGCGAGTGGGTGTCCCCCCCCCGGGCCGCACTCACCCTTCAGACCCCCAAACTCTCCCCCCAGCAGCCCCCCTCCATCCCCCCCCCCCCCCCCAAGGCTGGGGAGGGGACAGGGCAGGTTGGGGCCACCGCCGGGGGGTTGTGCCCCCCCCCGCAGCCCAGACCCCCCCACCCCAGCGGGGAAAGGGTTAAACACCCTCAGCACCTATTTGGGGGGGGCGGGGGCAGTTACCTGGCAGATAGAGGCGGGTTTGCAGGTCCGTTACTGCACCGCAGGCAGGGAGCTTTGCCCTCCCCTGCCTGCACCCAGCGGTACGGGCAGGGCGAGGCTGGGGCTGCCCCCCCCGCAGGCAGCGGGGGACCCCCCCCTTTGCTCCCCAACCTCCCCCGCTTTGCTTAACCCCGGCCTTTGGGAGCAAAGAGGGGTTTGGGGGGGGGGGGAAGGCAGCACCCTGCTTTTTCCTCGGCCCTGGGTGCTGCAGGTGAGGCACCCACGGGGTTGCACGGCCCCGCGTGTGCAGCACCCACGCGTGTGCCCCGCTCCCGGGCCGCTCGGCCCTCGCTTTCAGCGTTCACCTCCCCACAGCCGAGCCCTGGCGTGCGGATACCGGGATACGGAGAGAATTTGGGGGGCAAAGCTGGAGGGATGCGTTAAAAATGGCTCCCACCTCCCCGGCGCAGGTCGGGGAGCTGCGAATGGAGGTCAGCGTTTTGGGAGGGTTTGAGCTCCCTCAATTAAAGCTTTTTTTTATTTATTTTTAATCTCCATCTCGCCCTAAAGAGAGGGGCAGAGGAGGGAGGTGGGGTATTCCCTCCTTGTGCTTGATAACAATTATAGTTGAAAATCATAGCTTGCAGGGCATTGCCATATTTTACTTGATAACAATAAAAGTGACACATAAAGTTAACTGTTTATGTTTTATTTATTAGACTAAATGTGCCAGCGGTGTCGAAGGCTTTTGGCTGGTTGTTACAGCTTTTTATGGGGTTGTAAAACGCCATAAATCAGTCACTGCGAAATGGTCGGGGCTCTTTGTGCTCTTGGCTGAGAGTTGTGTTTGCGGTGGCTGCTGTTTCTTCTGGAGATGAAAAGTAATAACGGGATTTTATTTTGATTATTATCACCCCCACACACACACCCCAATCATCGCCGTGATTTTGCTTTTTACCTTTTTTTTTTTTTTAATGATTATTATTTATTCCGTATTAACAAGCCCTGGCAAAGAGCAAAGGCTGCTTTCGCGCTTTGAACAAACTACCTCTGGAGAATGACATCAGCAGGGCTTGAGGATTTAATTAGCAGCGCTGCAATTAAAGGAAAGCAGAACTTTCCAAGGCTCTGGCATCGCCCATATATTCCCCTAGAGACGAATTTGTGACTGGGAGACGCTCACACAAATTCGAGTCTACAGGGTACATATAGGCGACGGGGAGGGGGGGGGGCGAAGGGGGGGCCGAGCCCCCCTCGGCCACCGGCTCCGCGTCTTTGGGGGCCCCGGGACAGGGACTGAGTCGCTTTTTCCCTTTATTTGGCTTTTTTTTTTGGGGGGGGGGGGGGGTTGTTGGTGGAGGGTTTGCAGGGCTTCGCTAATTGCTGGCCCCGTGCACCGGCAGAGCCTGCTCCTTCCTAAAGTTGTAAATCCCGGGATTACATATAGAAACGCCTATATCTGTACCTATATAAGGTAAAATCCTTGCTCTTCCCAGAAAGGTTTCGGGGATAGGGAGCGAAGGGGGTGGGGGTGGGGGGAGCTGCGAGGTTGGGGGGAAAAGACATGAATAGAAATGTATTCCGGAACCCAAAACATTGATTTAAATATATCCAATAAATTCCTTTTCTCCAGCTATACTTCATTCTGCCCAAACACCTCAGCCTCATGCAGGGCTTTGACATTTATAGTTCAGACTGATGCAACAACTTTATTCCAAGGCTGAGGGAATATTGAATAAAGATGGAGAGTTAATAAAGTAATTTTTACCTACGCACATCCTTCCCCCCCCTCCCTGAATATATGGTTTTCAATAAGCACCAGCAGAATAAATAAATATCCACAGGTAGTTCTCTTAAGGCTATGCTGGATGGTTAAAAAAAAAATAAAAAAAGGGAAAATAAAGCACGAAACAAAACGGCAGCAATCAAAGCATTAAAAAAGCCAAGGCGTGAAGGTCACAAACGGGGCGGCTCGGGGCTCTCTCGCTTTCTCGGGGGGAACCGCAACTTTGCACCGCCTGCGCCCCCGCCTCCCACCCCAACACATCTGGTCCCGAGGACCCGCTCCTCCAGCCTCTCGTCCCCATCCCCTCCACCCCCGCCGGCTGCGGGGCTGCCCTCGCCTTTCTTACAAGTGCACCGAAAAAAAAAAAAAACCCAAGAGAAATCCCCCGGATTTCTTACAAATGTACCCCGAAAATCCTATTTTCCCCTTTGATTGCTTGTGGATTAATGCTTCCCCCCTCCCCTTCGCTTTTTAACCCGAGTTTAGAGCTGTGCCTCTTGCTGAAATGTTCGGATTTTTTATTTATTTAATCCCCCCCCTCTTTTTTTTTTTTTTCCCTCTGTAAAATAAGTCTGCAGGGACGTGTGAAGAATAGTTGTACAAGAATCTGGCTCTTTTGTCTATAAAGCAGCCCTCCCACCGCTCTCCATCCCTCGTCCCCCCACCAGCGCAACCGTGGCGAGAAACACTTGGGGAGGGACAAAACCCAGAGAAACGCAGCACCTCGGCGGCGAGAAAGCACCAAAAAAAAGGGGGAAAACATTCCAAAAATCTCATTTTTGGCTTTATTTCCTTTTCCTACCTAGGCTGAGGGCTGCGAAAGCCAGATCTGGTTACCATCGCGGGGATGGTTTTAAGTACAAAGCGCCTTTTTGACAGTACTGAAGAAAAATAAGTATGCATTGTCTCTCCGGATTCATTGTGTTGGCTATTACCATACTGACCGTTTGGTAACCTGTACCTCAGCCCATTAGCAATCTGTGCTTTCCCGAAAAAAATGAAGTACCTATCTACTGGGGGTTTGTTATCCCGTGTTTAATAATAAGAGGGAAAGCGGGGGAAAAGCTCGCGGTGGCTGAACTCTGCCTCCTTGAGATGCGGGAGGTGGGAATCGGTTCTGGAGTGGAGCTCTGCCGAGCATGGTTTGGGGGGATTAGGGCACAATTAGTGGCTGGAGAACTAAAAACCTGTATATATATATATATATATATATAGATATAATTTTTTTTGAGCAGTTGGGTTCTCTCTGCCATAGGCAATGACGCGTAATTAATTAAATTTTATTTTTCCTACCAAGTTGAAAGCAGGGAGTGCAAAGAAGCCCTTTTCTTTTTGTCCCTTCCTAATGCAAATAGACGAGGTCTAATTTATGCAAAGAAATATGCAAACGTTTAATTGATTTTTTTCCTTAAATCTGTTGTCAGTAAAAGTAATGAATCGGCCTAAAACGATTTTAATAAGCAAAGCCTGTCACCCAAAGTCCTAGCCTTCACATTTTTCTTTTGAGCCTCTTTCGCCTCAAAGAAACTAATAATGTAAATATTTATCCCTTCATTTTAACGTATTAAAGATGAATCCCTCTTCTTCGCGAAAGAACTGCGAAAAATAAAATAAAATATGCAAACCGCTCTCCCCATCTCTCCCTCCTCCCCCCCCCTCCCCTCCTCACCCCACCCAGGAATTCAATTTTCTTCAAATCTCGTTGAAAGTGGCTTTTTAAAAAGTGGGCGCATTTTAATATTGGTTAGACAGCGTGACCTGAATTTCACCTCAACTGTTTGACTTGATCCAATAGGTCACTGCCAAGGAGTTATTGATGGGGGAACTCCATTGAAATTTCTCTCCTCACAAATGGCCTTTAGATCTTCTAGCGAGTTCAATAACTAGTTATAATGTAGAAGGGGAAAAATGAAGCCCAGAGGCAAACTAATTCGATGTTTCATTTTTATGCTGGAGAAATTGTTGGTTTTTGTTCCTCTCACCTCCCGCTCTGCCCCTCTCTGCCTCTCCGAAAGTGGGGGGGGGGGGGTGAAAAAATAAAAATAATCGGGTTTGAGCGAAGCCCCCTCGGAGCCGGGGCTTGTCTCTGCTCGAAAGATCTGCTATTTTATTTATAATTTTATTGGCGCTGGCGCTTCGGCCCGGGAACTCCTCGGGACTCGGTGGAGCGGGAGCCCAGCAAGAGTGAAACTTGCTGCTTGGTAGGAAACACACTTCTTTTTTTTTTCCCTGTTTTTTTTTCCTGTTTTCTTTTTTTTTTTCCTTTTTTCTTTTTCTTCTTTTTCCTTTGTCTTTTTTCTTTGTCTTTTTTCTTTTTTCCTTTTCCTTTTTTCTTTTTTCCTTTTCCTTTTTTCCTTTTTCCTTTTCCTTTTTTCTTTTTTCCTTTCCCTTTTTTCTTTTTTTCTTTTCTTTTCTTTTCCCCTTTCTTTTCCTTTTTTTCTTTCCCTCCCCCTCTTTTCCCTTTTTTTTTCTTTTCCCGAGGAAACATTTTGTCTAAAATAAATCAAAACCCCCCATAACCAAGGTACACCTCTCTCCCCTCCAACTCCGGCGGTTTGTTGGGAAACCCAGCTCTCTGCTGCGGCCCTGCTCGCCAGCAAACCCGCCCCGCTCGCCCTGGAGCCGGGCAATAACCCCCGCACCCCTTGGAGCCCCCGGCTTTTTATTTGTGTGCTGGGTCGCCCTGGTTCATGTGACCACATCTGGGCTCTCCCCTGGTTTGTTGGTCTTGGGGAGGGTTTTCTCCCTTTTCCTTCCTTGGGATCCATCTGGTTTAGGCTTCAAATATTTATTTGAATTGTAGGGAGGGTTTAGGGGAGCGGAGGAAGAGGAGGACTCAGCTGGAGGATGCTTTTAAGTGAGGTATAGATATATATACATACAGGAGCTAAGATTTCTCCTTGACTTTTCGTAGACAGAGACGACTTACACTGACCCACCGGATAATTGCTGAACCCTGGGTTAAGTTGAAAAGAAAACATTGGGCTTGTATTGGGGAAAGGGCCTGTTGGGGGGGGGGGGGGGGAGAAAGTGAAAGTTGCAGGAGAAAGTGTCCAGGGGCTGGAGCGAGCCCATTAGCAGATCTATAGCTGTTATTGTATGGGCTGGAAACATATACAAACTTGAGGCTGATCCCTCTCGTTGGAGAGCTTCTGCTTGGGTCGTACTTAGTGCTCTCAGCCCGTGGAAATCTTCCTCCGGGATGGCGATATTAATAATTAACATCATCATCATCCCCCCCCCAGCCTCCCCCCCCGCCCCGAGCCCGCGGGCTGCAAATGCACTTCGTGGCTCTGGAGTCCCTGATGGCTTGGGCCGGGGAGGAGCGGGTGGAAAAAGTTTCTGTGTAGGGGCAGAGGATAAAAAATAAGGGTTTTTGGCCCAGAAAGTGAATCCAGCCCCAGCCGGGGGGGTTACAACGGGGGGTTTGGGGACGGGGGGAGGCCTGACCCGCTGTCGCTGCGGAGGAAAGGTGGCAGAGGTGGCTCAGCCTTCGCTTGCAGGGATGCAGAGCCTCTGGCCTGACACCAAAATGGGATGGAAGGGGATAAAATAAGCGAAAACTCCCTCTTTTCGGTGCGTTTTGAGTCCTCCCAGGCGAAGACGAAGCCCAGTTTTCACCAGGCTGCGCTCACCCCTTTGCAAGTAAAAATCACACCCGGGGGCTGCTGCCTCCGGGGACGCGACCCAGCACTTTTTAAGCAAAAAAGCAGCCCCAAAACCCTGCAGAAACCCTCTTCCCCCCCCCCCCTCGGTGCTCAAATGGCCGCGTTGCTCTGAGCAAACACCTCCCTGAGACCCCCAGCCCCCGCCGCTGCACCTTGGAGGCTGCCGAGAGCTGGGGTCAGCACCCCGATGCCGCTAAACGCCTCGGGTAGCCCTTTCCTCGGGCTGGGGGGCAGTGAAAAGTGGGGTGTGGGGGGGCGGAGGGGCGGAGGACACGCGTGGGGAGTGACCCGGGGGGGTCCTGCCCCTGTGGGGCCAGGCAGCATCAGCTGGAGGGCAGCTCCCCGGCACCGCAGCTGCGGAGGTGGGAGCGATGTGATGAAGCGCAGGATGATTTAAAGTCCCGGGTTTATCGCCTTTTCGGGGCCGTGGTTTAAACTCTCTGGATGTGTAAACACGCTCTTTAAACCCGAGACGACCCAGATGCGCGCAGCTCCGCGCCCATGTGCGCACCCCCGGCCCTGCCAGCTCGCAGCGAGGCAGGGAAACTGGGAAACTGGGCTTTTCCCGGGATAATCCTGCTCCCCCGGCGGGGAGGGATGGGGATGGGGAGGGGTGTCCCCTCCGAACCGCTTCGCCGAGCCATCACATGTATTTAAACCTTAATAATAATTGCAATAATAGTAATAATAATAGTAATAATAATAATAATAATAATAATAATAATAACGCCCCGGGAAGGCGGCGCGGACACCCTGGAGCCCGGGGGACCCTTGTTAGGGTGGGAAATGAGGGATTTAACGCTAGGAAAGGCGCTCCCCGCTCCCTTTAATGTTTATTTATTTTTTTTCACTAGGGTACTTTCAGTTTAATCTTTCGCAGTGCAATAAACTATTATCTTAGTTAATCCCCAAGGCGAATCCATCAAAACCTTTTAATAAAACGTTTCGTGGCTTCCGCGGGGGCCTCCAGAAACAGGGGCTGAGGAAGGGCGAGCCCTGGGGTGGGTTTTTTTTGGGGGGGGGGGGTGTCTCCCTAAAATTTCCTGGTGGTAAAATGGGGGGAGAGGATCCCCCCGCCCCTCGGTGGGGCCATTAGGATTCCGGCGGCATGGGGAGCTGCGGGAGCCATCACTCACGGCCCCGGGAGCAAAGGGAGCCGGGCTGGAACAAGAGGAGCCGCGGGGATGATCTAGGGAAGCAGGCCGCCAGCATCAATCCCGGCCTGATAAGAAATCGGCTGTTTTCCCGGGGGGAAAAAAAAAGAAAAAAAAAAAAAAAGGAAAAAAAAAGAAAAAAAAAATTCAAAAGAAGGAAAAAAAAAAAAAAAAAGAAAAAAATAAAGAAAAAAAACAGTAAAAAATAGAAGGGGAAAAAAAAAATCACAGCCCGCTTGTCGGGGCCATAGAGGTTTTTGGGGAAAAATCGCCTTTTCGTAACACGAAAGGTGCCCCCGGTCCTCTAGGTTTGCTGGGACAACTGGGAAAGGTGAGCTGATTTTTTAGGGGGAAAACAAGGGAGAAGAAGGGGAAAGCAGCGCTTCGGGCAGAGGAGGCGGTGGGCGAAGGCCCAGGCTGCGAGGGGCTGGGCGCAGCGGCCGCTCCCCAAAAGCGGCTTTTGAGCCCCAGATCCGACCCGCAGCACCGCGTTTGGGGCCGAAGCGAGGAATCCGGCGTTCCCGCACCACGCTGAGCGCCTCCCATAAAATATAGGTTTGTTCATACTCCGCTTCTCCCCTTACGCATGACCCAGCCGCTCCAGCCCCAGCCTATTTTTTAAAGCTTTCTATTTCGCCACAATATTAAAGAGAATTAATTTCGACAAGAGACAGGTACCGAAGAGGAGCAGACACAGATGTAAAGTGTCAGCTTGAGTCTGCAGGTAAATATTTCCCCTTTTCCAACACGCAAAAGGGCTTTATTCTGCCCCGGGAAGGAGAGAAAGGAGAACAGCAGGAAAGAGGGGTTTCTCTTGGCGCAGGACACGCGTGGACACGCACAAGCCCACGCACCCAAGTGGCATTTTTTCCCCCCAAAAGGACCCCACCCGTGTGCTCCGGAGGGAGAAGAAACCCCCCAAGGGGAAAGGGGATGCTCAGGCCCCCCGCCAGCAGAGAAACCCCCTCATTGCTCCCCCAAACCCCTCTCAGCCCCCGGGGGGGTTGCACGCACCGGGGGGGCTCTTTTTGGGGGGGGGGATTTGCTTGGATCCCAGATTTTGGGGGCATTTGGGTGAAGTGCGCTGTTCTGCTGGGTGCTGGGTCCCAGCGAAGGGTGCGGAGGAGAGGGGCGGGGGGGGCACAGGAGCTACCGCGTTATTAATTACAGAAACTCATCAAGCTCAGCCTGCAAAGCCCTAACGTGGGGTTTAACAGGGGGCCGCTCCCCCTCCCCGCCAAGGAGGGGGGAGTCAGCTTTGCAGAAGCTGTGCCCCCCCCAAGCTGTGCTCCCCCTAAAGCTGTGCCCCCCCCCGAGCTGTGTGCCCCCCCCAAAGCTGTGCCCCCCCCAAGCTGTGCCCCCCCTAAAGCTGTGTCCCCCCCAAAGCTGTGCCCCCCCCAGGTCCACACCGGGGACGAATCTGCTGGGGGGGGTGAGGGGGAAAGGCCTTAAAAATAAACACCGGAATGAGTGAATGGGGAGAAACAGGGGTGGAAAATCCGCCCCCCCCCCCCCCCGGTGCTGGGCTTTGCCAAGGGGCTGCTCGGGGGGGTGCAGCGAGGTGCCTTGGGTCTGGGGTGGAAAGGCAGAGTTTGGGGGGCTGGAGGATAAGAGGGAGAAAAGGAAAGGCGAGGGGTAGGGGGGAGAGAGAATGAGAGAAATAGAGAAAGAAAAAGAGATGGAGAGGAAGGGAGAGAGAAGGAAGGAGAGAGAAAGAAAGGGAGAAAGGAGACAAGGAAGGAAAGAAGGAAAGAAAGAAAGAAGGAAGGAAGGAAGGAAGGAAGGAAGGAAGGAAGGAAGGAAGGAAGGAAGGAAGGAAGGAAAGAAAGATGAGAAAGGAAGGAGAGAGAAAGAGAAAGAGAAAGAGAAAGAGAAAGAGAAAGAGAAAGAGAAAGAGAAAGAGAAAGAGAAAGAGAAAGAGAAAGAGAAAGAGAAAGAGAAAGAGAAAGAGAAAGAGGGAAGGAAGGAAGGAAGGAAGGAAGGAAGGAAGGAAGGAAGGAAGGAAGGAAGGAAGGAAGGAAGGAAGGAAGGAAGGAAGGGGGGGAAAAGGAAGAAAATAGGAAGAAAAGGGGCAGAAAAAGAAGAAAAGAGGAAGACACGAAATCAGGGTCGAGGTGTGTTGCCCCCCCCGAGCCTGGCAGGATTGGTGCCGGTGGGGTTTGCCGGGTCTTGGGGGTCCCAAGCGGGCACCAACCCCCCCCCCGCCGGCGGGACCCTCCCGCCCTGCCCCCCCCCGCCGAGCCGCCGCCGCGCCGGGTGCGGGGGGACCGCGGCAGCGGGGAGCTGGGGTCTCCAAACCAAAATACCTTAAAACCCAGCAAAAACCAGTATTACATGCTGCCGACTCCCTCCAAGAGATATTTATTTATTTTTCCTAAACCTACAGGAAAGAAAGTTTCATTTTTTAAAGCAGCAGCAGCTCCTCTCACCCAAACTCCCGCAAACTTAAAATCCTGCCCTGGACGCGGATAAATACCAGAGGTCAACAGTAGCCGCTCTCCCTTCCCCGGTGATTATTTTACCGCTGAGAGGGAATCAGAGGAATCTGCTAAGTGCCAAGAAAACATTTCAGTCTCCCCGGGTCTGTTACAGAAGTGTGCGGGTCTCTGGGCCCCAGCCCCGCACCCCCGGCCACCTATGGACCGCACCTATAGATCTCCATACCGGTGCCTAGGGCTGCGTGGGATGGAAATCCGCACATAGGCACAGCTCAAGCGGGAAGAAAAGGAGGAATAAATGGTATATAGGCGGAAATAAAGGTGGGGTTTATCTGATGGCTGGCCAGATCGTCTTGCTGTGACCCTTTTCCCCTTACGGAGGAGAAAAGTGTTGGGATAAAGAGATATAAAGGAGGGGTTCGGAGTGAAAGTAACGGGGGGGGGGTGGTGGTGGTGGTGTATTTTTTTTCATCCCTTCCTTCCTAAAAGCAGGGAAAGGGGACGGGGAGGATGGATATTCCCAGTCCCTGCTGGGAAAAGGGGTCGTGTCTGCCTGGCAAGGGGAAAATCGCAAATAACGCCCCCCCTCCGCGAAAAAAAAGGAGGGGAAAAAATATAAATCGATAACTCGGGATTCAACTCTTGACCGGGGAAACCCAGCTCAAAACATCATTTGATAGCAACGCGCTTTGAGGAGCGGATAATAAATCAATAAAATCGATCCATCAATAGGACCGGCGGGGGCCGGGCTGCGGGCAGGGGGAGAAGGGAAGGTGATGCCTAGAAACTCCCTTCCCCACCTCGGGGGGGGGGAAAAACCCCAGCCGATGGGATGGAGACATAGGATGCACCTCTTCCAGCCGCCTTTCCTCCCTCCTCTCATCCACCCCCCAAAAACCCCTTTTTTTCCAGCACCGAGCTGGACGCGAGGAAATTATATTCCCCGCAGTCATTCTCCGGACTTTATTTATTTTTTTTTCTCCCGTCCAATTACGCAGAAAATTATTTTGCTTGTTACTATAAAGGGGGGATTTCTTACGACCGCTGTATTTTTGAATTCACACCGCAGAGGGCTGGAAGCCCTCCCGGTCGCATTTGCAAAGGCGAGCAGCGTCTGAACTCCAATTAAATGAGATTTAAGCGAAAATTCAGAATATCCGGCAGAAATGTCTCCAGCCCGGCATCTCTTTTTAATGACCCCCCCATCCATCACCGAGAGGAAGAGGTGGGAAATGAGAGGTCGCAGGGGGAAGAAAGAGCCGAGTTCACATCGGACGCAAGAAACTTTCATTTTTCTCCCCAAATTGCCCCCCCCCGTGTCCCTGCCGCAGCCAGCCCCGACACGCGTGGGAGCGCGTCCCCTGCACCCCCGAAAGCTCTGCCGGTGCCTGCTGAAGCTGGGGGTACCGCTCCCCCCAAAATCCCCTCTTCCCTTTGGATGCTTCCAGGCTTCGAGCGACTTCGTGTTTATCCCAGAATCACAATTTTTTAAAGGAGCCTCGCAAGGATTTGTCGTGGGTTTGGGGGTGATGGGGGGGTCCCCCCAACCCCTGCGTGTTCCCAGCTCCCCAGGCTTGGAGCTGCCCGATTTTTTGGCACCGTTTTTTTTTTTTTTTCTAGCACCTTTTCCCGCTGTTAACGACCGCTAAATAAAGGGAATAACTCTATTTTTTAGCATTTTTTTCCTGCTTTCCCAGCCCGCAGCACCCAGCCAGGCCGCGGCAGGACCTGCACCGCCCCGGGGGGGCGAGAAAAGGATGCTGAGACCCCCGGGACCCCCCCGGAGAGCCCCGAGCGGGGGACAGTGGCCTTGTCCCACACCCGTGGGGACACCTCGCTGCTCGGGGAGGGGCGTAAAGAAAATATTGGTTATTTCTGATGTTATTTTTTTGTATATCCGCGGAGGTGGCATGCTCAGGGCACGCCCGCCCCGGCGATTGAGCCCTATAGGCGAGCCCTATAGACCCCTATAGATCCCCGTTGCTGCATAGGGCTCAGGTAGATGCATCTGCCCCGGGGGAGGGGGGGGAGACCCATTTTCCCAGTGGGATTGGGGGGAAAAATTAATCTCCATCTTCATGATGGAGACTAAACCGCCCCCACCCCCATGCCTCCACATTGGTTTGTGCAGCCCCCGGCCCTGAGGTCGAAAGGGGGGTGCAAAAAGGGGGCAGCGAGGGCTGGGGGGGCTCACAAGGCCTCTGCAGAAGAGCAGCCCCCCAGATCACTGAAGCCCACCCTCTGACCTCGCCAAGACCCTCTGGGACCCCGAACCGCTCCCCCCAGGAGGGCTCGGCCCCCGCAGGACACCCCCAAAGGAGGGTCCCCGGGTAAGGCACATGGAGAAGGGGCTGCAAATCCGCCCCCGGGTGCCCCAGCAGGAGCACAGGTCCCGGGGGGCTCCCCCAGCCCCTCCTGCTGGGTTGCTCCCTGCTTTTTGGGGGGCTTGAGCCCCCACAGGGCTCTGGAGAGGGAAAGATTTGGGGGTCCCCGGGTGTTTCACCATGTCCCTGCCTCTTACTCCATCCTTGCCCCAGAGGTTGTGCCCGCAGAGTGGGGTGCAGCCCGGCTGCCCCTCTGCTCCCCAAGCACCCCGGGCTGGGGGGCAGCCTCATCCCTCTCTGGGTGGGGAGCACTGGCTCCTGGGGTGCGGAGGGGGGTCTGGCCCTGGCTGCCAGGGGGTCCCCATCCCTGCAAGGGAGCTGTGGGAGAGGCTTAGCACCCACAGAGCCCCCCCAGCACCCACAGAGCCCCCTCAGCACCCACAGAGACGCCCCCCAAGCACCCACAGAGATCCCTCAGCACTCACAGAGCCCACCCCAGCACCCACAGAGCCCCCCCAGCACCCACAGAGCCCCCCCTGGCACCCACAGAGCCCCCTCAGCACCCAAAGACCTCCCCCAGCACCCCCAGGGGAGGTTGCACTCCAGGTTTGTGGGTGTTTGTGTGTGTGCAAGGCCTTGTGTGTGCGCGTGCACTTGGGAGGGGGTGCACACGCCTTTGTGAGCGCGTGCATTTGCGCGTGCGTGTGCATGCACACACACGGTGTGCGTGCATTTGCGTGCCTGCAGGGGTGCCGGTGTAGGTGTGCAGGGGTGCCGGTGTAGGTGTGCACGTGTGCCTGCATTTGCACGCTTGCGTGTACGCGCACGCGTGTTCATGCCCACGTGCGTGCATTTGTACGCCAGCCTGTGCACATGCACGTGTGCACGCCTTCGTGTTCGCACGTGGGCGCATGCGTGGGTGCGCGCGGGTGCAAACCCCTCCAGACGGCTCGTGTCACGGCGGGAACCTGCGGCCTCTGCCCCCTGCGCTGCCCCCCAAACACCACACGTGCCCCCCCCAAGAACCAATCCCCCCTAAATTCCAGGCCTGGGATAACACCGGGATGGGGGGGGACACAATGCTGAGCATCTCCTCCCCCCCGAGAACAATAGGGGCCTGGCCATTGTCGGGGGGGGGATGGGGAGGGGGGTCCCCGTTGTTTTCCGTGGGACCCGCTCCCCGTGGGGGGCACCCCGGGGTGGGAGCCAGGGAGCGAGGCCACCTCTCCCCCCCGGTTCCCAGTGGGTTGTGCCCCCCCCGTTGCCCCCCCCCTGCCCTGGGCTCCTCGGGGAGGTTTGACCCCAAAGGGTCCCCCCGGGGGGGGGGCGTCCCGGCACCCCAAGGGGGGTCCCCGGGAGGGTGTCCCCCGCCCCCAGCTGCCACGCAGACCCGGGAGAGCCCCCCCCACGTGTGACCCCCCCCGCTTCACCAAACCTTCCCCACAGGGCTGGGGGGGACCACGCTCTTCACAGCCCCCCCCCCCCCCGCGTGGGTCCCCCCCACGGGTGCCGTGGGGTCGCCCACGGAGCCACCCTCCCTCCGCACGCCTGCACCGGCCCCGCCCGCCCCCCGCCCCACTTTGGCACCACTTCTCTTCCCCCCCCCTTCTTTATTTTTTTTTTTTCCCCATTTCTTTCCCTTTCCAAAGCCCAGCTCCGCTCCCGGCCACCAACCCCCCCCACCCCCGCCTCAATCCCAAACTCAGGAATGGGGCTGAAACTTAGGGATGCGCACAGGCTGCCTTCAGGCTGTGCCGGGGGGGGCCGGCTGATGGGGAACGGGGGGGTTTCCCTGCTAAACCAGTAAGACCTGGACCTTCTTTGGCCTTATCTCCTCTCCAGCAGCCCCGGGGATGCGAGGGGGGTGGGAGGGGGGAGCTGAGATTCCTGCCAGATAAGATCCTCGCCTGCAGCTTTGCAAAACTCGCATTCCAGCTTTACCCCCCCCCCCCAACCCCCCTTTTCCCACGCAGGGAAGGGAATTTTTAAAATGTTTCGCAATTCCTCGAGATGTTAAAAAATTTAAATAACTAAAAGACATGGAAAAAAAAAAAAAACTAATAATAAAAAGAGAGTTAAGAAGGAGAAGAACTTACTGGGGTGGCGGGGAGGTGCTGCTCCAGGAGCCCCGCAGCCGCCGCGCTCCGCACTAAGCGCCTTGTCCCACTGTCCCAGCATTAAACAGCTCTAGCAGCTGCGATGGTGGACAGTTAAGATTATATATGATGTAAATATATTGTGGGTTTGTCAGCTCCCCCAAACCATAAAACTTAGTTTAATGACATCACGTGCTCCCTGAGAGCCATTCAGGGCTTTTGCTTAGGGCCATCCACATAAATAACCTTCAAAAGTTTTAAACTACTAAATTCACATAGAAGCCATGAGTATTTCTGCTAATGTTCTCATGTTCTCGGTGAAACTAAAAGAGCTTTGCTTTTTTTTAACAACAACAAAACCAAAAAAAACAAAAACAAAAAAAGTCCTGGATTTATATAAAAAAAAAAAAAGGAACTTTGGTTTGTTTGTTGTTTTTGGGCCATTTTAAGTTCTCACGGGGTTGACACGGATGACGGGGCAAGGTAAGTCCTTTTCTATTTCCTTCTTGAGTCTTTGGGAAGGGATTGAGCAGCCGAGAGGGGAAATAAAAAAGCAAATCTCTTCCAGACAGCACCAGCAACAACACCCCCCCAGCACCCACCACTCCCCAGAAAAGTGCCCCCCGAAGCAGAGGGGGCCGAGGGGCGCAGGGCCCCCCCGGCCCCGCTCCCCCCTCCCGGGGCAGGAGAAGCCGATAATTAATCATAAGTCGCCGCACTCCGCTCCGCAGGGTGGAAATGCGAAAGTTGGAAACGTAAAGTGGGGGTTTGGGGGTGTTTGGGGTTGGGTTTCTTCCTTTTATATTTTTTTTTCCCCCCTCTGCTCTCGCAGATAAAACACGCGTGGTCTGGGAGCTGGTTAACCCCTGCCTTGACAAAGCCAAGCTGCCTTGACAGCTTCCCGGTTAAAAAGGAGAGGGAAAAGGTGGTGTTAGAGTGCAAAATGTAATCAGAATAAAAATAATAACCGAGAGCCGCTGCAATAATACCGGGGAGAGTGAGGGGAAGACATTGCTTAAGAGAAAATTGAACGGAATAACGAGCAATTACCAGCACACGCCAAGAGGGGTTTGTGCCTGAGCACCCAGTCAATAGATTTACACAGCATGGGGAAAATAGAAAAACCGGGGAAAAGAAAAAAAAAAAAAAGAAAAGAAAAGAAACCCCCCGAGATGATTGGAGTGGCTGCCGAGCCCTCCCAGGCCCCACGAGTGGGGAGCCCCTCATATTCAGGCAGAAAATAAATGTGCGAGGGGAGCCCTGCTCGGCTTTGCAGTATTTCACTCCGAAGCGACGGGGAAATGACAGCCGAGACAGCAAAAAAAACAAAAAAAAAAGAAAAAGAAAAAGAAAAAGAAAAAGAAAAAGAAAAAGAAAAAGAAAAAGAAAAAAAAAGAGAGAGAGGAATTTTATCCACTGACTGTTAAACGACAGCAAAATGAAATATCTTTGCAACTCGCCAAATAACCCGAGCCCAACATCCACGTATAACGACCATCAAATAAAATAATGCATTGAGGCGCCGCGCTAATTGTGCCCCCGAAGGCGGCCGGAGCCGCCGCTGGAGCCAACTTTTGTTTTGCAGGTTCAGGAAATTGTTCCCTTGTTTCCCCTGTGTAAAAGGAAATCCTATAAAGTTTTATGGAGCTTATTGGCTTCTCCCAGCATTTGTTTTCGCCTGTAAATAGCTGGCAAGACACAGGAGGAGTCACCCCCGCGTGTGCGTGTCTGGGTGCGGAGCGGAGCCATCTGCCCGGGAACATATAGGGTGAGCCCTATGCAAATGGGCCGGCAGACGTATAGACGCTGCGCACCCACCTCTCGGCGGGGCACGAGTGGGTTGGGGGGGGGGATTTGCACCCACCCTACGCCTCCGTGGGTGGAAAGCACGTGGGGAGGCACATATAGACCCGCCACGAAGGGTTTTTGCTCGGCTCCGCGCCGATGCCATATGGCTGGAGGTATGGAGAAGTCCATATGGACCGAAGTGTTAGCCTCCGGGATGTATGGACACCCTATGGAAGGCGTGTTTCCACCCCAGGGGCAGAGCCCATGTGTTCCGCATTAGGCCCCTCCGCCTGAGCAGAGACAGAAAATAACATCTATTTAAAAAAAAAAAAAAGCAATATATACATATATATTTTAAAAGCCAAGAAGGGGGGTGCAGCCCCCCCGTCCCCCGCAGCCTCCCTGGGGGCTGCTCCCCTCGGGGGGGGGGGGGCGGCAGCAGGGCCTGGAGCCCCCCACCTCCCCAGACAGCCCCCCCCCGCCCATCCCCATCCCAGTCACCTCCAGTCAGGCACTGGGACCTCCTTCCCGCGTCCAGGTGCTGCCCAGCCTGCAGCGAGAGGCAGCGGCGGCGAGATTTTGGGGCAAAATCATTTAATCCCGAGTATACATCGGGGAGAGGAGAGGGGGGAGGAGAGAGAAACAGAGAGAGAAGGTCATTTAAATCCGATATTCCTATTAAAATGCCATCTGCCAGGCGAGGACACCAGCCTGGGATGAAAAGCCTGAGAGAAATAAAGGAAGAGAGAAAAGTCCGAGCCGGGACAGGGAGCAGCTCACCTTCCCAGGGCCCAGGCAGCACTTAATCACCAAATTAAAAAAAACCCAAACACCTTTTTTCCCCCCTTCTCCATGCTCTGGGAGATAGGAAAAGCAGCACGTCCCTTTTCCAGGGTGGGGGAGAAAGTTGCTCCAAGCCAAAGCATCCCTTCGCCCCTCCCGAACTCTACGGGATTAAAAAAAAAATAAATAATAACATGCAAAAATCAATACTTTGCCAAAGTAGCAGAGGAGCAGAAAGCTGCTCCAAGGCGGGGAAGGAGCACAGAAATATCTGCCCGGCGCGCCAACTTTTGGATTATTTACTGTTTATTCCATATGACAAAATAGAAGTTTCCTCGCCCTTTCGCAGACGAAACGACAGCTCATAAATAGACGGAGGGCATCGGGGCGGGGGGGGGAAATAAAAGAAGTTCCTGCGATGAACTGGGTTTAGACAGAGATGTACAAATTGGGGTTCGCCTTGGCTTTTTTTTGTTTGGTTTTTTTTAATATATATCTTAGCATTTAGCAAATCTACAGTAATGACGCAACAAATAAATACACAATAATATTAAGCCCAGAGGCTATTTCTCCCTCCCCCACCTCCCATGCTGCACTTTCCTGCCCGGAGATTTCGGAGGAGCCGCGCAAACCGCTCCGTGTGTCCCCCCCCCCCCCCCCCCGCCCCAGCCTATTCATTTCTTTTATATGCAAATAATAATAAAATGATGCCACCCGAGCCCCAAGGCAAACACGCAAGCAGACACCAGGGCCCCCGGCTCCTCGCCGGGCTTTCGGAAGGGGATTTTCGGGGGTGCCGAGCCCCAGGGAGGGGCAATATTTTGCTTGCCGCCCGGAGCATCTTCCCGGGCCGCTCCCCGCGCAGCCGGGCCGGCGGCTCCCTGCTCCAGCGGGGCGAGCGGGGAGCGAGGCTGGGAGTCCGCAAACCTTACTGGGGGGGGGAGAGGGGGGGCTTTCCCCCCCTTATTTTCCTTTTTTTTTTTCCTTCTTCGCCAGCTCTTTTTTTCCTTTTTCCTCCGAATGTTGCGATTCTGAGAGCTGGGAGGACACGACCCAGCCACCCTGCGGATTTTTTTTTTGAAGCCTTTTTGGTGTTTTTTTTTCCCCTTGGTAATTTTTCCCCCCAAGAGCGCACAGGTTAGGACACTTAGTAACAACCTAGAGAGCGATACACTAAATTTTTGCATGAAGCTAACAGCGGGGTTGGTTTTTTGGGTTTTTTTTTGTTTTTTTTTTGTTTTTTTTGCATACTAATAAGAGATCTCCTTTGTCTGAGGGATTTGTGAGGGTACGGACCAGAGCCCAGCCAGCAGCTTCCTCCCTCCCCACCCCAAAAATCAAAGTTTCCTCAAGGTAGCTTCCACCCGAAGTGATGGAAAAGGCAAAAAAAACAACCACCAAAAAAAAAGGAAAAAAACAAAAAAAGCCGGGGACCCCCCCATCTCCTGCGATCCCACCTAAAGAGCCTCTTTGCTTTTCAACTTGGAATCTTTCTTCCACTTCATCCTCCGGTTTTGAAACCAGATTTTGATTTGTCTCTCGTTCAGGCAGAGGTTGTTGGCGATCTCAATGCGCCTCCGCCGGGTCAGGTATCTGTTAAAATGAAATTCTTTCTCTAGTTCCAGAGTTTGGTAACGGGTGTAGCTGGTTCGGGAGCGTTTACCATCCGTTTCTGGGGGGAAAAAAAAATATATATAAAAATAAAAATAAAAGGGAAGACACCGCATGAAAAGCCAAAGCAATTCTGGATGGATTTTCAATTTTTGTTTATTCTTCTTTTTTTGTAATGATGAAACCCGGTTACAAATCTAGAATGTACAGAAGTTTGCTGGGGCTGTGGGCACGCAGGGAGTGAAGCAGCCTGAAATCCTTAATTCCCCAACACCTTCAGCCCCCCAGGTCCCCCCCTTCCCTGCCCAAAGCCCAGATCAAACGCATGTAGATGAGCCAGAAGTGAACCTGTTTCCTCTCGGACAATAAGGAAGTGTACAAAGGAGGGGAATCGCTTTTCTCGGGGCTCTGGTCTCTTTTTTTGCCCCCCTTCAGCCCTGGGAAGGCGGAGGGGGAAAATCTCTCCACGCTTTCCCTCCACCTTCGCCGCTGGTGTCGGTTTTTTTGAAAGCTCACCCTCAAAGAACATGTGTATTTCAAGTTATTTTTAACCCCCCCTTCCCAAAAAAATGGAATATTGCCTTTTATACACGTTTTGTTTCTATGATCCAATTATGCTGTCATAAATTTGGGCGTATATAGCCTCTAAGCCTTTTAGTGGACAGTTTTACGAGCAATTGATGCCTTAGTCGTAAAATTTACGACCTCAGGTTTTTTATTATTTGCCCCGTATGGCCTATAAAAACCCAAGGCAAAAATCCTGTGAAACAAAAATCAAGAAGTGAAAGTTTTACCATGGCTCATGTGTAGTTTGGTCATCCAGGGGTAAATTTGTGGAGGTTGTTGCTGCTGCAGTTGTGGTCCTCCTTGTTGTGCTGTTTGCACGGGCTCAGCTTTGATTTCACCCGAGCTCTTAGATCTCTCCTCCAGCGTCGTGTTAGCACTCTTCTGACTGTAAATCCCGGGATTTAGGGATGCTTGATCGTCTCTGGCTAAAGGATGCCCTGAAGAACCCATGACCGTGCAGGAAGGTCGCTCGGGGTTAGCTCGGGGGGCTGCAGACATGTCCAAGCCGCTCAGGGAGGTGGCAGCCCCGGAGGAGGGGAGTGTGATGCTTAGATCCAAGCCACTGTAGCGGTACCTGGGTGACTGAACCTCAGGCACACTTCCATAATTTCCATAACTTTGCATGGCATAGGCAGGAACGGGGGGACTTTGCTTATAGAACGAATTGGCGACGTAAGAACTCATGGCGGAGGAGGGGAGGAAAAAAAGAGAAAATAAAAAAAGGGGGGGGAGAAGAAAATTTGGGGAGGGGGATCTTTTTCCCCTCGTTTTTTCCTCTTTTTTTCTTCTTCCCCCCCTTTTTTTCTTCTTTTTCTCCCCTCTTTTTTCTTCTTCCCCCCTTTTTTCTTCTTCCCCCCTCTTTTTTTCTTCTTTTTTCCCCCTCTTTTTTCTTCTTTTTTTTCCCCCTCTGTTTTTCTTCCTTTTTTTCCTTTTTTTTTTTTTTTTTTTTTTTTTTTGCAACCGCTTTGATTAGGGTGATTTGTGGCCCTTTGAAGTTCAGGGGTGGGGGGGCGCGTTTTGTTCCTCCTAAAGTGCAGAATTTATAGGTGGGGATTCTTCTTTCTTTTTCCCCCTATACGCGCTGCCCAAATATGGGATATTTAAGTGGCGTCACGTGACGGCGCCGGCCACTCATCAATTTGCCTTGATGACCCCGGGGCGGGTTATTGATGGGCGCCCGCGGAAGGCGCCGGGGGTGCGCGGGGGAGCGCGGGCGGAGCGCGGACGGCAGCGGCACCTAGCGCTGCTCCGCGGCAGCGCAACCGCCGCTCCGCGCCCCCCCGCGCACCGCGCCGCCCCCGCGGAGGGAGGGATGGGGAGGATGGGGATGGGGAGGGGGGGGGGGGGGGGAGCAGCGCGCAGGCTGCGCCCGAGCTCCGCGATTTTCAAAATGCTTTTTCTTTCCTTTCTCCTCTTGCGCGCCTTGTTGCGTGCTTTATTTCTTCCGTGCCAAAATCGCAGTTGCGCGGGTAGAGGGAAAAAAGCCCTGGTTGCTTGGTTGGTTGGGTTTTTTCTCTCTTTTCGGTGGGTGCAACCAGGAGGGGAAGCTCGCAGCAGCGCGTTACCTCCGCATCACTTTTAATTTCTTTTTTCTTTTTTTTTTTTTTTTTAATTTTTTTTGTTTTTAATTGCACGAAGGTTTTGCCGGGTAGGTGGAAGGAAGAACATTTCCCCGCGTTGCTTTCCCGGCTTTTGGGGAGCGGCGGCGGCCGGGGAAGCTCCCGAGCGTTCTGCAGGGGCTGCTCCTCGCATATAAGCTCCTCCAATGCGCCAAAGTTTACATTCCTGTTACCTTCCCCCCCACACACACACCCCCCCTTTGGCAATTTATTGCTGGCAGAAGCCTGGATCTTCCTTGTCTGCTGGAGAAACCAGCCCCTCTCTTCAAAGGGCACGGCGAAGGGGAAATAAATACCTTCCAATCTGAATTTGCAGCCCTCCCTTCTGGCGCGGAGCGGGGGCGGGGGGCAGCGCGGGGCCCCCCCGGGCGCTGCGGGCTCTGCCTCGCAGACCTGAGCGCGGCTCCTCGCTGCTCCTTCGCCATTCAGCAGCCAGAGAAAGCCCTGAATGCGCTGGGGGTTAGGCATCGCCTGCCTTCCCTCCACGGGCGCTGAATTATAGATGTGTGGTTGTGGATATAGGTTTGGGGTTTTTTTTTTTATCCTTTTTATTTTGGGGGGGGGGATTCAGACCGGTTTCCACCCAGGGAGCCTCCTGCTCCCCGGCCAGGTCGTTACCCTCTTGCAAAACGCTCTTGGCTCCTGGTTGTTGGTGCTGTTTGCTTGTTTTCTTTCGTTTTAAGAGCGATTTTTATTTTTTTTTTTTTTTTTTGGTCGTCTTTCCTGCGCCTTGTAAAAATCGCCTGCACATTCCAGGCTGGAGACGAGCAAAGGATGGGCTGAGAAAACCTCCCCAGGCTGCCGCTTTTTTTTTTTTTCCCCCTTTTTTTCTTTTTTTTTTCCTCCTGGTTGTGGTCATTTAACATCAAATCCTGGTTGTTTCATAAAAAAAACCAAACCAACAACTTGAAGGGGACTAAGCTGCTGCCAGGGAAATATCATCCCTGGCTAAGTGCTACCTACTGAACAGCCCAGCAAATATCAGAGCAGTGACAAAGAGGCGAGAAAAAAGCAGGTTTTTTATCCAGCCTTCGCAAGGGGTTATCCGAGCCTGCGATCCACAGCAGCAGGGTTTCTTTCCCAGCGTTATATCCACAATTTCCGTCCTCCTAAGGATGAGTTGCTGGATAAAAGTGGCTCCCCCCCTCCCTGGAAAGGTTTATTGGGTCGAAATAAGTCGGGGGGGGGGGGGGGGAGTGGGTCCTTCCGCCGAGCTGGGGGATTCTCAGCTGTGCAGAGCTCAAATTAAATCAAAATAATAATAAAAAGAAGCAGAACCTTTGACCTGGTGTTTGACTGAGGAGGGTGCAATAAGAAATATATACTGTTTTGAACTTTGGAAATCCATTTTTAATCATGAAGCGAGAGGTATGGCATAGATTCCTGATGCCACCGAACAATACAGTAACAAGACTAATTCAAGGAGACAAAGCAAAATGTAATTTCCCCCCCCCCTTTTTTTTTTTTTTTTTTTTGGAATACTCTTGAACGAGAGAGGTACGAAGGAGGGAGAAAAAGGAGAGAGGGAGCTGATTTTCAGGAACAACACACAGAAGATAAGTGAACTTTCTAACAGGCTGTTATCAACACGAAAGGTTTCAACTGACGCTCAGAGGCCATTCTATAAACTTTAAAAATAATATTCAGTTTTTATTAAATACTCAACATAGTCCTCTGGACATGACCTTTATACATGAGAGGGTGTAACACAAGGCTTTTTTTTTTTTTTTCCTTTTTTTTTCCTTTTCTACTGCTATAGAACTCCATTCACTTTATACTGTGGAACATTACAGTGCTAAACATAAATATAAATACAGGTACCACAAACACAGTTAAAAATATTCACACAGAAACTGTCACAGTTTGTAGTATGCAGTGATGAGCCCAGGTATCTGCTTAAATACGAGGAGGATGCTCTTGGAAAGGCTACATTTAGGTGGAAGGAGCTTTCTCAGGGAAATCGGATTTTGCAGCGGGGAGGACGAGCTGCTGTGGCGGGGGGCAGCGGCCGGGCAGAGCCGGCCCGGCTCAGCGGAGGGGGTGCCCAGTTTGGGGGGGGGGAAATGGGAGAAGGGGGGTGGGGAGGAGTGTGCGGCTTGAAAGAGTCTCATCCCGAGTCAGATAAATAGGCGATGGGGGGGGGGGGGGGCACTGGGGAGAGCGGGGGGGCTGTGTAGCGCTGGGGAGGGGGCGTCCACATTTCCACATTAGACCTTTTTTTTTTTTTTTGCAATTCCCCCCCCCGATTTTTTTTTTTTTTTTAACGTAGCCAAACATTGTGCCAGTGATAAATAGGGGGTGGGGGGGGGGGCCGGGGGGGGTCCTGCCGCCGAGCTGTCACTTTTTCACTCCTTCTGCTTCTCCTCCTCTGTCTCTTCTCGCTTCTCCTCCTTGGCCAAGCTGTCGGCGGCGGCGGCGGCCCCCCCCCCCGCTCCGGAGAGGGTCGAACTCAAATTACTTTCTTTTTTCCATTTCATCCTTCGGTTTTGGAACCAGATTTTAATCTGTCGTTCCGTCAGGCAAAGAGCGTTGGCGATCTCGATCCGCCTCCGCCGGGTCAGGTACCGGTTGAAGTGAAATTCCTTTTCCAGCTCCAGGGTTTGATAACGGGAATAAATCTGGCGGCCCCGCCGGCGGTCGGCCCCGTAGCCCACTCCTAGGGATGCCGAGACAAAACAGACTAAAAATCGTCAGCCCGGCAGAACGCGGAAGGGGGGGGACCCGACATCCGCACCCGCGCAACCCCTCCGCCCCCGCGCAACCCCGCGCCCGCCCCGCTCCTCCTCCCCCCCCCCCCCCCGCCTGCCCCCTCCCCAGCACCCCCCTCCCCGGGAAAAAAAAAATCAAATATCTCTAATTTTTTTTTGGGGGGGGCTTAAATTAACCCTGTGCGCGCAGCGTTTTCTCCCGGGTCATTTTCTCCCGGGCTGCTGCTCCCGCCCCCCCGCCCCCCCACTTCTCTTTCCCACATTATTTCTGCCAATTGGAGGATTTGGGGGAGCCGGGAAAGGGGGGGGGGGGGAAGTGGGAGCTTCCCCCGGCCCCTCTTCGTGCGGGGAAGCCGCCACCGCCGCACTTCCCGCACCCGTCATTAAAACTTATTTTTACCCCGGTAATATTTTGTGCTTAACTCCCGAGCAGAGCTCGCTGCACTTTATTATAGATATTTTACACTCTCGAAGTCTTTTAATTAGAAAGAGCATAACAAGCCATATTTGCTTGCAACAACTTAACAAATAAAAGGCCTGTAGCTGCAACTGTGAAGGAGCTATATTATTGTTTTTATGGGGCCATAAAAAGTCGCTCAGCCTGTTCTGCTAGGGAGAAGGTCGTAAAGATGGTTCAGTTTATTTAATTTATATCTCCGAGCTGTAAAACTTACCACTGTGGGAGTTCATACGCTGCATCCATGGGTATATTTGAATGCTAGTTTTTTGTTCTTGCGAAGTGTTCCTGTTTTGGTCACTGGTAAAATCCTGTGCGATTGATGTCTGTGTATTATGTCCCATAGAATTTTGCCTGCAGCTAGAAAGCATGTCTTTTTCTTGGTAAAAAGCATTAGATCCATAGTCATAAGGTCCTCGGCTGGAGCTAAACACAACATTATCTTGCGGTGAATAAAAAGGAGAAGAATAAATCCGGTTTTGAGCAACGGCTGCTCCATAAGTAGAAAAATGCCTGACAGGGTCATAGGCAGTTGAATTGAGGGCTACGTTGGGAAGCACCTCTTGGCCACTGGTTAGATGGCAGGATAAAGATGGGTTTGTAAAATAGGAATTCATATCGTCCTCTATACCTGGCTGTGTGATTTCTTTAATATTTATTTCTGTCTCCAGTTTGTAGTCTGAACTAGATTGTTATAGGGAAGGCTCTGCTCCAGGACAGACAAAATGACAAAGTCAGCTGACCCGGGGGGAGCCAATGGGGAGGCGGGTGTCAAAAAGGGAAAAAATTGCTTTTGCTTCTGTTGATTCCCTAGTTGAAACTAAGTGGGCATGGAAAGTAAGTCCTGCACCCCCAAAACCCCCCCCCGGCACCCCCGGGCTGCCGGGGGCTGGGGAGGCTGCGGTGGGGAGGGGAGCGCTGCCGGAGCCGGGGCTGGGGGTCCTGCGGGGGGGCGGGGGGGGGGCTGGGCCGGACCGGTGGGGGGGGGGGCCCAAATTTCTTAAGCCAGGCTTAACTTTTCCTTTCCCCCCCTCGCCCCCCTCACCCCCCTTTTCTGCTAATGGGCGCTGAGGTTTGGAAGCACCGTCCGTGTGTCTGTGCATTATGTTGCTCGTGTTTTGGTTTGTTTGGGTTTTGGTTTTTTTTTTTTAAAGAAATGTTTGCTTAATATCTTGTAATAAAATAGCTCAGAATTCACAGTAATAAATCTCAGATGTCCACAGAATATTAAGCCATAAATTACCCTCCTTTTTTTTTTTTTTTTTCCCCTTCTTCTTGTTCTCCTGTAGCATTGGTCAATATTATGGAATCAAATGGTTGCGTTCCTGATGAGAAAATATTACATAAAGAGAGGGGGGAAAACATGGCGACTTCTGAATTGATAACGTGGTTCAGAGCCTTCCCAAAGTATGTCTTGGGGAGGGGAGGAAAAAAAAAAAAGACATCCCAAAAAGCAAGACCCAACCTTGCGAACTCACGTTAGCCTGGAAGTTAGATTTCTCCTCCACTTTGACATTTCTCCCCTCCAACGTTTCCCTGCTCATTTTCCAGGCTGGAGGATATTTACATTTGCAACAACAACTACACCAACAGCAAAAAAAAAAAAAAAAAAAAGGAAGGAAGAAAGAAAGAAAGAGGATTTCTGTGTGGAAGGGAGAGCAATGGGGAGCCTGGGCTGGGGACGCAACCTCGTGTTTGTGTTTGCAGCAATTTATAGTTGCAGATATTTGCAAGTGATTGGGAAACTTCTATTGCAAATATTTAGTTAGATGAAAGGGGGGATTATATTCTATCTTCTCTGGGTAGATTGCACCTAGAACTAATTGAAATGAAGACAGCTAATCTAATTTTAATTTCAATCTAGAGCCATAAATTGCCCCTTAAATGTAAAACATACCTGCTGATCTGTAAATATTGCGAGGTATCTTTATCATTCTGGTGGCTTGCTATTTAAAAATTCAATTATGGCAGGGAAACCCTGGCCTCCTCTGGGTTGTGTTGGTTTTTTTTTTTAAACCTCCATCGTGTCCACGTTTTTATTTTAAACGTGAGGGTGCGGGGGGCTGGGGAGAGGAAGGTTTGTGGGTGCACGCCCAAATTCAAAACTGAGAGTATTTGTTTGTCTTGCCCTCAACCAAGGGGCTCCAGTGCTTTTTTAGCGATGTATCCCTAAAAGATTTTAGCTGACAAAGAAGGGCTGGGGGGGGGGGGTATATTTTTTCCCCAGCTATAACAGGAACCCGGATGCCAACGGATTTTATGCTCTTTTTCCTCTGTGTAACAAAGCAAAGTAATCAATGGTAGCAATAAAACCATAAACGAGACTACAACTGAAAAAAAAAAGCTCGTGTATTCATCTTCTATAACGTTAAGGCTTCCCCTGAGTGTCACTAGGGGAAAAAATAAAGTTTCTAACCAAAAAGGAGATGGCTGGAAGTGTGCACCATCTTCTCTAGCAGAGGGACCTGGGTGGGAGCGCAGGCTGGCTCCCACCTAGGGCTGCCCCCCTCGCAGCCGGGCTGGCGCAGGCGGGGACCCCCCTACCTAGGGGAGGTTTGCAGGCGCTTTCCCCCCCAAAAAGCGAACTTCAGTTGCTTTTCGTTTCCCTTTCCTCCCTCTCCCCTTTCCCCAGAGCCTGCCCGGGGATTTCTGGCATCAAAGAAAGAGGCGAAAATACAGAAACTAGGAAAGCAAGGCGATTACTGGGGGTATTAGTATTAATTTATTTTTTTTCCGCCTTCTGCCGAGCTGTTAAAGCCCCAGCCAGAGGCACTCCCAGCTGGGCAGATCTGGAGAGCCAGGGCTGTGTTGCAAATAGGGTTAGCCATGGGCACATCTTCCCTGAACCCCAGTCCTTTCAGGGCAGGGTTACTTTGGAAACCACCACTGACCACGCACGCTGCTTCCAGATATTAAATTGCTGCGAAGGTCCCCCGAATGGACTGGAGGGAGAGATGGATGAACGAGGGCTTTGCAGTTATTGGCGTGTTGTCTTACCTTATGTATTGCTTACAGCCCGCTGTAATTTGGCGAGGAAATTAAAAGTAGCTACAGCTGGATGGGTTGGACCTCTGCTAGGGCAGATTGGCGTGGGGAGCGGCACCTAGGGAAGGGCATTTATACCCACGCCAACCTTGCCAAACTTTGGAGGAGTTTCTGGAAGGGCTCCTTCTGGGCTTTTATTTTTCCTTTGGAATTATTATTTTTATTTTTTTTATCCTTTTTTTGCTTCCCCCCCCCCTTTTTTTTTGTTTTTTGTATAGGTGCTCGGGGGCTGTTGTATCGGAGACCTGTGTGATAACCGTGTGACTAGGAGTCGAGAAAGTTAAGTGTTTTATTACTTCTCTAAACAGAGGGCAAGTCTTAAAAGTCTGGTCGATTTATAGTGAACAGAAACCAGCTGCCGTAAAGAAACTTAAAATAGAATCCTCTCCCCACGTTAAAAATCAGGTTTCTGGGGAGAAAAGGCAGAGAAAGGGGAGGGGGTGAAAAAAAAAATAGAGCACAACCACCCCAAAAGCTGCTGCAAATCCAAATGAGGCATCATTAAAGTGTGTTTTACTCATTGCAATTCCTCAGCCTCACGTTTTGAATGCACTGGATATTTTTTTTTCCCCCCATTGATATTTTCTAGCAGTTTGGGGATTTCTCGAAAGTATTTCATCAAGATATGTCACTACCAAAAAGGTATTTATTTTTTCCCCCATGAAAACATGTAGAGGGAATATGTGGGGCGCTTTCTGGTTAAATTGGTCTGCAAACAATTATGTAAACTCATCAGCAGAAGCAAGAACAGATGTTTTATTAAAAGTGCTACACAGCAGTAGAAATATGTACAAGTCTTCGAGTAGCTCTTTAATAGGAGTTGCTCTTTGTTCCCAGAAAAGAAAAGCGCCCATAGAAATCTGAAATAACATTCACCACTCATAAGCCATATTTTCCCCCCCCCCTTTTTTTTTTCTCTCCCCCCACTGATGCTCACACAGAGAGGGGGGGAAAAATAAAAAAAAAAAATAGAAAGAAAAAAAAAATGTGTCGGGAGATTTCCTCCCCCCTCCCAGCTATAATTAGCGAATTGATGAACTGATTTAGGGCGAAAAAAAAGGCTTACAAAAAAAAAAAAATGCAATCCCAACACATGTGTTTTCTATCCCTCAGTAATTACTGGAAGGAAACCAATCCAAGTCGGGGTGTCCCCCCCGCGCCCCCTCCCTGGGCCGCCTGCAGCCCCCGCTCCTGGCAGGGAGCTGCTGCCCGGCCCCGCGGCTTTTTTCCTTTGGGGGGGGGGGGTGTTGCTCTTTTTTTCCCAGCCACGGTGCCCACTGGGGGCTAATCCCGGCGTGGGGTAAGAGATGGGGTCCCCCCCCGCCTGGCGTGGTCGGGAGGTGCCCGCCCGCTCGGGGCACGGAGCCACCATGTGCCCCCCCCCCCCTTAAAAATTAAAATTCTTCAAGCAAGGTGAGGGTGGGTTTCTATACACTGCTGGGAAAACGGCTCTTTTGGGCTGCACTAAGGGGGGGGCACCCTGAATCCCCCCCCGCCCCCAAATGCCCGCACCTACGCGTGTGCAAGGCAGGCGCACACCCGCGCACACCCACGGCTTCTGCCCGTGAGCCTGCGCGCTCCCGGCTGCTTCAGCCCTCCAAGCTCTTGGAGGTAAATACAAGTGATGCCATTAAAAGCCTTTTTATTTAAACTGATTTCACCTTGTATCGGGGATCTCTGCCTCCCCCCCTCCCCTTCGCCTTTTTTTTTTTTTTTTTTTTTTTTAACTTGACATTTATGGCACACGTGAGTCCTAATTATTTATTTGGGTCTTTCGCTGGGAATTTATTCCTGCTCTTTACAACAGGGTTTTCCTAGTCAAATATTGCTTTTGCTGTAAATAACGCTTAAAAAAAAAAAAAAAAAAGAAGAAAATAAATAAAAGAGGGATAACAGCACCCCCCCCCCCCAAAAAAAAAGGGGCAAGAGGATAACAGCAACAAACTGGTGGAGGTTTCTGGGGAGGTTTATTTACCTCTCCCCCCGCCTGAAATGGCTCGCATTGTTTTGGAGCCGTCTCTATTCTCTGTAATTACAACCTCGGAGTCAGAGTCTGGGCAGCTCTTAATTAAAAAAAAAAAAAAAAAAAAAAAAAAAGGAGATGAACTCTCTCCTTCCCCTCACTACTTCTCTGCGGAGCTTCCTAGGCTATTTAAAGTTTTTATTCCGGCGCTGCAGACACCGCGTTTGGGAGAGGGTGGCCTATTCGGGAGCTTTCTTGGCTAATTCAAAGGCATTTTCTGCACCAAGATGCACAAAGCCAGCATTAGCGAAAACACCCGTTTCCCCCCCCCCCATACCTCCCCAAGAAGAAGGGCTGGAAAAAAAAATACAACCAGCACCGTTTCTGCTATTTTTTTTTTTAAAAACGCAAACCTCCGCAAGCCCCTTTTCTTTCGCCCTAGGTGGATAAAGAGGAGCATTCACCACCCCGCGCCTCGCCCGCAGAGTTGCCCAGACGAGTCATTTCTGTGCTTTTTCCCGTTGATTTTTTCTTTTTTTTCCTTCTTCCCCCCCCGCCCCCCCCCCCGTGGTAAAGGGAAATGGCCTTAAACGTGTTCTTGTTGCCTTTATTTTCGTCTCAGAGCTGCTTTAGGAAAGTGCACCAAAAGTTCAGGGCGACTCCCTTCAAGTTGCAACGCTCAGCGCGAAAAAAAATATATATAATAATAATAATAATAATGGGGGGGAAAAGGGGGTTTTCTCGCTTGCAAAACCTCTCAGGCGCCGCAGACATTTCCAGGGGTTGGAAGGTAAAAAAAAAAAAAGGGGGGGGGGGAGAAAAAAAAAAAAAAAAAGGCGAATTCTGGCAATTGTCAAAACACATGTCTGCTAACCAGGAAAGAGGGAGGTGTGTGGGGAAGAGAAATTAATCTGTTCCTACTTCTGAAGTGTATCCCT
This sequence comes from Nipponia nippon, assembly GCF_047370975.1. Classification (NCBI taxonomy): domain Eukaryota; kingdom Metazoa; phylum Chordata; class Aves; order Pelecaniformes; family Threskiornithidae; genus Nipponia; species Nipponia nippon. The sequence goes on from NW_028262353.1 coordinate 1,836,710, forward strand.
CTTCCCTGCCGAGGCTGGAAAGCGCTTCCTGGCCCTTCCAGGCGTTTATTTAGATTTTTCCCCGCGTTGGTATCGCGACGGGAGGAGGTTTTTAATTCTCAAATATTCTTTTTAAGGGGTGGTGGTGGTGGTGGGGGGGGTGATTTATTTCATTATTTTTCTCCTTCCCAGATTTATTGGCGAATCTCAGCCCAACAAAAGAAGGCAGCACCGAAATCTCCCCGCGGAAACGGGACTTCGCTGGGTCTTAAATTACCAAGTAACCACGTTGCAAAAAAGTTAAGAGCAGCGAAAAACGCAGGGGGAGAACCCCCCTCCCCGCCACACCGCCTCAATTTAATTTAATTTGCCGCTCAAAGGCGCTTCTGAATAAATCCGGTCGGCGCTAGGAAGGGGAACTCCCCAAAAAAGCGAGAAAAAGAAAATAATCCTTAATATTTTAGGGGCTGTGCGATCGCGGAGCGGTGCTTTGTTTGTGGGGAGGTGTCTGCGGCTGCCGAGAGGTTCCCGGTGGCTCCCGGGCCGCAAGTGGGGGGCAAACGGGGGGGTTAACGCCATCGGATCCGGGAAAAGACCTTTTTTTGCCCCAAAACCGGGGTCAAACCTGCTCAGGTAGCAGGTAGCAACTTTCCCGGGGGGGGGGAAAGAAGGAATGTGCCTTCTAGCTCTTAATATATATATATATATTTTTAATTCGGGTCTCTTTTCATGATGGAGTGGAAATGTTCCCTCAAATCCCTAAAATTAAAAGAGGCGAAAAAAAGCCAGTGGCGCTCATGACGTCACACCCGCCACGGACGAGGCTTCGTGGCGTAACACTCTCAAAGGCGACATTTCGCGGCACACGCGCGTGTACCTATAGGCACATCTATACGTGCAGATATGCAGAGGTGCAATTACTTCTGCTGGGTGTCGAGATTAAAAATAAAAAGGAGTGGGATGTTATTACGTTCTGCAAGGATAACTCAGGAGTGAAAAATTGTTGTCATTAACTATAGGCGGTTTTATCCTTTATTCTTTGCAGATCTGAAGGCAGAAATTTAATCATAGGTGGCTCGGAAAAAAAAAATAATTCAGGAAACAATAATAGTTGCCTTAATGATGTTTTTTTTAGAGGCGATCACTTAGGCAGAATTAAACTATATATTTGGAGACAACCTCTTGAGCACTTTGTTGAATTTATACATTTACATCGTCTTTAATCGAGCAACAATTTAATATTTCAGGATTTGCTTAAATACACTCATATTTTCAGGGGGAAAATACCGTTCCCGAGTTGACATGCCTTATCTATTTTTATGAGTTCACGTACATCGGGATGATTGAAACCCCGGTAACACGGAACGAAAGGAATTTTAAAAAAAAGCAGCCCCCAAACCGCCCGGAATGGGCAGAAAACGGCGGCGCGGAGCCCCGGGGGCTGGGGGCACCTGGGGACGTTTGCGGCCGGGGGGGGCCGGGGCCGCGCCGCAGTCGCCACGGTGCCGAAACTTCGTCGCCAAGTGCCGTTTGCCCGGGCAGGGGAAGGGGTTTGCGGGGCTTTGCCCCCTCTCCCAGCCCAGGAGGGGGTGGGGGGGGGGGTTCCCTCCTCACCCCCTGTCTCCCACCCCACCCTTTAACCGCCCCCCCCCGCAATTACACACACAAACGGGGGGGGGGGAAAGGCACCAAATTGCAAAAAATTGCAAGTTTCTGTCACTTGGTGGCAGTATACAAAACAAGTAAACAAAAACGGGCAGAAATTTAAACACTCCAAGGTGGGGGGGGGGGGGGGCGAAGGGGACGGGGGGGCCCCACCTGTGGGACAAACCCCCGGCCCCCCGCACCCCTCGGATCCCGTCTGCCGGCTGGTTTTAGGGGGGAGGGTTCTTTTTTCAGTTGGTTTTTAGTGGTTTTTTCCTTTTTTTCCGCCTTGCTCCCGGTCTCTCTCTCTGCCCCCCCCTTTTATTTCCCCCCCTCTCCGCCCCCCATTGAAACGCGGGGTCTTTAGTCTGGGGACAAAGGCTTTTACAGCAAGGTGTGTCCCCATGCGACAAAGGCGACCCGAGCAGCCTGTCCCCTGCAGACTGCGTCCAGACACCCGCAATTTCGGGGATTTCGGCCTTTTATTGTGTTTGTGTCTGGGAATGAAGCGGGGGGGGGGGGGAGACGGGGCCGCTTTTCGCCTTCCTCCTCCCCAGCATCTTCCTCCCCCTCCCAGGCTGGAGGTCACGCCGCTCCCCCCCCCCCCGCCCCCCCAAAAAATCGCCCTCTTCAAATTTTGGGGTGCTTCTGCCCCGGTTTCCTCGCTTTTCCTCCCAAATCCCGAGCCCACACTTCAGCTCCCCGCTGCCGCCCCAAATCCGATGGGGAAAGGCCTTATTTTTTTAATTTTAATTTTTTTTATAGCCCTGACCTCAAACATCTGAAAATCCCTTTTTTTTTTTTTCTCTCCCCTTTTTCTCCTTTTTTTTTTTTTCCGGAGAGGGCGAGCTGCAGGGATTAAATCCCCGCCAACAACAGTAATAAGATCTCCAGCTATCTCCTCCAAAAATAAAATCCTTGATCCCCCAATGTTACGCATCATCTCTTCCCAAAGTGTATTTCCCCCTCTATGACTAATTTTTTTATCTTCCCTCGCCTTTTCTTCCCTTCCACATGCCGAGCTCCGCAAATTTCTCTCTCGGAAAAAAAAAAAAACCCAAAACAAACCACCAACCCACCAACCCCAAACCAAACCCCTTTGCTGCACCAGGCTCCGGGTAGAAATACAGCCCCCCAAAAATCGCATTTATTGGGGAAAGAACCACAAAGATACGGACCCCGATCGCAACCCGATCTGAGCATCACCACGTTCACCGCTCGCACCTAACGCCGGTGGCGGTTTCCTATACATATATTTGTGTATATATATCTCTCTCATATATTATTTCTGGTGGGTTTGGTTAATTCGTTCCCCAAACCGAAATTCCTTCACATAACAAGTTGGGAAATCGCTTCTTTCTAATCATTTCTTTGTAGTTACAGGTTTTTCCAGGCTCTTACGCCACGGCGGATTTGGCATCACAAACCACCCACACGGTCGTGCCCTTATTTACAGATATTTGCCCCTAAGAGGCTTTCGGAGGAGCCGAGCTGAGCGCGGGGCCGGGGGGGGGATGGGGGGGCCGGGGGGGGGGATGCGGTGACCGGGGGGGGGGATGCGGGGGCCGGGGCTGCGTGTGCGAAACCTCCACGTTTTCCAGTCCAACTTAAATTCCCCTCGTTGCACAGATCGTATTTACGTCCTCCAGCCGCGAATAGGCTCGTACTCAACACCTCGGAATAAAGCGCCCCTATAAATAAATTAGGAACCATTTGGGACAGCGGAATTCCCATTTAAAAAATATCCGTAGCATCCTGGTTTAATTTTTTTTTTTCCTCTCCACCGACTACATCTGTCGAAGAAAATCTATTATTTCCTGAAAGTCCATGTCAATAACACGTGGCAATTTTCCTATAATCCCTGATGTTACTGAAACAAGCAGCGATTTATTTCCTCTGGTTTAGACCGGGATTAAAAAAAAAAAAAAAAACAAAACCAACCAAAACAACCACCACACAACCATCTCGGAGAGTGTAAATCATCCCGTTATTCCAGCTCTACATCCTAAAAATGTTTCTCAGCATTGCGAGCGTCTGAAGGATGAGACTACGTCAAGGGAAAGGAGAAAATCCATGTGTTGGGGAGCGGTTTCGGGGGGCTGCAGGCCCGGCGGCGGGGGGAGCACCCCGCGCCGATGGGAGCGGGGCCGGGGAGGGGGAGCAGACGGATTTCAGTCTGAAAACAATAAAAGATCCCATTTCTGTAATCATGTGGTTCCAATAAACACTCATTGTTTGCTCATAAAATGTCTTTACGACTAGCCGCGGTACAGGCAGAGCCTCCACACAACGGGATTTTCCCAGCGAACAAAACGAACGCAAACCCCTCTTTCCCTCTTCCCCCCCGCCCCCGCATCCCATCCCCGACCCCTCTATTTATTTCGTGCTCGAAAAATAAAAATAAAGGGGGGAACGGGGTGTTGCCTCAAAGGCAAGGCGCTGCAAAGCCGGGATAAAAATTCCCCCTTGGCAGGGGAAGGGGAACGGCAGCGCTGGGTTTTGTTCAGCCGATAATTCCCAGCCCCAAAGGCAGGCGCAAGGATTTACCAGATTTCTCAAAAGAAAAGGGAAGCCAACTTTGGAAACTTGGCTTTTTTTTTTTTTTGTTCCCTTCCCCCACCTTTCCCCCCCCCCAAATTTAATTTAACACTCCAGAGCCCCCCAAACTTCACCCACCGCTGTCGCCAACGAACCCCCGCCAGCGCAGGCTGGAAATTAGAAGCGAGGAGGCCATGTTTATTTAAAAACCACCAGAAAACAACAACAACAACAACAACAACAGCAGCAAAGCAGAAAGTGAGGACACCCCCCCCCCCCGCCTCCAGCTCCCCCCAATCCCCCCTCCCGCACCCGGCCCCACACTGGGGCACCCCCAAAATCGCTTATAATAAGCCAGAAAATTGCCTCCGCCACCCCTCCCCCACAGGGTTTATTTAATGTCCGCCCCTATATATGTATACATCCAGCTCGATACGTGCACAGGCTGGCACCGGCAGCAAACCCCTGCTCGCACACCCGCTCCTTATCATCATCATTATTATTTTTACCATCTTATTTTTTGAAAACAGAGGGTTTCTCAAGAAAGGAAAAAAAAAAAATACAACCTCGAGAGGAAATGAAGTGACTACATTATATATATCTCTCTCTCTCTCTTTAGGCGGCAGCGGTATATCCAGGGAGATAGATAAGATTGGATGATGGATGGGAAGGTGGGGAGGTAGGTGGATGGATAGGTAGATGGGGAGGTTAGCGGGGGAAGGGTCACGCTTTAAATCTCACCCGTTAAACCTGAATTAAAGTTGCTGGAGGAAAGAAAGAAAGGGGAGGGGGGGGGGAAATAATAATAAAAAGAAGGGAAAGGGGAGGGACTCGCATGCAAATAAAATAGAAAAGCCAACGCCGCGTTAACCACTTCGCAGGAAAACCCGGGCGCTCCTGAAAGTTATCACTGTTGTTATTTTTTACGACACGGAGCTCGCTTCGACCGCTCCTTTCCCAGGGGGGAAAATCCCATCCCATTCGATAAAATCCCATGAAATGCAACAGAATTCAATAAAATTCCATAAAACTCAAGGAAAACCCCTTTTCCGGACAACTTTACACCCGCCCGGCTGCAAAAAAGCGAAGAAACGGAGGAGCCCGCGGGATGCAAAGAGTGGATTGTTAATCAGCTCGCGCTTAATATTAATTCCTGCCCCGCGCGCGGAGCGCGCAGCCCCGCGGAAGAGGCGCAGGCCGCGGCGGGGGGCGGGGGGGGGGAATGGGCGTGCAAGGCCGGGCCTTGCGCGCACAATTAAGAGCGCAGCTCATTAAATATGGCACTCCCGGCAGCCTTGGCCGCCCCACCCGGGCTGCGCCGGGCCGGCCCCTCCGCGCATGCGCTCCCCCCCCTTTCTTTTTTTTTTTTTTTTTTTAAGGAAAAGTTAGGATTAATTTTTCCATCTCTACGCATTTTTTTTTTTTCCTTCCTCCCCTCTCCCTCCAACGCGCCCCCACCCCCCTCCCCATCCCCCGGCGCCCCCCGACCTGCCTCCCCGCACCCCGAATATGACATCAGCACCAGCAAAGCCCTTTTTTTTTTTTTTTTTTTTTTCCCTTTCCCCCGAATTAACTGCATTTCTGCCGCCCCGTAGCTGCTTTCCCTCATATCCAAGCTACACCCCTCGCTCGCACAACGATGCATCATTATCCTTAACACCCGGGCTATGGATCATTAGTTACACATTTTAACCAATAAGGGAACACTTACCAGAGGCTCCTGTCTCCCCCTCTCCCTCTCTCTCACTCTCTCTCTCTTTTTTCTCTGTCTCTCCCTCTTTCTGATCCACTGACGCTGCAGCTCAGCTCCAGAGAAACATTAAAAAAAAAAAAAAAAAAAGGGAAAAAAAAAAAAACGGGGGGGAAAAAAAAAAAGATGGAAACAAAAGCAAAACAGTTCTTCTCTGGTTGGGCAAGGGATGGGGGAAGCTGAAGGAGGAATCTGTCTCTCTCTGGGGTTGGTGGGGTTTTTTTTGGGGGCTTAAAAAAAAAAAAAGGAAAAAAAAAGGTATTTACAACTGCTTGTGCCCCCTCATCATCGCATCCTGCAAAGGAAATGCATTGCGTTTTGCCCCTAGGGGTGGGGAATAGGAGGCGGCAACCAGACGCAGCAGTAAACTCATTAATGCCAAAATGCCCAAAGCAACCAAGAATTCCAACCCCAAGGAGACGAGGGAGGGGGGGGTAAAAAAAAAAAAAAAATCTAGATTTTTTTTTTTTTAAAGCCAAAAAAAAAAAAAATCCTCATCATCACGCTAATAATTAAGGGGGGGAAAAATACCATCCTACCCCTGGCACTGCTTGGACTGTTAAAGGAAAGACTACTGCGAAAGAGTCATAAGAGAAACCACAATAAAAAGTTCACGTTCATGGATGGAGTCCACATGACTTCCTGTGGCCAATCCAACTTGTGATTCAGTCGTAAACTTTTATTGCTCAGCTGTAAATTTTCTGCAAACAACCAGGAATGCGTTGCATTTTTTTGTGACGAGTGCAAATGCTCTCGTCTGTCGCCATGTTTATACAATTCTGCTCTAATATTCGGATTTTTTCCCCCCCTCTCCGCCCCCCCCCCCTTCACTGTTCCCCCTTTTTTATCTTTTAAGCGACTGCGTTAATATAAAGGAGGGTGGATTTTCAATTTTTTTTTTTTCTTTTAAGGGTAGATTCGGTTTAATTTGATGATTATTGGCTGCTCGGGTTAATTCTCAGCATTTTTTTTTTTAACCAAGGCGATTTGGCCTTTAGCGCGGGGCGTTATTAATCTCCGTGTCGGTAATTAATTGGGGGGGGGGATAGGAAAACATCGAGGGGCAGTGGGGTAAAATGGAGCACGCCGGGTTTGAAAAGGGAAGCCTTTAAATGGCGAGGGCACGTTAATTTTTAAAGCGTTTAATTCATAATCAAGGACAATATGCTCGAGGAAAAAATAGGGAAAATGCCCATTTCTGCCCTCCCCGGGCTCCCCCGCTGCCCAGGGTGCGTCCGCTGCAAAGGAAACCTTCCCGGGGCAAAAAGGGGGTGTCCCCCCCCCAAACCTCCCCCAAAACCTCCCCCTCCCCCCCTGCGCCCCCCCCCCGCCCCCCCAGCCCCGGGGGCACCTGGACCTGCCCCAATCACCCCCAACTTCACCCAACGGCGCGGTAGTGACCCCGAAACTCTCGCGTCCCCTTGACTGAATTCCCTACACCCACCCAGCCCCACGGTTTGCGGGTGGGACACCCACATCCATGGTTTTAAAGCACTTACATCTTTTTTTTCCTACGCTCTTTTTCCTCCAGCAAGCCCCCCAGCCTTTTGTTTTACCACGCCACGGTGTCGGGGATGCGATCCTTGATAAAAGGCGCAATTATTATTATATTTTTTTTTGTAGCCCTTTGATATTTTTTTTTTTATTATTTTTTTTCCCCCCAAGCCAGGGGGGTCCGTGTAGACGGCTGGGAAATATTGATTTGGAAGGGGAGCGACATTTTTCTGCCGTGTAGAGGCCTGCTTCGGAGGCACCGCGCGAACCACAACTGGTGTAAATAGACAACCGCAAAGCCCAGCCTGCTCAGATGGGCTCCTCCACATGAAACCCTGCGAGGAGCCGCCTTTCTGCTCCTCTCCTCCTTATGGAAAGAGCTATATGGATACACAGAATTTGTTTTGCCACCCCCCGACCCCAAACTGCGGCTCCCAAGGCCCCGCACGCACCGCGCTCCCGCAGCCAGAAAAATGAGGAAGATACAATATTTTGCCGCAATTTTTCCTACCCGTTGCCCTCTGCACCCGCACATTTCCAGGGACAGCACCACCAGGCTTTTTTTTTTTTTTTTTTCCAGGTATCCCCGCGCCTTAATTTAATTTTAATTGAGGAAAATAAAAAAGAAAAGGGGGGGTGGAGGGGAGGGGGGGGTCTCACTCCCTGCCACTTGAATTTATTTATTTTTTCTCCCCCTGGCTGGATGCGTGTCTGTCTGCCCAAACAACACAAAGGTTGTAATACAACCGGATGGAAGGGAAATTACTTTATTCACTTTACAAACCACCAATAAATTTTATAACAGGTAGTTAAAAGTTACGAGGGGGGAAACTACGACCACAACAGCTTCCCGAGCACAATGGAGATCCCATTTTCCAGAGAGCAGACAAGATAATAAATTCCATAATGTGAAGGGGAAATTTTGATCCCGGCAGGCAGAAAGTAACCTGGGCGCGCATTGCTGCGGAGGATTTCGGGCGATCGTGTCGCTCCTGCCATCACCCCCCCCCCTAAACCCACCCCCTCTCCCAGTATCAGCGAGGGTATTTTCGGGAGGGGAAGGATGGGAATTTGAGGGGGGGTAAGGCTGGGAGGCAAAAATAGGGTGAGTTAAAAAAAAAGAATAAAGAAATGGGGCAGAATTGCCCCTTTTTTTTTTTTGTACAAATCTAGCTCACAAAGTTTCCCCCACCTCCGCCCCCGCGCATCTTCCTCCCCCCCCTCCTTCCTCGCCTCCATCCGCGCAAAAAAAAAATTTAATGCCCGAGAAATTCGTTGTCTCTCAAATATAATCCGTGCCCATTTCGGAGTATAAAATCTAAACGAATTTTTTCGCCTAATGGCTGCATTATGGCACGGCGGCGGCTGTGATTAGAATAATAAATTAAGGGAAAATAAGCAATATGCTCAAACTCAGCTTTTCGAGGAATTATATTTTTCACAAATCACAAATGGAGATCCGAAGGAAATTTGATTGGCTAATAAAAAGCCTGGAATAGGACGATATTTCTTACTTCAGGCGGGTAGATGAGTCTAATTTCAGTAATACCGAAGCTATGATCATTTCTGAATAAGCCACTTTGTGGAGAGCGAATCTTCTTTCAAATTACTTTCCCCCATAAAATGGTCTCTTCTCTTTTTCTCTTGAAATGATGGAGTGATTACAGAAATAACTGGATGTCATCTGAAGATGCGACTCTCTTGTGTTGACTACAGAACATAAACATTTACCCCAAAACTAACTGCTGCGGCTGTAGTTTCAATAATTTAACTCCAGACCCTTTTGATAGATAAATGTCATTCTGGAGTATTCGTTCGGGTAAAACTACTTAGATTTGTGGATTTAAATATGATGGATAGAGTGCGGATGCAGCTCCTTTTTTTTTTTAGTATTATTATTTTTAAACACTTTGGTAAGTTCTCCCTCTCCTTCCCCCCGCGTTGGGAGGATATTTTCTATGCAAAGCCTTTATCGCGATTTTTTTTTTTTTTTTGAAGGAACATAACAGAAAATATTTCCTTTGCACTGATTTCTGCGGATTTTTTCATCGCTGGAGTGAATGAGCAGCCAGCCATCCTCTGATAGCAAACGGGGGGGGGGGGGAAATCCCTTTTAGACGCGGGATAAATATCCCCCAAGAAAAAAGCTCGGCTGGAATAAGCCACTCGCTTTTATGACTAATAAAGCCGCTTACCTTCCGCGCCTGCCTCGGCATGGAAAGCTCTAGAATGAACCTTACCGGGGTGGTGTAGGTGTTTCGGGGGGATTGGCGGCGGGTAACGAGGGCGTTGCGGGCGCTGCGGCCGGGGGAAGCCGCCCGCACCGGTGCTTGCTGCAGTGCGGGAGTGGGCACCCACGGGAGCCGCGCACCCGCGTTGCACAGGCAGAGGCTCAGCCCCAGCCCCCGGGCAGGATCCGACCCCCGCTGATGCCATTTGCGGGGCTTTTCTCCCCCCTCCCCAGCCCCTTTTCGCCCTGGCATCGCAAATATGGGGGAAAAAGGGGCCAAGAAGTGGGTGCGGGTGCACCCACCCGAGTCCCCTTTTCCTGCGCGCCGCACAACTTCGGTATTTCTCCTTTTTTTTTTTTTTTTTTTTTTTTTTTCCCCCAGCCCTCCTGGGCAGAGTGCAGCAATTTCAAGCCCTGAGGCATTTAAATCCTTTAAGCTCGGTGGGTTTGGGGTGAAGAATGTCTGAAGCCCACAGAGGAGCCTCCAGACACAGCTCAGCGCATCAGGCTGCGGGCGAGGAGCCGTGTGCCTCCTTATCTGCAATAGCTGGGTAAACATCCCGTCCACTTCTGCATCCCTGGGCTCTAGATGATGTACTCCATTTATCAGCAGGGGGAGGGAAAGAAAAAAAACAAAAAAAAAAAGGAGATAAACCCGGTTTTACAGATCAATAGACTTCGTTCAACGAAACGAGGCTGGTGGTTAGAGAAAGAATTCTAAAGTTCAGCCCCTATCCGAGAAGCAGAAGAGAGACCTGAAGGCATCACCGCCAGGTTTTGCTCTAAATAAAATAGTATAAAATAAAATAGAACCACAATAGTAATAATAGTAATGATAGTAATGATATAGTAATAATAGTAATAATAGTAATAATAGCAATAATAGTAATAATAGCAATAGTAGTAGTAGCAGCACCAATAATAGTAGTAGTAGTAGTAGTAGTAGTAGTAGTAGTAGTAGTAGTAGTAATAATAATAATAATAATAATAATAATAATAATAATAATAACAACAACAACAATAATAGCGAAATAAAAGGATGTGTTACGTTAGGGATGGTGTCCATGGGGAAGAAGGTATGAATCTGGGGGGAGAGAAGAAGGGACTTTGCGCCTGGAGGGGGGAAAAAATATAAGTAAATAAAGTGCTTTCTCGCCACCTTCATTTTTGGGGGCGGCTTTGGCGCTGTTTGCCTATGGGAAAGGCGTTGCCACGGCGCCCCGAGCTCCGCCGCGGGGTCCGGGCAGGTTCCGTGCCCACCTAACGCCCTCCGGCCCCCGGGCACGATCGCACCCAGGACCGGGGAGAACGCGGCGGCTCCTGCCCGGTTGCCAGCCCAGCCCCGGCAAGGAGAGGGTTTTTCCGGACCTCAGCACCAGGGCTTCCCATTTTCCAGATCTTCCCAATGGCACTTCCCAGCTGGGAGAAGCCAAAATCCAACCGCCCAGCCTTTCTGCACTTCATTCCCCCCTTCCCACCCCACCAAGAAGCCTTTCCCATAGCAAAGAAAGACTTAACAGTGCTGGAGTCGTTGCAATATTTTATTTTATTCTCATTTTTCTGGCGGACCTACAGCTTCGGGCAGACAATTAGCAGCAGCCTTGGCATTTTTAATAAGCGTTTGCCACGGCGGCGGTGCGATGCCCCGCTCGGGCTCTGGCCAGGGAGGGGGAACCCCCCCTGCCACCCCCGCAGCCGGTGCCTGAGCCAAAATCTTCCCATTTCCTCCCGAAGAAAGATGAGGCTTGGCTTTTGAAGGCTGCCAAAGACGATTTGAAGGATGAGATCTTAGCCAGAGTCCACTCGGCGTGATGTGTACGTGTGGGTGCTTTTAAACAGAGACGTAGCACTGTAGGCAACGCAGTCCTTTTAAAATCTTTTATTATTATTATCATTATTATTATAATTATTATTATTATTTACGTAATGTCTCACGTATACAATACAAATCCACGGTGTCCAGAAATGTGTTTTTTTTTTTTTTTTCTTTTTCTTTTTCTTTTTCTGGCGGTAATTGCTACATTCAGAGTTTGAACACGCAGAACTATGCTTTTACATAAAACAAATGACGATTTTTTTTTTTTTTTGTTTCGAGCATGTTGCATTAACAGATAAGTCAAGACAAATAGATAACTATACATTCAGTGCAATTTAGTTCTACACTACTTTATAAGCACAATAAAATAATACAATACTGTGCGTTCTCAACTAGGCAGTTTCAGTTGTTGGGATTTTTTTTTTTTATTTTTTTTTCCAAGAAAATAAGCAGCAACAAACGACAATAAAACCGCATTACAAATACTTTCAAAGCATGACTCCTTCTATAGGTAGTGATAAAGTACAATACAAGGTTGGTTGGTTTTTTTTATTGTATTTTTATTATTATTTTATGCTACTTAGTAGCTTGCATCAGGGCAAAAACACAGCTCTCTCTCTCTTAAATAAATTCTGACCAAGTAAAATTTAGGATATGTAAGCCCCTTGTTGATAATAGATTTGATAATTATTGCAGGTTTTCCCTTTAGGTAGTACATGAAGAATTTCGAGTGCTCACACAGGCAAAGGGTAAACAGCGCCTATAGAAATAAGGAAGGGGTTGGGTTGCGTATTTTGGCCTATCAAGGTATATACAAGCCTCAGTCCTACGGAGGGGCATGGGGGGGCCCAGGTATGCTCGCCCCCGAGCTCCTCTCCTCCCGGGCAGGGGCGGCAGGGCTGGCCCCTCGGGGGGCGGTAAGGGCTGGCAGGAATGGAGATCGCCACGGAGAGACAGACACGACACACACAGGCTAAGGAAGCTGGAAGCACCCTCGCACTTCCCCTAGGGTCATTCGGGAGAGGCAAACCCAAGCGCTTTTTTTTGTTTTTTTGGTTTTTTGTTTTTTTTTTTTTTTTTTAAAAAGGCAAAGTCAAAGCTGTTCAAATCAATACATATTCTGCACCATCCGCGTGTGCAGCTTCGCAGGGGACGAGCAGTGACATTTGCTTCCAGGCTGGGTTCAGGACTGCTGGGGGGTGGGGGTGGTTTGGCTTTGCTGCATCATTTAATTTTTTTTTTTTGTTTTCCCCTGCCCTTGCAGTCAAGCCAGCTATGTAGTTATTGAACTAAAAACGCAGCTATCAAAAAAAAAAAAAGGGGGGGGGGGGAAAAGTAGGGGAAGTTTCTATGACAATAAAAAAGGCTACAACTGTTTGACAGGTAGTTACTGCTGTGTGAGCCTCTCCATTCTATACTCTATAAAAGCAAATGACCGTCGTAAACATCTCGATTTATCATCTGCCATAAAACGAGACTTCAAGGGGCTGAGAACTCAGTCCTTGCTTTCTTCTTTTTCCTCCTCTTCTTTTTCCTCTTCTTCATTCCCTTCTTCTTCCGTTTTCTCCTCGTCCCTGGCCCCCGGCAGCTTATCTTTATTGTTTTCTTTTTTCCACTTCATCCTCCTGTTCTGGAACCAGATCTTCACTTGTCTCTCGGTCAGTCCCAGGGCGTGAGAGACCTCAATCCGCCGCTTCCGTGTCAAATACGGGTTGAAGAGGAACTCCTTTTCTAACTCCAGGGTCTGGTACCGGCTGTAAGTCTGTCTGCCACTGCGTCTTCCGGGAGCTGTAGGACACAAACATCAAATAACTTCTTAATTCTCCCCCCTTTGGAGGCTTTGCTCCCCCCCCCCCCAGCACCCCTCGCCTCAATTTTCCTAGGGAAACCGCTGCCCCCCTCCCCAAAAAAGAGCCCCCCGCCACCCTGTGCATATTAAAGGCGCTGAAGGTTATCAGGGCTGGGCGCAGGGCCGGTGCTGCCGGGGGGCTGGCGGGCAGCTGCCCTGCCCCGGCTCCTGGGGAGCGCTCAGCTCCGGCTGCTGGGCTGGGTGCAGGGAGGTGTGTGTCAAGCTCATTCACAAAAGAGACCTTTCCAGTTTCCTAAAAGGTGATTCTGGGTGGTGAGTCCTGGTGGGCAGCTCCATTTTCTAAAAAATAGATATTTTCCTATGAAAGGTGCATTGTTCACCATCAAAACCTCTCCAGCCTTTCTCCTTCTCCCCATTCCTTTTTCTTTTTTCCTTTCTCTTTCCTTCTTTCTTTCTTCCTTCCTTGTCTTCCTTTTCTTTCTTCCTTATCTTTCTTTCTTTCTGCCTTTCTGTCTTTCTTTCTGCCTTTCTGTCTTTCCTTCTGCCTTTCTGTCTTTCCTTCTGTCTTTCTGCCTTTCTTTCTGCCTTTCTGCCTTTCTTTCTGCCTTTCTGTCTGTCTGTCTTTCTCTCTCTCTCTTCCTTTCCCTCTTTCTTTCTTTTCCCCCAAAATGCCCAACTCTTGTTTCCTTTTCCAAACGTTCTTCCCCAAAAACACAGCCTCAGGGTCCTCCCATTTGCGAATATTTGCGCCCTGAGAATTGGAATTTTCTGTTAAATCCCCTCTCCCTGTCCTGTCGGTTCGGGCTGGCTGGCTGGAAAGCACACCCAGACGGAGAGGGAGATTTGCCTGTGCAAACACAGAGCTTGTCTTTAAAACAACTCGAGATGGACATTTGCAGCAATAGCCAAAAAAGAAAGAAAGAGGACTGAGGTATGTGCAGCTGAGCCCCTGCACCCCCTCCTGCACCGTCCTTTCCTAATGAGAAAAACAATCTATTTGCAAAAAAAAAAAAAAAAAAAAAAAAAAAGCTCCAGTTTGAACTGATTGCATCCTTGAGACTACCTCTAGGTCAAAGCTTAGATAAATAACGTGTTTTCCTCTCTCCCAGCCGCTGGGCCACATCCTCCCTGCGTTAGCCACAACTCCTCTCTATTCTCTTTTTGTTGTTGTTGTTGTTAGATTTTGGTGGGGGCAGGAGGGAAAACTTTGGGGCTCTGATTGTCCTTAAAATTAACACTAACCTTCACATGTTTTGAATTAAGAAGGCTTCTAGACAACCTTGGTCCTTAGGAGGGGGAAACTTGTACTTTGAAGTATTTCGGTTTCTGTGCAATTATCTGGACTTCACATGAGCGAAGTTCCATTCAGCCCAAATTATTTTGAATTTCCCACCCCCTTTTTTTTAACCCGGGACAGCAGGCTGTTCTCCTCCACCCCACCCCATAGCTCTGAGCTAAGTTTCCTTTTCTGTTTAAACTTTTATCGCTAGGCTTTCAGAAACAGATGTAAAGTATTAGTAATACTTATACAAGTTCCCACCTTTCAGGCTTCGTCTCCCAGCGGTTATGAAAGGCTATATGACATTTTAAAGAGCAGTGTATTATCAACATGCAAATAACCTCGTGGGAGCTGTATCTTATTGCCTATCCTCAAGGCAAGCAATAAAAAACAAGTTTTACTTTATTGTGATTTAAGCCTTTTGCAGGGAATCACCTTGCTGGCTCTCTAGTAACTGCTGTCTTGTTTGCTTTCAAAGGTCTCCCTAAAAAGAAGAAACATTAGCACAAAACTGCTCATTGCTTTCATATTTTACATCTACGCCTCTCATATTTATATTTTTACATATATATAGATGTATGCATATGTGTGTATGTGCATGTTTATATATCTAGACATATGTTTGTGCTTGTATATGCATACATATATATATATAGACAGACAGACAGACAGACAGAGAAAGGAGAGAGAGAGAGAAAGAGAGAGAAAAATAAAGGAAAACATTTAAGGAGGAGGAAAAAAAGGTCCTAACCGTGAGGTCTCATCCATGGGAACATGAGACTGGGAGACGAATTTTGATTTAAATGCCCTTGTCCCTCGCTAGAGTTACTGTTGGAAGACGATTTACAGTCAGGATATTGTACAACAGTCGTCTCTTGCTGAGCACCATAAAGCGATTGCCTCGGTAGAGCTTCATATCCATAGAATTTAGAAGCGTCTCCGTGACACGCCAAGGCGCATGGGTTTTGCTGGTATCCAGAGTTGGAGATGCTGGAGGTTCCGTGGTGGAAAAACTCTTGGACGTGGTGTGAAGGGTGCTGGAAGGTGGGAGCAGTAGTGCCCGGACCATACACGAGAGCATGGCTCCTGCTAACACTTTGTGGAAATCTGCAGTCGTAGTAAGTTGGCTCCAGCGATTCACCGCCTTTGTACTTGGAAAAGAGAGGATTTACAAAGTAGGAACTCATGACCCTCGCATGCAAAAAAAAAAAAAAAAAAAAAAAAAACCGAGAAAAAAAAGGCAAAAAAAAAAAAAAAAGGCGGCTTTAATTCTAGATTAGTGCGAGATTGTCCCTGGACTGTCTCAAGTCCTGCTTTTTAGTGGCTTTTTTTTTTTTTTTTAATGCGATCTCAAAGGCGTTTCATGGTGCCTCTGTGTGTCTGTACGGTTGGTTCTCGGTGCTCTTGACTTCTCTTGTAATCTGTCGGTAGGTAGAGCTCTCTCTCTCAATTTCTCTGTAACTCTGCTCCTTCCCTTTAACACCACAGGCAAATTCCTCAAAATCCCGGTGGTGTGGCTTTTTTTTTTTTTTTTTCTTCTTTTTTTTTTTTTTTCCCTCCTCTCTCCCCTCACACGCGATATGTACACATCCCTCCGCCACGCCGAGCCAGCCTGCCAGCCAAATGACAGCGCTTTGGGGCGCTTGGGTTTGGTTGTTTTGTTTTGTTTTGTTTTGTTTTGTTTTTTTTTGGGGGGGGGGATATAAAGGAAAGGTGGTGTATGGGGGCCACCCCCACCCCACGGAGAGGGGGGGCACCCACACCTAATGAGTGGGGGAGGGTGAAGGTGCGCATTAATATCCAACCCCCCCCCCTTTTTTTTTTTTTTTTCCCAGCAGCAGCCTCTTCACTGATGGCAGCAAATACATGCGCTGGGAGGTCAGCCTAGGTAACCTCAACAGGTAAAGGGAGCCCAAGCAGCCCCCCCTGGCCCTCCCCATCACCCCCCCCCCAACAAAAATTTCGGGGTGAGCTTATTGTAGTGCTCAGCATCTCCCCCCCCCCCCCATGGGGTGGCCCCTTTGCCGGGGAGGATGGGGGGTGCCCCTGGGCTTCTCCTCGGCGGTGGTGTCATTGTGTTGGGGTCTGGGGGGCTGCGAGGGTGGGGTTGGTCCCACCTGGGGGGGGCAGAAAGGGGAGGGGGGCTCTGGTGTGGTTGGACTCCCAGATTTCCTCTTCTGTTGGGTTTTTTTTTCCCCTTGTTTTTGTCTTTTTTTTTTTTTTGGGGGGGGGTGCGTGTGTTGTTGTTATTGTGGTGCTGGTGGTTGGAAGATTGGAATCAAACAAGCAAACAAAAGCAAAACGGGAGCGAGCGGGCGAGGGACGCGGCTCCGTATTGATTGGCTGCTTCTTGCTGTCCTTCTTTAAAGAAAATAAAGGCAGAAAATTATGGGGAGTTATTTATTATTTTTTTTTCCCCCCCTTGCTTCCTTTCAAACCAACCACTGAAAATCCACGGCTGGAAATAACAGGGAAGCGTCCTTCCAAGGGAATAAAGTAGACCATTGCTTAAAGAGAGCTACTGTGGACGAAAGAGAGGCAAAGTGAGACAGAAAGTACGTACTCCCTTTTGTGCATGCCTGTAAAAAATAACCAGCGACCTGGTTTTTTGATTGTTTCGCTATTCCACGTAGCGATTTTCCCCGTCTTTTCCCATCGCAAGTGGTATTTGTGCCCCTCGCCCCCACTTTTTTGCGCTGGAAGTGACCACTCACTGCAACCTTTCACTTCGGACACTTCATTTTTACGACTGCATGAAAGAACTCACCTCATTAAAAAAAAAAAAAAATCACATCAAATCACCAGGATTCGTGTTAATTCGGGGGGGGGGGGGGGGGGACACGACACGGACACACACGACACCACCACCTCGCAAATGAATATTTTCTGTAGAGCCGCAAGAAAATACCAAACCCACTGAATGACACAGGATTATTAACAGTCCCCGTGTTTCCCTCCAAAGTCTGCAGACCTTCAAATCTTTCCCTCATGTTCTTCCACACCCCCCCCCCCAAAAAAAGCAGCCTAATTATTTTCAGAAGGGACCTGGGTGCCTCTGACCGATTTCAAGTGTGGAGGGAGAAAAATCCCGGCTCAGCTGGGCTCGCCAAGCTGTTTTGAGGTGTTTTTCTGCCCAGTAAAGGTCACATTCTCGATTTTTTTTTTGAGGCATGGGGTGGCTCAAACCTCTGGTGAGGTTGAAACTCTATTTTTTTTTTGTGTTTTTTTTTGCAGACACCTTCCCGAGAAGAGGAAAAGACCCAGTAGCCACCCAGTCCACCTTTATTAGATTTTCATAAATCGAGGGTGCGTTTTTCCATTTAGGAAGGCTGCATCTGGTGGGGTTTTCCTCCCCGTAAGCAGACAATGAACTGTGCAGGAGAGCAGTGATTTTTCCACCGCCTATTGTGAAAATATTTTTTAAAATCACGCTACGTTTGCTGAGAAGAGATAGTCTTCATACCCGAATAATCTCAAGGACGGCGCGATGACCATGTTCATTTTTGGAGGAGAACTCGCCCACCTCATCCCCCCTTCCCCAGATCACCCCTTCCCTCGAGAAACCCCCCCAAAAAACGAAGAAAAGAGCAACTAGGGACAGAGGCTCCTTAATTAACAGCTAATAGTCGAGGTGACCGTTTTCCTCCTCTAATCAATAGCATTGCTATTTTTAAAATCCCACTGCCTGCCCATGCAGTGAAGGCAGCCGTGCAAATTAAAGTGCAAAAAAATACGTATAAAGTTGTCAAATCTGGGCAGCTGGGGCTGGGATTGGGAAGCGCTGCTGGATTTTTCCAATCCTTATCCCTGGATGCAGTAAGCAAAGGTGCAGCGAGTCTTTCGGGATCCTACCTTAGGCTGGGAAATGAATGTTTGCCTTCAGGGGCTGGGAAAGAAAGGACCCACCACCCCCTTCCAGACCTCATGAAATAAGATATATGCAATTGCCTGCTTCTTTTTAAGGAAAATATCTTGACATTTACTGTCTGGGGAAAGTGCTGCTCTTTGTCTTTACTGTTTTGGCCGTGTTTAGGTGTGGGGAAGGGGGGGGGGATTGCGTTTTGCGGGTGCATGCGCTTGATCGTAGCGTTATCGGTGTGCTGGTATTGTACTTTTAGGTGTTTCATTGTACCCTCCCGGAGTTTATTTTATCCCCCCCCTCTCTTTTTGCCCTGACCTTCACTGAAAAATGTCATTCCCTCCTTCCCCACCCCAAAACGAGGAGGCTTTGGAGAGATACGTGATGTGCATAAATAAAGAGAAAGGGGGGGGGGGGAGCACAAAAGCTTCAAACTAGGCAATTTCTGCGTGCAAGCATTTTTATGCATCGAAGCGCTGCCCGCGCCGTCAGATGTCAGCCCTGAGCGCTGCTCTGCGCTCCCCGCGGGGGAAAAAATAGACATTTTTGGGGAAAAAAAAAGCTATTTATGGGGGTTTTCAGCACGGGGAGGGATGGGGGGGCTGCTCAGGCACCTCCGTGCCCCCCGCCCCCCCCATCCCCGGGCGCGGAGCCGCTTCCGCGGGCGCGGGGGCACCGCGGGTAGGTGCGCGCCCCGCCGCGCGCAGCCCCGCGCTCTCATTGGGCAACAGCGCCATCTCGCGGCCGCAGCGGCGCGCGGCGCCGCGGGCTGGGGGGGGGGGGGGGGCACCCCGGTGGTCCCCGCGTTATAACCGATAATCCCGTAAATCCCTGACGGGGCGCGGGCACGGCCACCCCCCAGCGCGGTGCGGCCGCCCCTGCACACACACCCGAGCGCGGGCAGGATTTGGGGAAAAAACCCTTCCCCCCCCCTTTATATTTTTTCCCCCCATTTCCCCCTTTTCTCACCCATAAAAATAAATTAAAAAAAAAACAAACAAACCAGCACGGAGCAGCCCCCCCCAGCAGATGCCGCCCGCCCTCCCCACTCCCCGCTTTTCTCAGTTTTAGCTTTGAGTTGGGATTTGATTTTTCCTCTTTTTTTTTTTCTCCTTCCCCCCTTTTTTTTTTTTTTTTTTTTTTTTTTACCTCCCCTGGTCCGAGGGGGGTCTGTTGTTTGTAGCTTGTAGACAAAACATTCCAATAATCCGGTTTCAAAGAGAAGAGCACCCACCTTATTTAAACCATAAAGCAATTAAAGCCAGACGTCTAGCCAGATCTAGGGTCCTGTTTTGTTCGGTCCTATTCAGCCCCGCATAGCAGGGAGACAAACAGAGTTGTAAAAGTGGCATTTTTTTGGCTGCGGAAATGTACCTATGGACAGCTGGAGGGTCCTGTCGGTTTTGTGTGCCTTACAAAAGGGCAGATTTGAAACCAGGGCCCCCCGCACCCACCCAAAAACCACCCCCAGACCCTTATATACATCCCTCGATAGACTGAGAGAGAGATATTTATTTTTTTTCTCCCTCTCCGAGAGCCACAAGCGCATCTCCCCCCGGGCAGCGATACATGCGCATGTTCCCAGCGCCGGCACACAATAGCTGTATCAGTATGCGTCTGCACACACGCGCCATATGTCAAAGAATGCCGAAATTGGAGCATTTTGATACATTAATCCGGGGAAAGGCTGGCCGCAGAGTGTGCTACCGGGTGCAAGCCGCATAGATATATTTTTTTAAATTATTATTATTTATTTTCAGCCACGCTGGGTGGGTTTTTTTCCTCCGCTGGCTGCGGTGGCGGAGAAATTCAATGGCTGAGCCGCACCAGCGCAGCCTCCCAGCAGGGCCAAATGGCATTTTATAACTGGTGTAACCCTTCACCGGGGGACGGGGGACGGGGGGGTGAGGATACCGGGGGCCTTGCACATGAACTAAAACTGCGGCAGGATTTTAACCCAACCCAACCCACCACCAACAAAAGAAAGCCCCAACCAGCAGCTCGGTGGAGACAAAGGGGCATCTCCTGCGCTGCCCGCCGGCTCTAAGGGGGGTCTGGCCGGGGAGATGGCTGCGGCAGGGAGGGAGAGGGGCTGGGGAGGGAGGGAGAGGGGCTGGGGGGGCTGGGGAGGGAGGAGGGGGGGGCTGGGGGAGGGAGGAGGCTGTGGGCGCACTGGAAATGAGATCCGCTTGAATGAAAGGGGGGCCAAAATGAACTTCCATACATCATGGCTTTTCAACATCGCTAAACGCTCCTGACAAGCCCCTCCAGAGAGCCGGGTCCGAAACTGCCTCCAAAGTCCTGTCCAAATGAGGATTGGGGTTTTCCCCCCCCCCCCTTCATTAATAATGATAAAACGGGGATGATTTCTCCCCTCTCGCGAAGAGGACGTGGGCGAGCCCCTTCCCGACCCTGCAGGATTTTATTCTTTATTTGAGGCTGGATGAACGAAGGCAGAGAAGCAGACGGGAAGGAAAATAATAATAATAATTAAAAAACAAAAAAATGACACGACTTAGGTAGAAAGATTTCCCCCTTCTTTTTTTTTTTTTTTTTTTTTTGTCCATAAATCTTTCGCTCTGCTAAAATGTTTTCTAACCTGACCATTTCATTGCGCTCGTTAAGGTTGGTTTTTTTGTTGGTTTTGGGTTTTTTTTTTTTTTTCCCAAACAGACCTAGCACAAAACTGGGATTGTAAAAGGGCTTTTTAGCTTCCCCTGCTCCAGGGATGTCTCCGCTGATAGACCGCGGTGCGCCTGTCCCCCTCCGGTGACAAAAATAGACCCCGCTTTAAAAGCGAGGACACAAATCAGGGGAAGGAAAAGAAACCTCCAAATGCTTCAGCAAGAAATATTAAAGAGCAATATTTTATGAGATCAGCAGAAGTAATCGCTTCCAGATTTTTTTATTTCGGAGGAACTGGGACGAGGGCGACAAACGTATCTCGCTCGCCTGATCTGGTTTTGATTAGAAAGATTAAAACGCTGCTCCACTCATTTCATTAAAGAAAGGGACCTATAACAAGTTTTTATGATTAAACATCCCTCGCTGCTCATTTTTTATACAATCTCCTGCCTCTTGTTCCTCATTCAGCAGCCTGGAAAGCGCCCAGGGAAGGAGCCATGGAGAAAGCCCGGCTCCCGGCTGTGGGCAGCGCCTTTCCTCGCCTCGGCGCAGCCCCGGCAGCCCGGACCCCTCGCCCTGGCAGCACCGTGGGGTTTGACCTTTCCGCAGCCAACAACCCTTTATTTCCCCCCCCCCCCCCTTTTTTTTTTTAATCTCCCCGTGTAGGGAGGGTTCTGCTTTTTTTTTTTTTTTTTTTTTTCCTTTTAACCCGAAAATTTGCAGCCTGCCGCATCGCCACCACACATTTATTTCTTTATTCCCCTGCTCTTTCTTTCCCCCCAGCCCTTCTCCACCCCAGACATTTTTTTTCCCCCCTTCTCCTGGGCTGTCTTGCGAGAAGCAGCACTTCCAGCAACCCTCCAAGTTTTGGCAACCCATCGATAAGGCAGAAGCTCCCCCTGAGTGGATGGCAGAGAGCGGCTGCCTTTGCCAGCTCCTCTATTCCCAGCATCCATATTTAGTCTTTTTACATATCCTTCGATTGCCTGGGGTCATAAATTAGTACAATTAATTATCCCCATCTAAAAATTGATGGCACATATAACCCTTACCTCAGCGCCTTTTTATTATGGTACTCTGAAATGGAAAAGTGCTGGGGAAGGGAGCAGAAATCTCCGCTCTCCTCCGGCTGCGGGCGATGCTCGGGGCCGCCCCGCCGAGGCTGCGGCACCGGCCCGGCCCCGGCCCCGCCACCGGCCCCGGCCCCGGCCGGCGAAGCCCCGGGGCTGCTCCTCTGCAAAGGGCTTTAAAGAAAAAGACACCTACATACTGATTTTTTTTTTCTTTTTTTGTCTTTTTTTCTTTTTCCCGTGACGTTAGGTATATTTACATAGAGCTGCTCTACAATAGCGAACATAACAATATTACAGAACGGTTCTGAGACGAGAATAAAATACACAAATAAGTACAGCAGAAACGTTCAACACCATGACAGAACATCATTGAGCCATATTCCCTTCAGTCTCTTTTTTTTTTTTTTTTTTTCTCTCTTTTTTCCTCTCTTTTGTACAAAATATTCACTCACGAGCTCGCGGATTTAAAAAATAAAAATACTGGATAAGTTTAATTTACGAAATAAAATACTAAAAAAAAAAAATAAATTCAAGTACTTCTGGTGTTTGTTTTCTGAGGAGGACAAAACAAAAAACAAGGAAGAAGAAAGGAAGAGAAAACAACCCCCCCCAACATCTTTCTTTTATTTAGTTGCATTTTAGAAAAGACTCGTGTCCCAAAACGCTTGCTGTGTTTGCCTATAATGCTAAACATTCATCCGCACATTCAAAGTCAGAAACATTTCAACCCCCAAAAACAGCCTCTTTTTTTTTTTTCTTTTTTTTTCCTTTTTTTTTTTTTTTTTTTCTCTCCACCCTCGTTTCTCATTGACTGGACTTTGCCAACTTTATTGCTGTTCTTTATCGGTTTTTTCTTTATTCATTTTCTTCATTTTCATTCGCCTGTTCTGAAACCAGATTTTGACTTGGCGTTCAGTGAGATTAAGGACTCTGGCTACTTCGTACCTCCGGTCCCGTGTAAGGTACATATTGAATAAAAACTCTTTTTCCAGTTCCAGGGTCTGATACTTTGTGTAAGGACATCTTTTCTTCCTCGTGGAGCGCGCATGAATCCAATTTGCGACGGGATTGTCTGAGAAAGAAGATTTTTATATTTTTGGGGGGGGGGGGAAAAATCAACGTATACAGCTGGCCTTTCTTCCCTCCCCCCTCCACGCCCTGCTGTATCTATAGAAAGAAGCCTGTTTAATTAGCAGATCTTACCTAAATATTTTAAGTGACCTTCAGAAGAGTTTAATCTGTTTATTTTGGAGGGGCCATTTCCTTTTCTTTTGCTGCTGTTCTCACATAAAAGTTTCAGTAAATAAAACTGCAGCAATGGGTTTAAAATAATAATTATCCACATGACTGCTACTAGCAGTAATCTAAGAACATAGTCATAAAAAGTCAAAATTCCCACCATTTCATAGGCCCATAAACTCTTTTTACAACCTCAGCTCTCCAATACTTTCCCTAGAAGCTTTCCCAGACCTGGAAAGCCGAGTTTGTTTTCTTAATATCTTAAGGATGACACGCGAGATGTCCCACTGGCTCCCAGAAAGTGGCTTTCCCCCCCCCCCCCCCAACCCTAAAGGACTTTCCACGCTGCTGCCACAGCCCCGCTTGGCCAGGGGAGCAAACCCATCCTTGGGAGAAGGGGTTTCCCCCCACCCTGCCCGTTTTAGGCAGCTGCCTGCCAGCAAAGGGAGACTTTCACCCCCCGATTCCTCGACTTATTTTTATCACGAGGGTGCCTGGCACCAGCCCGCCTGTCATAAATAGAGGTGTGAGCACCTTTCCAGATAGAGAGCGAGATACCGAGGCCCCAGGGTGCTCCCATCCGCTGACACCCAGCTTTAGCCCTCGGGAAGCCCCCGCACCTTAGGCCGGGGGGGTCCCGGCCACCCCCGGGCACGGCCGAGCGGCTGCGGGGGCGTGCGGTACCCGGCACCCGCCCCTGCATCCCCCGCCGATGCTCAGCTCCTCTCCGGCAGGGTTTGGCGAGGAAGGGTTGGGTTTGGCGGGGGGTTATTTTTGCTTTTTTTGTTGTTTGTCAGTGCCGGGAGCCGAGCTGCCCTCCTGCCTGCATCCCCCAGGAGCTGCTCCCCTCGGCAGGGCTGGGGTGCGGGCTCCCCTGCGCCGCAGGCTGGAGGGGAGGGTGCTGCTGGCCGTTACCTGACTCCTGCCCCTACAATGTTCAAGGTTTCCTGAACGGCTGGGTTGGGTTTTTTTGAGTTTTTTTGCCCCCCCTCCCACTCTCATTTGGGCTGCAGAAGATGTTTCTTCAAGTGTATGGTCCAATGTCCTGCGCTCGCTGCCTTTTGCCCCCAGCCACCTCCACACGCTTAGTTGATGCCTTTCCAATTCCAATTTCCCCCCTTGCTTCTCCCCTACACCCCCCAGCCCCGGCCCAGGGCACCCACCTTTTCATTTATTCCCACGTGTTGGAGCATTTTATGAATAATTGCACCGGTGGAGCTTTTATTGATTTTTAAAATAGATAAAGAGACACCTCTGCATTTACCCAGAGATATTCCCTTCCCCTCCCCCCCAAAACCCCCCACATCAATACGTTCACTTCCAGCCAGCTACAACTCTTCCTTGTTCTTTGAAAGTGGAAATATTTGAAAGCGAAGAGGCTTCTCCCTCTGCCTACCCCCCTCTCGCTCCCTCTCACACACGCACTCTCCTGCTCTATTTTTTTTTGTTGTTGTTGTTGTTTTAATTCCCCCCGGTGGAAGGTGATGAATATTTGATCAAAGAAGGCAACGGCCCCCCCCTCCCCTCGCCAAAAAAAAAAAAAGAAAAAAGGAAAAAAAAAAAAAAAAAGACTAAAGAGCCCCAAACAAAGTACAGATATTCGCTCTCCGGCTCTGCTAGGCGGACTCGCTCAAACCCCCAGATCTTCCTGCGTATCTGGAGTTTTAGGGTCGGGCTCTCTAAGGTAATTTCATTTTATTGAGTAGGGTCCTGGAAGCCGTAATGCCTCCCCGGTCGTAAACAAGAATGACTTCGACTTACTAGGGTCTAATTCGTGCTTTTCTTCTTTGTGTTTGCTGGAAGCGATGGCTTCGGACTCCGGGGAAGGAATTGTCTGCGCTGCTCTGTCTCTCAGCTCCCCCGGAGCCGCGTACATGTAGTCCGCGTAGCCGCGGCCGTCGGCGGGGCCGCACTCCGCCCGCCGCCCGGGGAAGGCGTCGGGCTTCAGGCCGTAGGGGCGAGCACCGGGGGCGAAGGCCGGGAAGGAGACGGCCCCGGCGAGGGGCTCCAGCCAAGTCCGCATGTACCTGGGCTCGGCCCCCACGGGTGCCTGGGGAGCGTAGGGGTGGTAGCCCACGGAGGACTGGGAGTGGACGGGAGCCCAGGAGGTGGTAAAAACGGCCGGCTTGGGGGCGAAACTGCAGGACGGAAAGTCGGCACAGTCCGGGACTAATCCTGACGGTCGGGCAGCAGCCGGGTGGGAGGCAGTGCTGGGGAACCTGGAGGCCAAGAGCTCTTCGTTCTCGTGGCTTATCAAGGAGTCAACATAGTAGTTGCTTATGGGGCCAGAAGCCGACATGGTTCCCCCCTCTTTTACATTCATAAGATTATTGTATGAACTGTATGTGTACTTTTTATCTTCTCATAGAACAATCAGGGCAGGTAATTATTTTTTCAGCCTTTCCCAGTGTGCCATTGGCTGCCCGCCCTCACGTGATTGTATTTACCCAAAAATATAGCGTGGATCAATCCGCAGGTCTTTTTTTTTTTTTTTCCCTTTTTTTTTCCTTTCTTTTTTTTTTTTTTTTTTAATAACGCCACCCGGCTTTTCCTAAAACTGCTGGAAATGGGGCGGAGATGGGGAGGAGGGAGGCTCGGCCGGTGCTCAGCCGGGGGATGCTCTGCCCGCGGGCTGGGGGGCGATTTGCCCGGGTGCTGAGGAAGGTGGAAGGTAATTGTGGAAGGTAGTCCAGGAACTATTTCTTGACGTAATTTGTCTCTGTCCTTTGCTTCTGCAGCTCCTAGCCTCTAATGGATACATTAAATTGAATATCGGTGGGAAGGGGAGAGGGGAGAAGTGCGGTGGAGGTGGGCTCCCCACTTGGGGAGCGGAGCTGGGGGGGGAGAAGCTTTTAACCTAAAGCAAAAGGGGCTTTTGTCATCTTTTGCAGCGCTGTCTCATCGTCAGGCTGCTCAGCAGCTGAGAAGCTGTGGGGCACAGGCACATCTAGCCCTGCTTTAAGAAATAAGTACCTTCAGGAGGAAAAAAAAAATAAATATATATATATATAGGATGAGGAGCATCTTTGCAAAGAGGAGGGGGAAATAATAATACCACCCCCCCCAAAAAAAAAAAAAAAAAAGGGAAAGACTGAGCTTTCGCAGTGAAAGGCTGCATTATTCGGCAAGTAGTCGTGGATGTTTTTATGTCCTTCAATAAAATTTTTACGAGGATCATTTGATTGTTCATAAATGTGTCGTTCATTAAATAAAACCGTAGGACTGAGTTTCAGCTCCATAGCTGAGGCTGAGCGAGCTTTTGCGTATCAGGAGGAAGCAACACTGTGTGTTGGGCAGATGGTGGTTCTTATTTTTCTCTTTTTTGGTTAACGCCTGGAAACTTTTCTTTTTGCACCAAATCGATTGAAGGAGTTGGGAGCGTTAAAAAATCGGTGATAGCCTGCCTGCATTTTGAGAGAATAACCTTTCCTTTGTAAGGAAAGACAGGTAGGTAAATAGCTCACGCCCATTGGAGTCTGAAAGAAGGGAGTTAGGCGATTTCTCTGGAAGAAAACA
This sequence comes from Nipponia nippon, assembly GCF_047370975.1. NCBI lineage: Eukaryota > Metazoa > Chordata > Aves > Pelecaniformes > Threskiornithidae > Nipponia > Nipponia nippon. The sequence continues at coordinate 1,863,562 of NW_028262353.1, forward strand.
AACAAAAAAATAAGAGACCTAACCAAAAATAGCCTCTCATGATTTTTTTTTTTAGAAAGCGAACCCCCCAAAAGATGGCTTGTTTGGGCTCTCCAGGGCTCTCCATCACCTCGGGTTTTCTAGGGCTGGGGGGACGTGGAGGGAAATGGTCAAAAATTGCAAGAAGAAGGAAAAATGTGGGCTCAGAAAGCGGTGGGGGTTCCTCCCCGGGAGAGGCAGGCAGGCAGGGGGTGGGCAGGGGGTCTCCAGTGAGGCAGCATTCACCAGTGACAGGCGTTACGTACGGTCTCTGCGAGTCCCACGGACGGACACGGCAGAAACCTCTTCAATTATTATTATTATTTATTCCCCCCCCCCCCCCCAGTAAGTTGCATGGGAAATGCGAGCAGGAGGAGAAGAGAGCTTAAGGCAGATTCAGGGATAAAGAGGAGAGATGCTGCCAGGAGACCCCCCAGCCCCTCCAAACTTACCCCCCTCAGCTGAGCCAGGATCAAACCCTGCACCTCAATTCACAGGGCTCGAGGAAAAACCAACAAAAAATGAAGGCACAAGGCTGCCCCGGCTGCTGGGGGAAATAGGATTTCCCCCTCGAAAATCAGGGAAGGCTTTAAAGGAAAAATATGACGGGGGGTGTTTGTCAAGGGAGTCCGGATTTTCCAAATTCGAAGAGAAAAGTCCTCGACTCGCTCCCCCACAGAATTTATTCCTCGTTCCGTTTTAAGTCCCCTGCTTTATGTGAGCCCTTAAAGGGAAATATTCCTGCAGGAGCAGAATGTCTTCTTTGGCCTTTATCGAGACCAATTTATCTGTCAATCACCAGTCTCCAATGACGGTTATTTTTATGTTCGCGAGAAAAATATATATATATATGCTCATCATTCTTTTATCTATTCCCATTTTAAAAATACTTACTCTGCAGGGCTGCTAATATAGTGGGCTGTGACATGTGGAGGGGAAAAAGCAGTTTGGCTTTTCTACTTTGGGGGAATATTTTAAAGAGGATCCTTACAAAAGAAGGGTTGTCTGCAGGCGTAGATGCAGAAGGGGAGAGGGAGAAAGAAAGAAGAGGCAGAGGGAGAAGGAGGGAGAGAGAAAGGAAGGACTGGGCATGCAGAGGGAGAGAAGCACTGAAAAGCAGAGGCAGTGGGGAGGTTTTCCAGAGGGGAAAAAAAAAAAAATAATGTCAGAATATACCACAGGCGAACCGCAAAACGAGCAGAAATTACCAAAGCCACGCAGTTATAATAAGTAGCAGCAGTTTTTTAACCTTAATGCGAGCAGGCAAGGTCACTAAATTAGTCGTGGATGGTGTATGTTGGTGTTACACAAAGGCAAACGTATCTGGCAAAGATTTCTTTTATTTGCACGGAAACTGCACACCCGGAATTATTCACTCCCCGTGCCGTCGTGGGATCTTAAATAAAACAGAAGATAGCGTTTGTAGCACAAACCCCTTCCGTGCAGGGGCTGCTGGTCTCTGAGAATTGAGCAGTACAAAGCAGAGATGGAGACACTTCACCTTAAAGCAAGCTAAAGGCACGGCTTAAGACTAAAGACACAGCTTAAGACTAAAGACGCAGCTTAAGACTAAAGACACGGCTTAAGACTAAAGACACGGCTTAAGACTAAAGACACGGCTTAAGACAACGTTTTCTCTGCCGCAGAATCCCGCAACACGATGTGAACCCACATAAAATATTGTCTTTTCACGCTTATCTCGACATGAAACCATCCCCGTGGATGAATGCAAAGTTATGTGGGTAAAGTCCACTCAGAGTGCAGGGCAAATAAAGCAATATCCTGAAATATTCTTCTTTTCAGTGGCAGGGTCTCCAAGCAAATATCCAGACTGGAATTAAAACACGCCTTGCTATTGAATTCAGCAGCTACAAGGTTATCTCGCAGCTTTTATGCACGCTCCAGCTAGACTCCTGTGCCTCCACAAAAGCTTCGGTGCTTGTTTAAGGGGAGATTACCTCTTCTGAAATGATGGTGAACTAGCACATCCCTTCCAGGCAGACTAATATCTTTTCCTCTCACCTCCCCTTTTGAATCTGCGGGGGAAAGAAACTTAATTGCATTGAGCCAAAACTAACGCTAGCAGTCCACAAGCTGCATGAGTATTTATATATATATTTTTTTTTCAAGGCGGAGGGGAGGGAAAAAAATAATAATAAAAAAGGAAAGTCGAGTCGCAAATGAGGAGGTCACAAAAAATCACAGCCTTTGTCTGAGCACTGTCCTGGCTAGCTGGCTTCTGACACCTTTTCGGAGCTAAATGCTTCCCATGTTCGCCCTGCTCCCTGCAAGTGCTGTGTGTGCTCAGCCCGAGCTGCATCCCTGCCCTGTGCGCGCAGCCAGGCTCTTTCCCCACTTCCAAATCTTTTGCTTTCGCTTTGAGAAATTCTCCCCTGATTGGAAGGAACGGAGACAAAAAAATAACCCTAATAAAAAAAAAAAAAAGACAGAAGAGGGAGAAAAAAAAAAAAAAAGAAAAAAACAACTATTGGACAGCCTGCCTGCTGAGGTGACACTGCTTTCTTGGGGTTTTCTTGCTTCTGGATTTTTTGTTTATTTTGATTTTTCTTTGCAAAAAGTGGTGGTGGGGAGAAGGCAGGCTGCGGGCCCCAGCGATTGGCGAGGGGGGGGATGCTCCCCCTTTCCCTGCCGCAGCTCCAGGCCCGAGCCCCACCAGCAGCCCTTCCTCCGGAGCGGGGCCGGGCACCCCGAGGCTTCGCGGCCGGAGCCCGCAGCCCGCAGCCGGGGCAGCCCCGCAGCCGCGTCCCGGCCGCCCCGGGGGGTGAGCGGGCACCGAGCCCCCCCCCAAGGCACACAAACGGGGGAGGGGGGGGCAAAAAGAAAACCCCCCGCATTCCCCCGCTTTCCCTCCGTTCAATTAACACTGTCAAGGTCGGATTAAAAAAGAAATCGGGGTTTTCTCCGCTCCTTGCCCCCCCCCCGGCCCCCTGCGCACCTCCAGCCCTGCGCTGGAGGAGCGGGGAAGGGCGGTGCTGCCTTCATATCTCTGCAGAAGCGAAACGAAAGTAACCCCAGCCAGCTCCAGCTCCCACTCCCCGCCTGCATTTGCAGCCTTCACCCGGAATAAAGTTCCTTCCCCCCCCCTTCTTTGTCCTTTTCCATTCCCTTCCTCTTCTCTTTTGCCTGCCCAAGTTCTTTCTCTCTTTCTTTTGTTCCTTCTTCACCCCTCCTTTCCGTAAAAAAAAAAAAAAAAAAAAGAAGAGGGAAAAAAATTGTACACAATAGACTGAATGACTCTAAAGCAGACTCTCCGAAGAGGCTGCAAAATATTTCCTGATCCCCCAGATGCCTCTGTTTATTCCAGGAGAGTCCCTGAAAGTAAACAAATATGGGGAAAGATTAATTTCAGGCCAAATACTATCCGTGAATCTTGCAGCAGCGCCAATGCAGGCTATAGGCTTTGCCTCCCCCCCCCCCCGCTAAATTCTTTGGGTACTTGAAAATCATATTTATTCGGGCTTCCTTAAAAGTCACCCTATAGAAAAAGCTCCCCGGGACAACATTTGACCGCTGGAACTTGCACATCGCTTTATACCAGCGTGCAAACTTCAGCCTGAGCCGGTATGGGAGTCACAGCTGAGGCAAAGAAAATCAGCATTCAGCTGAAAATGACACTGCAGGAGTTTTTTACCTGCTTAAGTGCCTCCCCCCCCGCCCCCCCCTCTGTTTGTTGCTTAGAATTCCTGTTTCTCCAGTCTTGGAGGTACGGCTAATAGACAATAAATTCCGAGGTGCAATTAAAGCTCAGAACAATTTCTTTAAGTGTGTTATGGTCTCCTTTTCCAAAATTTCAGGTCTCCACCAGACGAAGCCTCCTGCAGATGTTCCCAAAGAGCAGCTCGGCTGCAGCAGCCGGGGAGGCTGCAAAATTAAGGCTCCCCTCCGCGCTGCTCCCCAGGTTTGCTCGGTTTTGGGTGTGATACGAAACCCAGGTCAACAGGAGGGGAAAAAAAAAAATTTCCCAGAGAAGTAAATTAAAAGAAGAGCAAGAAAACAAGCCTGAACCCAGAGAGGCGAAGTGTATACTGCCTGGAGAAACATATTTCTATACTTCTCCCTTTACATTTATTATGTTTCTGTCAGACACCCTGTAATTAGCATAGATAACTATAGTTGCAAGCTCCAAGTTGTGTCTGCAAATTCTATTGTTTGGCTGCTCCGGTTGCACACCAGCGAGCTTGAAAGCGAGCACAAGGTGTTAGGAAGAGCCTGGTGCCCTCGAAGAAGACAATAACCCCAGAAACTGGGGGGGGCCGGGGGGCGACGGGTGCTGCTGGAGGCGATGGATTCCAGCCCGATCCGCACCGCAATATCTCTGGCCTGCTGCAACCGTCTCCTCCAGGAGATCAGCCCAGCCTTAAACCTGCCTCTCTCTCCCAGGAAAATGGTTTCAAATAAAGAATATTCAGGCAATGCCCCGTCTTCTGTCTCAGTCCGCCCCCCTCCAAGGAGGTATTTGTAAAGGTCATCTGCAGAGCCAATACCTATGTAAATACTCGGGGTCTGAGCCAGACACCCAGACACCTAAAGATAACAACCTTGAGCAGGGACATTTGCTACCATTTACACCAGCCCCTCCACCAGCCCCACTTTGTTTTCCAGCCCTGGAGCGGGTTTGTCTGGGAGGGAAGAGCTGAGCCTTCGGGGGACTTTCCCAAAATCCAGGCGAGCGAATATCTACGAGAAGCTTTAACTGAGGGGGGGAGAAGAGCAAAAACCCACCCAAGCGTAATATAGCCCGGATCTTCCCCTGCTGCAGAAAAGGGCGAGTTTATCACCGCAACCTCATCGCCCCACAGCCTCCCACTCCACTTCGCCCCACAGCTTTTGCTAGGAGTTGGGTTTTTGGGTTTTTTTTGGCAAAACCGCCCCAAAATCATTCCTAGCAGCAAGGGATAAAGTTCATCCACAGGCGACGCATGCAGACACACAGAGAGACACGGGCGAAAACCTCCAGGTTTTAAAATTACACCTGCTGGGAGAGGAGCATTATACAAACAGGCGCAAGAAAAATTATGCAATCCAGCGTATCGTAATATCGCTAATATTTTACTCCGATAACAGCATCAGAAAGTGCATGAGCATTAGCAACAAGGCAAACAATATTACGCGAAGGAAGATGAAGGCGAACAGCATGGTGTCTTTTTGACTACCCATGTTTTTACATAAAAAACAGGCACAGCTACACAAAATAGTTGAAGCAATAAATTCCCACCGTCCTTCTTCCTGATCTAATATCATAATTAAAAAACAGTAGGGGAGATTTTAACTTTTACTGCATTTCTGGAGTTGGGTTGCTAAACATATATTAACTTTAGGTTCTTCTCTTTCTCTCCAGGGGGGTGGTGTCTCAGAAATAAAATCAATCTTAATATACACATAATAGATATTGTTTTGTCTTGTACATGCTGTTAGAAGAAAGGGAAAGAAATCTGCAGATAGTTAATACAGAGAAAGCAAACTCATCATACATGTAATGAATCCTTTAAATCATTCAATTATCACAGCACTAATATCAAATAATTATGGTTAAATGTACCAGTAATCAACCTTGTCCCTGTTGAAATATTAATTTACAGTATCGTGAATGAGGTTCTTCTTCTTCTTTTATTTTTTTTTCCTTCCTTTACCCTTTTTTAAACTCGCTTATTACATTTTTTTTCCCAGCCTGGCGTATTCAACCTAAAAGGATGAGGAAAATAACCGTACTCCACGCAACATTGCATTGAACCAAATCGACAACTATTTCGTCTTTTCCACACTTAAAACACAGCATCTTTAACACAGCAGACAAACCAAAGCGAGATGTTTCCCAACCGATGCTTAAAAATACACATTCATTCATCGCGTGTGATTTTATTCTCCTCTGGGTTATAACATTCAGACCGAGCGCCCGTCCTATGGAGCGGGGACAGCGCTATTTTTGCAATCGAAATATATTCCTGGTACAGAAACTTTGCCCTGAGGCTCACGAGTAAGAAGTCAAAGCAGGGGAAAAAACCACGAAATATCACACCAGCAAAAAAAATAAAAAATAAATACAAATAATCCCAAACCACACCATTCCCTCCAGATCTGACCCTGCCTTGGGAAAACCTGCCAGCCTGCCCTTCTGCTTGGGCAGAAAAGTCCGAATATTCAGAGTTTAGGGCTTTATTTCTCCACGCCAACCTGCGCCTTTCCACCCGGGGACCGACCCCCGCCGGACCCGGGGTTTCCCAGCGGCGCAGCCCGCCGGTACCCGCGCAGCCCCGGCCCAGCCCCGGCGGATCGCCCGCTCCCTGTCCTCCCTGCTCGCCGCACAGGGACTCCTTCTTGCCATTTGACCAACATCCCTAATCCCACGCACCGCACAGGACCCCCTGCGCCCTTTATGTGGGAGCTCGCCTGATATTCGCTT